>NC_056742.1:60710259-60770259 GCF_019279795.1 Protopterus annectens | reverse complement strand
AATGCATGTGTAAAATACAGAAGAAACAAATAAAATGATTAATAATAGTATATACTATGATATTATTAGCTGTTGCTTCCACACATCCTAACATCAGAATAGTCATTAATTATAATGTTTACATAATTTGCTAAAGTGGTCTCTTGAGAAAGACAGTAAGCGTACAAAAGGGTGGTGAGTTTAGGCTATTAATACATGGTCAAACTAGGAGAAAGTACCTCTAGCAGTAAGGTGTGGCATTATGTTGCTGCAGAACTCCTTGATTGAGGGATAAGATTTGATGTGGGGAGGTAAGCTGTTCCAGAATTTTGGCTCAAGAATTGAAAAGTCATATACTCTTATATATTTAGCTCATTTGCTGGTGTGTTTATGATGGGTACACTGTTGAAGCAGAAATGGAGATGTTAAGTCATTCTATGAGAGCTATAGTTTGAAGATTGTTTTGGTAAGATGGATGATGCATTTGTGAACTGTAGCCAAGAACAGTAAGAAAAGACCTTAAAGAACTGAGTTTTTAAAATCTGAGTGCTTAATAGGCTTATTGATAAGAAGTAGGCAAGTACTCTACAGACTCCTACTGTCATAGCCAATAAGCCATACTTAAAGGTCCCGTTCAGCTGAAAGAGGGATATACAAGATAGTACTGGGAAGAAATTGAGGTTACCGATCCAGTTATCTAGGTTTACCTTGAAGGTGGCAAGTTTGTTGCTCTGTTTGTCATGTGATGTGAATTCATTCAAGAGGTGGGAGATATGCTGGAAATATGAATATTTCATACTATTGTGAATTATTTATCAACTTATGAAGGCTTAGTTCCTTTAAATGGGTAATGGAGGACTCATTAATTTTGCAATCAAGTGCGATGTCAAGGACTGTTCATTTTGACAGGGCTAAATTAAAAAGGCTAGACACAGATCTGCAGAGGAGTTGACAGGAAACTAAGCAAAGGTAGGGAGCTGTAGGCTTGATTAATTAACTTGATTTTAAATGAGACAGCTAATATTTCTGAACATCTGTGGAGACATAGAGGTCAAAAGATAAAGAACAATCAACAATGGTGCTTAGAGCCTTTACCAAATTGCTAGCTTGGAGGGGTGTCACTTATATGGCATTATGTGGAAATGTTTTGTTTACAGAAATGACCTATACTACATTTTTTCACATGAAGTTTAAGTCCATTCTTCTTGCTCTGATTGTCACCACAGTCTTCTCCATGTTGGAGCAATTTTGAGTTACTGGGGGAATGAACACCATCCAATTTGCAGTCAATTATAAATTCATATAACTCCAGGCCAGAAGAGTTGGGTTGAATAATTGAGAAATAGATGGCATATAGAAGGTGGCACAACAATTAGCCCTTTGGGTTACCAATAGCAATATTATTCTGCAGAAGCTACATCTGCAACTCTTATGATATAGGTTATATCAGGCACCCCATTAGCTACCCAGCACTCCTCATAAAGATTTATGTTCATATTTATGTGTCTGTCAATAATAACTAGGATGAGGAGTTGTGTCAAAGGCCTTGGCCATGTCCGGATATGACATATGCAATGTGTTACAACTATCCAGTGCTTTTGTGACATTAAAAAAAAATAACAAGATTAAAGAGGCAAAACCTGTATCTGAGAAATACAAATTCATGAAAGCACAATGGCCCATAGATGAGGTGCTCTTAGTTAGGAAATAGGCTATAAGTCTGAGTATATGTTAGGTGCTAAAGCTAAGAACACAGGGGATGTTTTCATTGTTTAAAGCCAACTTTCTCTAGTCAGATGAATAAATATGAATACGTTCAAGCTGGTTTCTAAGGTGGCTTGTACATCACACCTTTGTTGAATGCATAGGACATTTCAGGGCTATTCTGATGTGGGTATGATGTGATACTAGTATTGCATCAGAAGTTGAGGTATACAGGCAGTGTACACAACCTGTTTTGGGAAACATATTTGTGCCCACACATTCACCTAGTTTATTTTGCCTTTGTGCTGTACATGAGCACAATGAGTTATTTTCAATAATGCATTTATTCTGTGGGCATTTTTTTTTGGGGGGGGGGTTCTTGTGGTGACTTTCAATCAATGGTGGGTATTTTTCCTGGCTTTTCCTGTGCACTAATCCACCTTAGTGTGTACTATCTATATGACTCTCTGACCTTCATCCATAATTGTACAGAAAAAGAAAAGAATACGAGCCATGATTTAAAAAAAATTGTTACCACCCTATTTATAACAAAAAAATGAAGCTCAAACTGCATACTTAAAATAATGCACACAGCATTTTTGCAAAGTCTAGCAATAACAGGAGATCATATTACCCTGACTTAGAAGAATTGTGTTCACTAATGTTTCTGCTTCGACAGTCATGGATCATTTCTGAAAGACCATTTCCTTTCCTTAGTTTTATGGTGTCTAGTTTGTGTCAAAAGTCACCAGTGTTCATTGTGTTTGAAATGGCAAAGTAAGAATCCTCTTCCTAACTAAAGGAAGGTATAGACAATGGACAGAAGGTAATTTAGTTTCTTAGGTTCATAGATTAGTATTAGGCTAACGGCCCTTGTGGGCCATTTTAAGCCTAGCCAAATACCCTATGTGAGAATCAAACCCTGCACCTTGGGTCTTCAATATAAACACCTTAACCATTATGCCATCCTCCCACCCAGTTACTCATTTAAACAAATACATAGAAAAGTTATGCATTCCATATAGAAAGTGGGTGTTTAAATGCAACGTCTGCAGGGGTAAGATGGCTGAATCATTTTTGTTCCTAGTTTCTTCTACAGCCCAGCATGTATGGTGATTATAAAGAACATACTTTGACTACTCATAAAACACCTGAAATGACATCAGCCTCCTTGTGAAAATCTACTGGTAACTCCATTAAAAATACAGCTGTGATAGACTGAACAGTATTATGGCAATTCTTAATATGACAGCTGTGGATTTCTTCTTTGACTTTTCATAATGCATACATACTGACATCTTATATTCCTAAATTATCTAGGTTCAGTGAATTTATGGAGTTCTTGCTAGTTTGTGGTTAATTATTTAACAGAATGGTAACCTAAACTTCTAGAACCTTCTTTTTGTCATTCTGCCTAGTATTTATTTATGAAGACACTTTGTCAGCAGACTATTGATCTCCTAACCAATAACCAGATAGTGACCAAAGTTAGGAATCAAAGCCTATGCTTGTGTCTAAGGTAAACACCATAAACCATAATGCCAACCCCCAATCCTTATAAGCAGTTGTGCTTTCATGGTGATGGGCATGTCAGTGGACTGTATTTGGTAAGCTTGAATAAATGATGCACTTTAAGTAGCTTGTCAAAGAATAGCAATCTTAAGATAACAGCATAGTACATCAAAAGCAGTACAAAGACCACACTTCTAAACGTATAAGTAATTATAAGTAACTGGTCATAAGCAAACACAAAATAAATTTTACTGACAACAGACCTACAATAAGCATTGGCAAATAAAAATGGTTTAAGCCTTCCATAAAACTTTACTGTGGCTCTAGATTTATTAAAAAGGGTCTTAAAAGAGCAATAGCATGCAAGTATGCAAAAGGAGATCTATTTGTCAAAAGAGCATGCAAAACTAAATCTAAGTGATCTATATGATTTTGTAGGTAAATTATTTTAATAAACTACAATAATTAAAACTGAACAAATCACATTTTATTTTTTCTACTGAGCAATTTTCTTCCCCATATCACTGGAAGCAATCCAACTTTATTTATTTTTTGATATTTAATTCCTGGTAAAGTTCACCTTGGTAGGAGTCCATTTTCAGCAGAGGCCCAGGGAGAAAACCTCCAAAGTATTATAAAACATTTTAAAAACAATAATTTTTCAATCTTTAAAACTAGTACAAAAAACTACAGTTAAAATGATTAACAAAATGAGAAAAAATATGAAAACATTGGTTAAGAATAGATAAAAGTTAGATGACAATGATTTAATACTTAGAGAAATTTTAACCAGTTTATAAAGAAATTAAAGGTAAGCTAGTATAATGCAAACAGGAATTGCAATGTGAAGTGAGTGAAAAGTAGGCTTATGGTATATGGTGCAGCAGTAGCATTATCGCTTCATAGCAAAAGGTTCTCCCATTCAATTTGCTGCTGGAGCGCCTTCTGTGTGGAGTCTGCATGTCCTCCCCGCAGTTGAGTGGCGTTCGAAAGACATGCATAGAGTGGGCATGCCTTCGTTGAAGGTTGGGTGTCGAGCTGGTACCTCAGCACCATAAAAATCTACTGCCAATCATTAGCAGACTGGAGTTCCGCTGTGGTGACCCCTAACCGGGAGAAGCCGAAAGAAGAACATGGTATATTTAGAGAGAAAACAAGGGGAGAGAAATTGATAGAAGGTAAGAATTAATGAGGAAGGCAGAGTAATGAGGAGTAAAGTATGAATTGGTATTTGTTCACATTTAGGGATATAATTAATATTGCTGTCGAGCAAGAAGAGAGACAGGTTTTGGCTTAGAAATCTTTCAGAATAGGTTTTGAAGAATTGGAGGGAGGGAGGGTATTGACCTGTTGGATACAGGTAAGGAGTTCCAGGCCTTAACAGCATTGTTCTAGGACAGACAATACCTGGCAGATTTGATACGTTGCTGGACAGACAGGAGCTTCTGGTGATTGGATCATAAAGACTGACTAGGTACATAGTTGTGTAGAATGTTATTTAGTGCTGGGTAACAGTGCGGGGAGAAGATAAGTAGTGGCAAGTGTAATTCTAGTTGCACTGGTGAGAAAGTTGTTGGCTCTTTAAATCAGTCCTAGATGTTTTATACACTTTTGTATATTCAGGTTGAATTTAAGATTATCATCCACTATAATCCCTAATAATTTGCTATGAGAAGTGAATTCAATGGTTGTATCATTAAGTGAGACAGGACTTTACATTTTGTTTTTTGATGAGAGAAGGTTTTGCGGAAAAGAGTTTTTTTTTAGGTTGAGCATGAGTTGTGAGTTACAAAGCCATGTTTAGTGGCTGTTAAAGCTTCCTGCATAATTTTTTGGAGGTGTGTTATGTTGTCAGTTGTGCAAATGAGTGTGAAGTCATCTGTGTACTGTATTAGACAGGCCTGTTTTGTGTAAGTGTGGAGGGTGTTGGTGAAAATGTTAAAGAGGAGGGGATCAAGGATAGACCCTTATGGTACCCTGTTGGTGGTGACTGGAGTGCCATTTTACTGACTGATACCTATTGGATAGGTAGCATTTGAACCATAGAAGGGTGGGCTGAGAGAGACCTAGTAAAGATATTTGAAGTAGAACAACTGTGTTGAAGGTTTTAAACAAGTCTAGAAATAAGGAGGAGACTATTTTGCCATTATCTTTAGCTTTATTGTCAGTATCTATATAGAAAGGTGAGAAGAGCAGTGCTAATGCTATGGGAAGGATGGAAGCCATGTTTTGTAGGAGATAGCTTAGCAATTGTTTTTGAATACATTTTTCAAGTATTTTGGAGAGGGAGGGATACAAATTCTATAGGTCTAAAGTTAGTAATGTCTGTTGAATTTCTTCCTTTGGGCAGAGGGATAATGTGCAATTTTTTCCAGAGATGGCACGTGGGATTCCCAGATTGACCTATTTATAAGGATTGAGACAGGATAGGAAATTCTATTGGCTGCTACTTTAAGGTACTCACAGCTCTGAAAATGAAACTGTATGTGGTGAAAAGTGGCTGTTGAGCAAGGTTAGGACGAGATGTTGGTGAATCCTTAGTTAGAGATGCTATACCATTTATGAAATAAGAGTGGAATTGTACTGCGGTTTTGAGTAATGAGTTATTGGGAAAGGGGTTAGGACTGAATTTTTGGTTGGGGTGGAAGATTTCTTTAATGGCTGTCCAGAATTTTTTAGGGTAGCGTTTACTAGTATTCTAAACGTTATTATAGTATTGTGTTTTTGTCTTCATTAATTTTCTTTTTAGTAGATAGTTAAGCATTTTGATTTTTCATGATATTGTGGTGTTTTACATTTCTGCCATTATTTCCATGCTTTTTCTGTATCCTGCATTCGCATTCTATTCTTTTTAGAAAACCAACTTGCATTATTTGTTTTGAGTCCCTTCCTTCTAAGAGGTGCAAGGCTATCTTGGATATTCTAAAAAGTTGTAATGAATTTATTTACAGCATCATCTAAGGATAGGAGATTTAGCAAGTTCTATTTGATAGATGGTAAGGTAGTAATGAAAATTTCTGGGATAAACTTAGATTGAATGTTTTTCTGTAAACATGATGATTAAGTGATGTGTGAGATGTCGATGATCACTGAGACAGTCAGACATTGTACCTGTGCTACTGCATTTGCTAGAGTCTGATACTAGGATCCAGTCTAATAGGGAATTTGATGTCTTGCTATAATATGTGGGGCCATTAATTAGTGAAACTAAATAACTTTATGGCAGATGTAGGGGAGGAAGAGTTTATGTCCAACCAGTTGACATTCACATTACATAGTAGTATTTTTTCTTGTGGAATTGCTATGGATATCCAATGTAGGCTATCTTTCGGTATAGCTGTATTGTCAACAGGAGGGATGTAAGGAACAGTAACATATATGTATTTATATTTGTTTTATTTCATGAAAGTAATATGCTCTGCTGAATTGAATAGTATTAGTGATGCTAAAAACTAGGAGCCAAAGCTGCAGTTCAGTATATTTTATTTTTGCGGCAGCTTTTTAAATAACAGATTATAGATTCTGTGATCATTTCTGAAATTGTCTCAGTTATAACCTTCTCAGTTTGATAATGTTTTAAAAGAAGGAGGTCAAATAATAAAGCAAAAAACTTTTAGGCCTGTATCAGATACAATGTCTAACCATCTGTTTCAGTCATCAATACATGTTCATATGTCACTTAGCCTTCTATAAATTCCTATTGCACCCCAAATGGCTCACCACATCAAAAACATTACAGATTACAGAATTTATGATAAATGGGAATAACTTCACCATGTGGGGCTGACATAGTTAAGCATCCACACAGGAAATAATTTTTACCAGTTTTGCCATCAGCTGCTGTTAAATGAATTGGTCAGTTCCTGCTTGCTCACTACATCTCCTCATCCTTCATTCTGCTTGGTGTGGTTTGCAGTGGAGTACACTGGCTCAAATGTTAGTGTTTAATGTGTAATTCTGAAACTGCAGCATATCTAGGGGAAGACCAAAATATGCTTCTTTTTCATGTTTCTAATTTTTTTTATTTAATTTGGAGTGACCTCAGTGATAGAGAAAATAATAAAGTTACTGACATACCAGTGAAACCTACCACCACCTTTTGGCTGGTAAATTTGGTGTATTATCTGATGTGTTAAATGGAGAGTGACAGAGTACTTTGATACACTTAAGTATAGCCAGAGCTGATGTGCACCCCTTAACAGGTTTGCATTAAATAAGTTACTGGAGTAACCTCCTTCCTAGCTTTCCACAAGTGGGTCATACAGCAAAGCTCTACAAACTATCTTCTCCTTTTAAGATGCATGAGATAACATTGTCTTCTAACTGTCACCCTTCACCAAGTGTTTATTTTTTTCCAATTAATCATATCAAGAAAAGATAAAAAGGCAGTATCAATGCTGTGGCCTAGATGAAGTTTGTTGAGTAGGTGACAAAAAATATATGCGTGGTAAAGTGGTGCAGAAGTCATTTTTAATACATTTTACTGTCATTTTGGAAAGAGCAGATAAGATGGTTATGGGTCTAAAATTACAAAGATTGCTTTGTGAATTGCCTTTGTGTAAGGGTATTATTTCCATAACATCGGACATATTGCTCAGATATAGGTTTGTAGATAAGTATGGGAACAGGGAAGACTACAAGCAAGGCTACTGAATTAGAGTAGTGTTGTAAGCATGTGTCATTCTCTCTCTATGGGAAGGCATTGTTTATACAAACAATTTTTTTCAAAAGAAATGATGAGGGTTTGACACATCAAATGAATAGGTGGTAGAGGGGATTGTCAATGGAAGACTGATTGTTGAATTTTCATTGATGGCAACAGGATGAGTTACTGTACATGGAGTACAAGCCAAAGGTGAGCTGCGAGTTGATGAACATAGCTTAGGAAGGATTAATGATCATGGACAGGTGGAAGAAGTGATTGGTAAATACAATCAAGCAACTGATCCTACGAAGTAGAAGGGCATGTAGCTAGGGAACTTATTTATTTATTTATTTTTCTGTAGTGATGGTAATGGTTACAGTAAGAAATGTTTAGTTGAATGGTTTACTAGGTTTGCGGAAAACATATACTTAATGAGATGAGGAAGAGGATGTATGGGGAAAGGGTGGAAAATAAGAAGAGAAGAATGTGAAGTAACTTGGGCTGTATAGCAGAAATTAGGTGAAGCAGTAGGCCATGCTGCAGATTGACAAGATACAAAAATTGAGAAACCATCATTTTAAATTACTTTGAAAGGTGAGTGACTGCATGTGATTTTCAGGTTACAGGGAAATTCACTCCATGTTCTTGACAAGAATACATTGTCTGATCTGACATATGTTTTTGTATTAATTTCATTTACAGGTACATGGTTTAGCTTGGAGGAATAGATACTAGAGTGCCAGGAAATTAAACTGCTCAGCTGGGGGCATTGTTGTTTATGGAATATTTTAAATACAGAGGTTACTTGTGAGAAGGTGAAATTTTCTTTCAAAAGATAGACAATTAAATTTTTTTAGGATACTGTGATAGTGATTATTTGTTATTAGGCTGACAACACATTTGGTCATCATGTAGTTGTAGAGATTTTACTGTTGCCAGGTTCCACTGTTGCATATAGGGGGCTGAGTTACAGGAGTGCATCAGAAATGTTCTTCCTTGTGTCTGTAAGAGGCAGCGATACATCAGCATAAGGTACCTAACGTCATAGAAACTGCAATTGTGGTGATGTCAGTGTGGTATTGGAAGCTTAAATTGTTGTCCAGAATGACATCAGTGTGGCACAACTGATATAGGTTCTGTTATATCCTGAATAGTAAGTGGAGGAGAATTGTATTTGCATTTGCAGCAGCTTCTCTGGTGTACAATTAATTTTGTCTTTTTCTCAGTCAGGATTAGTTTGTTTGAATCCTGGAGCTTATCTTGCTAAACCAAATTAAAGTTCTAAAGTGATAGTCTCAATATTGCTGGATGAATACAGAGTGGTATCTTTATATTACATTGACTGAATGCCATTATTTTGTTTGTACATACAGTGGAGGATTATAATGGGGGTGATCCGGACCATTGTCTTGGGGGTAGAGGAGATGGATGCCTGTCTCAGATGTGTTCTCCTAAGAAAGATTAAACCGCATTGAGTGAAGGACCACCAGCCTGCACAGTGTTCTGGCTTCCTGTATTTTGAAAGTGTTTAACAAGGAAAACTAATATTTGGGATGCGCCACTTGCCATTCTGTTTAATGTTTATTGTTTTCTGGAATCTCCTTGTGGTATAACAATCTCCAAATCATGAAGGCCAATGTTAAAATCACAGTTAAATGGAACATGAGCCTTTCAGTAGTTTACAGTTATTGCCTAAGCCATCACAACAAAGAAAGAATCGTCAGAATGAATCAAGTGGTAGTTGAAGTTGCTGTACTAGACAGCAATCAAATATAGAGACTGAGTACTGGTACATGTGCAGATTTGTGTTTGAATCTGCTGGAATAGTACAGAGTAAAAAAAAGTCTACACTGATACCGAATTGTGAAGACAATTTAGCAAAGATTCACAGAGCAGATGACTGGTTGCATTCATGACGAATGATTTTATGTCACAAATGAAATTGCGAACTAGATCTGTGAATTTTTAATAGATTATCTTCTGCTGTTCTAACCTGGTGTGGAACTATTATTTCCTTAGAAGTATTGTTTCATCAACAGTAGGCTGATGGGGTGGTTTCATTGTCTTTAGTATACAGTACTCTGCTACTATAGCTTCAAAAGGTATACTGTATGTGTAGAATTCTTTACAGAGTAATTCATCAACAATGACTAGTACAGTATAAAAGGAAACAATGGCTGATTATATGGGATAAAAACAGTTATAAAAGAGCTTGTTTATATAGCTGGGGTTAATAAAATGAGTTTCAGTTCTTAAATTCTTTGGCATAAAGTGGATATGATAATATAGAAAGGAAGTAGACTTTGCTGAACTGTTTGCTTTCTGGTATTAATGTTTCTGCTTAGTTCTAATAGCACAATGCCTTCACAGCTTTACTGCGCAGCACCAGTAACTTTCCTGTAGACTGCTGATGGTTTGTTATAGTGCTGGGAATGAGGACCTTGATGTAAATGTACTTCAAGTATGTTAGCTGATTTGTGTTGCTAGATACCTGGGGCTTGATCTTTCTTCAAGTTTGGATCAGACAAAAAGTTAAAGACCTGACAGAAATCATTTTAATTTAAAATGGAAAACTCGGACTGCAGGGATGATTCCTAAAGCACTTCTGAAAACTTAAAATTGTCTAATGGTATGATGATTTTTCTAATAAGGAATCTTTATACTCTTCCAAGATCTTTCATCTGGCTTTTTCAAGGACTAGAGACTGCAGTATTATATTCAGTCATTGGTCTGATCAGCAAGAGCTAAAGTACAGTGATTAGACATGCCTTTTAGAATTAAATGGGCTACAGAATGCTCCCTGTCCTTGGTAGATGCACACTGGTCATAGTCTAAAATTAAATATACCACTGTACCTAGGTATTTAAGGCTAGTGACATTGTTTATGATTTGACCATTTTATTTTATAATCATAGTTAAGATTGTTAAGTGTCATAATACTCGGTGCATTATATTTAATGTGCTACTGAAGCAGGTATTTATTTAATGTAGACCATCTTGGAAAACTTCTGAATGTTTAGTTGAAGTAATTATGTTGCCCATTATGCAATCATCACTATATCTTGTTTTCCCAAAACTCATTTCCCTCCTTTATATCTGAAAAGTATAGTTCAAAGAAAACTGGCACTAGAACAGATTCTTGTATGAAGCCACACTTACCCCTGTCAAGATAAATAAGCAACACAAAACTTGATGTCTTGCATACTATTCATTAACCAATGTTTTGCCCATAACAATTTAGACATATTTCTATTAGTTGGTCAACTATTGTTTCATATTGGGTAGTGCTGCATGACTCAAGAAGGTCAGGTATAACCATGTGCAGTGTCAGGCCACAAAACAGTGCTGATGTTAACTTCTTAAATAAAGCAAATGATCCAAAAGGCATTCTATATCCTGGATACCAATGTTTGCAGTACCACATTCACTCCACTCAGTTTAGGTTCCCCCCAACTGCAAAAATAAGCTTTGCCCCCTAGCTGTTTATACAATTCCTGCTGTCTTAAAGGAGTAACAGCAGACCTAAATATTGTGCCACTTACAGAGTCATGCCAGAATGTGGCCAGACCACCCTACTGTCTGTAGAATGGGGAGAAGAGAGTCGATGCAGGGTTTGTTAAGAAGAAAAAGTGTTGTGTTAGTGGCAAGGGGTTGTTAGACCAAAAGGAAAAAACAATAATAATGCATATCTGTGAACTGGTGCAAAACTGATAGATCTCCTGACTGTAAGCAGAGTTGGAATCTATTTCAAACTGATAAGTACACTTTTTGCAACTTAATTTGCACTGTGCTGTATTTATACATTTGCTTATTATTTATACAGTAGCTGTATTGTTTATGTCTTTTGTTGTCTCCGCTGTATTTTTTTTCTCAGGGCAGCTCTGAAGCTACTTTTAGGTAGGGGGCTGTTGAGCCAGCCCACATCCTAGCTGTTAGTCATTGCCTGAGGTGTATTTTCTCTGTTGTAATTCCAGTACATCCCACTGATAAGCTAGAAGGCTTCCCTCCAACACAGAAAGGCTTGGGGGTGCTCAGGAGCTTTCCATTGTCGAACATAGTGCGGTCGACAGAGTGCCATTCGAAATAATGATAGTAAACCTTGAATTCAGTTCAGAATACATTTTGAAAAAATTGCATTTATTTAAACTGTATTTGCTTTAATATTGCTACACACTGAAGATTGCTTCCTTGCACTGCACTTGAATTGTTAGTGGTAAGCACTAGGTGACTTATCTACCACATAAGGAGTGGTTTCTGGCCCAGAAATTGTAGTTAATGGCTGTTTGGGCAGGTTTTCTATCTCTCTCAACTTTCTGATTTAAAAGCCTGCATTTGCACTTGTTTCCCCCCTTTCCTGTAACTAGTCTAGTCCAAATACAAGTATGGTGTATCCAGGACTGTTTGTAAGCTCCTGAGCCCCCCAAGCCTTTCTGTGTTGGAAGGAAGCCTGCTAGCTTATCAGTGGGAGTGGTAAGCACTAGGTAACCTATCTACCACATAAGGAGTGGTTTCTGGCCCAGAAATTGTAGTTATTGGCTGTTTGGGCAATTTTTCCATCTCTCTCTCAACTTTCTGATTTAAAAGTTTGCATTTGCACTTGTTTCTTTCCTGTAACTAGTCTAGTCCAGATACATATTCTTAGTTTTAACACTTGAATTTGCTTATTTGTGCTTAGCACTTGTTCAGAACTTGTTGTAAGGACTAAATAAGCTACAAATTACTACAGCACTCAACCTTCCTCATTACCTAGAGGAAAACAGTTTTTGTACTTACTTTCCTCACTTGCTTAGAGAAAAACAGCTCTTGTATTCTCTTTCCTCACTTATCTAGAGGAAAATATTTTTTTATTCAGGCATGTCCAAGGGTCAGCTCCCAGTGTTCTCTGCTGTCGATCTGATGAATTTGGGCATCTTGGGGCAATGTAGCAATTGCCTCATGAACACAGACAACCCTCTCCTCCTACCACCTAACACTACAACCTGTGAGAGATGCACTTATCTAGCCAAACTGGAGGTAAAGCTCTCTCCAACCAAAACTGAACTTGACAGTAAAGAGGAGAAGGTAAACACTTGCGCCACACCACACTCATCACATAGTCCCACTAAAATCTACACCACCAAAATCCACACATAGAAACATAGAAACATTCATGGAGGCTCTCAATAATAATCTGCTCAAGCAACAGAGACCCCCAAAGCAGAAACGCAAGCATCCTCCTCCCCCCAACACAACCCAAATGACACAAGGCCCACAGACTTAGTGTGCCACTCAACCACAGCCCATAAGGCAAAACAACGTACCCAGCACACTAGTCATAGGTGACTTGATAGTCAGGCACACTGATGTCCCACTCACCAGGCTAAACAAGGAGAAGGTTACAGTCAGCTGCCTGTTGGGTGCCAGGATCCGCCACATAACCCATGCACTCAGGTCACTCCACAACTAGTACAAATATGACTCTGTCATTGTCCATGTTGGTGTGGATGACCTGAGACATACCTACCCAGACTACATAAAAAGAGAGATGGACGAGCTCTCTGATCTTGTAGCCCAGGCAGGTATGACCCTAGCCCTGAGTAGCATTCTGACATCATCCAGAATGATACTGCAGTACAAGGACAAAATGATTGACTTCAACAATTGGCTAAGCTTCCGGTGTCATTCTAAGGGGATCCAGTATTTGTCTGCCTGGGACGACATGGTCGACAGACCACGATGCTTTGCCAAAGATGGCCTGCACCTGTCACCCCTGGGATTCTGGATACTGGCTAAGGCTCTTGCTGCCCCTATAGTGCCTTTTTTTAGGCAAGGTTCAAATGACAAATTCACCACTGTAATAGGAACAGGCAAGCAAAAACTGAGGGTAATGCTACTCAATGCTAGAATTCTAAATCTCAAAATGCACTCACTCAAGACACTCCTTAAAATGGAGAACATTGATATCTGTGCAGTGACTGAGACCTGGTTCAAGCTTCCAAAGAGCAACCCTAGACTACCAGGCTATAACTCATACCACACTTTTCGGCCATGTAACCTGGACCGGAACACCAAAGGCGGAGGTGTGTCCATATTCATTAAGGATATCCACACCTCCAGGCTAGTTGCTCAGCATAATGCATCCAAGGTTATCAAAGTGCAACTAACTGTGGGCAAAACTGCAATCCAAATTGTAGCATGCTATGGATCCCGCACCATGCCCCAGGATTCCCACTCCTCTTTTCTTGATATGCTGGAAAATATTAGGGCTCAACCAAACACCCTAATAATGGGCAATTTCAACTACCCCACCATTAACTGGAAAAACTACTCATGTACCAACTCCTTCGCTCAACGCTTTCTGGAATTCATAAATTCCAGTGCCCTAGATCAACTTATCCACACCCCAACAGGGTCAACAGTATCCTAGACCTAGTCATTACCAACATGAGTGACCTGTGTTCCACACCTGAAGTCAACTCCTCATTGTTCCGATCCACCCATAAGCTAATCATCCTAAATATCCATATCCCCCCCACCCCCATTAAGGAAACCATGGTAAAAAATTTCTCCAAAGCCAACTTCATGCTTCTTAAGACAGAAGTGGGGAACTTCATGACACACATGCAGATGGATAATACAGTTACAACTGTTGAATCCTGCACAAATGCACTCTACAAGCACTTACACGAGTGCATGGATCATGCTACCCCAAACAGAACCAAGACATTATCCTCCAAAAATACGAAGCCAATCTTGTGGTTCCCTGCCATAAACAAACTGTACAACAGAAGGAAGAAACTGTTGCAAAAGAGAGTAAAATCCCATGAGTGGAGGAGCTCCCTGGTCAGCCTCAGTAAGAAAGTGAGATCCCTTAAAAGATCCTTCAAAGCTAGCTACAAAAACAAAATTGCCACTGATTCTAAGGACAACCACAAAGCATTCTATAGCTATGTTAAGAATTTCAATGGCAACACCCAGACCTGCTCTGAGTTACAGCACAACGGCATGAAAATTACAGAACCTACTGATATTGCCAACATCCTGGCAGATAGGTTCACTGTGACTTTACCCCCCCCCCACCCCCTAAAGGGTCCATATCTATACAGGAAGAATGCAGAGTCCCTGTAATCACAACTACACAGGTAAAAGCTGCACTCTCTAAAGCCAAACGCGCAGCATCCATGAGACCGGACAACACCCCAGGCTGCGTTTTACACAAACTTCAGAACAAACTGACTCTCCACCTAAGCACCATGTTCAATCATAGCCTCACATCAGGCTTTGTGCCCACTGAATGGCACACAGCAACAGTTATCCCACTCCACAAAGGGGGAGCCACCACTGATCCCGGGAACTATCGCCCTATTAGCCTGATGAGCCTGTCCTGCAAGGCCATGGAACGTGTCATCATGGAACCCATAAACAAAGACATTGGTAACCTCAAAACTCTGGACCCCACCCAGTTTGGGTTTGTGAAAGACAGATCATGCCTCCTGAACCTGATCGACTTCATTGAGGCAGTCATCAAAGCCATAGATGAGGTTAATGTGGTTCACACAGTCTATCTTGACCTTGCCAAGGCTTTCAACACCATCCCCCATTCTGGAATTATAGCTAAACTCACTAAACTAGGTATAAATCCCTACATCACAAGATGGGTTGCCAACTGGCTCATTGACAGAACCAACACTGTAAAAGTTGCAGACTCCAAATCTGACTTCAAACCAGTGACAAGTGCAGTACCACAGGGTTCAGTCCTGGGACATCACCTGTTTGGTATCTACTTCTCTGAAGTACAGGCTAACACAGAAGGCCTCTGGCTAATGAAGTTCACAGATGACTGCAAACTAGGAGCTATAGCTGAGACCCCAAATGATGTGGACATCCTACAGAAGGGCCTTACTGAGACAAATGCCTGGTGTCAGAGCCATGGCCTCAAGCTCAAAGCCAAAAAGTGCATTGTCATCCTCTTTGGTAAAACCTCTATACCCATGAACTACCACATAGGCAGCAGTCTACTTAACACCGAATGTGTGATAAGAGACCTTGGACCCAGGTGGACAGTAGTCTCTCTTGATAATCACATTGCCACATTAGTCAGGAAGTCCTTTTATGTGGCACACCTCATCACAAAAGGGTTCTCATCCAGCAAAAAGAGGTCATTGTTCCCCTCTACTCGACACTCATTAGACCCATTATAGAGTACAATTCCCCTTTTGGAATGTACCTCACAAGACATCTGCAGCAGCTGGAAAGGACACAGAAGTACCTTACAAAGAGGATTACTAGCCTCAAACAGATGCCCTACACTGACCATCTCAAAAAACTCCAGGTTTACTCCGTAGCATATCACCTATAACGTGATCTCTGCCTAACATAAAACTATGTCATACCCAGAGCTGTTGGACATGCTACACCTAAAGAAATCCCAATCCCTCTGAGCTACACACTCTAGGGATCTAAATCTTGTCACCACAATAAACAGGACATGCTGGAGGGATAGATTCCTGTCCCAGAGACTTCCTATACTCTGGAACAAGCTACCCATATATGTCAAGCAAAGTTGCTCATTAGCACTCTTCAAAAAAATCTTGATGAGTCGATGGGAAATAGGAACTACACCCTGGGGATCACTTCTGTGGCTCTGCTCGACAGTGGCACAAGAAAATAACTTTCTTGGGTGGCATGAGCCAGGGAACCTTGTTGGCTAGGCTTACTTAGGCCCTTGGGCCGATAGCCTAGTACCTACCTATGAACCTATGAACCTATAAGAAGTGTAAGACCTGAAGGTTATAATTCCAATACTCCATATTGATTTACTTTCATCCAAGTAATAAAATGAATTCTGAAATTTTCTTTTACAGATTTGAAGAGGTTTGTGTGAATGTGTGTGTGTGTGGGGGGGGGTGGCTGTTTGTGTGTGTGTGTGTGTGTGTGTGTGTGTGTGTGTGTGTGTGTGTGTGTGTATATTTATATATATATATATATATATATATATATATATATATATGTATATATATATATATATATATATATATATATATATATATATACATATACATATACATATATACATATTCACACACTAAGTTCAAGAATATTGTACCTCTGTGTAGGGGATGTTGATGTACTGAAGTCTCGCAATTGTTTTATACATTAGCCTTTTTAGCTGTTGTAGTGTCACAGAATTGGAGATTACAATTAAAGCTCTTACATTTATATCTAGCACCCCTCAGAAAGGGACTGGAAGACATGAAAGAGGTAGAGACAGATAACACAAAAAGCTGGCAACACAGAGACAGACAGAGACAGAGCGCATACAAAGGCACATGAAGAAAATGCATTTTTAATATGTCGATGTAAAATTATGTTAAATTAGATACCATTTTTGTTTTCAGAAATCAACATAAACTGCATCAACAACAGAAAAAAAAATAATTCTAGTGAAAACAAAAAGCAAAAGAGAGCTGGTAATCATTTTGCAATGCCTATTGACAGAATTCACATTAAGACTAGGAGTAAGAAGTATCTTATTAAAGATTATTGCATTTTGGACTGCAGCAGATCCCAATCCTTATTTTAAGTCAAGAAGAGCATGAAAGAGTTCTTATATTTTCAAATCCAGTTGTACTAGATATTTTACTATGAAGCAGCCAAGCTTGCTTTAATTTCAGATATAATTATAGAATCATTTCTCAAGGTTAATTTAGTAGTGCCCTTAGAGAAATATAATGTATCAGTAAACATAAGAGATTAGAAAGCAATGAAAGAATTTAAATCAACTCTTGATAATGAAATTTATCCATTTAAAATGAGCATTTTAAGATGTTAATATATGAAGAGGCTAATTCTTTGTTATGTATGGTTAAGATTTGAATTTTCTGTGTATGTGTCAGTAACAATCTTCATTTTTACCTTTTTTTTGCACAACTAGTATCGCATTTCATACCACACAAGGGTCAGTACTCATAAGCTATGACTATTGAATCTTACAAAATGCAGGCCGTATCATTGGTGTGCATAATAGCAATGTACGTCATAAAACCCGTGGATTAAATGAAAAACTGCAAGGTCAGAAAAAGAAAAGAATCAGAGTCCATCTGGGAATGTATTTTCTCTGAGGTGCCTTCTGTTTTTAAATTTTATTTATCATTTTGGTTATGCAGAGAATTTTGTGAAACCATACAGCTGTAGTAAAACCAAATAACTGTGATGAACATTAGACCTAGTGATAGTCTGACTGCACCTGTATAAATCTAACGGGGCCTTCAAAATGCACTGAGGCAGTGCATGTGTGTGTATGCGTGTGTGTGTGTGTGTGTGTGTGTGTGTGTGTGTGTGTGTGTGTGTGTGTGTGTGTGTGTGTACGTGTGGAGTGCTGAGCTAACCATAATCCAATCAAAGACATCCATGTTTCTATGCTATATTTGTACTTCCAACTGGTATGAAAATAAACACAACAGAATAGTACATGCTGTTTATGGTTTCCGAAGTGTGTTATGTATTAAAGATGGCTCAAACCATAAGATGGTGACAGAATGGGATATTTTTAATATCAGATTATCCAAAATATGAATGATATCTGCAGAGATCTAGGAAGTGCTCAGAGTGGTTACAAACTTCATAGCAGTGTCAAGAAAATTCTCATTAAATCATTTTAGTAACATTTTGGCATGCTATTGAATCATGGGTGTGGGAAACCAGTGAAAAACAAAGTACCAAGCAAAATGTCAAAAAGACAAAATTCAGTGTACCATAGCCGTTTCTTTTTACACAACAATATGGAATCAAAGGTTTGCATGCAAAAGAACTGTAGAAAAGTTACTGTTGAAGAACAATTAAAGTTTAAATAAAATCATTACTATATGCTATGATCTGGGTTTTTGTAATTTTACATTTACTGATGGGCAAACTTTGCAATTTGAGACAACAACAGTAAAGGTAGAAGTACATTTTGTCCCTAAAAGAAATGCAATACATGAGAGATAGTTCATACCACTATAAGTGTCCAGAAAAGGAAAGAGTCTGCAGAATTATTTGTGAGACGTGTATGAATTGATTGAATACAGTTAGCTTGGTGGCACTGTTGATGAGCAAATAAGAGACTGGACAGTTATACTACATACTTCAAAATTTCAAAGACATTGCAGATGAGAGTCAAACATTAGTATTAGAGAAAGCCATGCAAAGTGCTTATCAGTCTGAAATGAATAAAAAGCAAACTGCAGATATACAAGTAGCAAGATATGTGAAATAAATTAAACAGAAACAGTACAATAAAAAGGGTAAGAAACATGAGAGGTCTGTGGAAACATGCAAATGATAAAAAAGTGAATGCAAGGAAGAAAAGTCTCCTAGATCTAACCTTTCACATAATGTGCCAAAGCATGAAATAAAAGGTGACAGAGTGTAATAAATGGGGCATTCTGCTGCATGCATGTATGAATAAATTGGTCAAAGATTTAACAGATGAAGCTAAACGTGAGCAAAAGGCAAAATAAATGTTTTTGGATTCTGTGAGTAAGCAGCAAATGGTGAGTGGCAGGTCAGACTTCCTATTCATTGCATTTTGGTAAGATTTAAAACAGATACTGGGGCAGGCATGACTGCAGTGTTATGTGGTGTGTATAGAAGCATCTCAATTAAAAACAAGAATTTTCTGTCCATTACATGCATCTTGGCACATACCACTTGACTCATACAGGGGGATAGCTGACAACTTGCAACACTCCAGATAGAAAATTCTCTTTTTGATGCTTACTTTTTGGAATTACTTCAGAATCTGACACATTTGAATGTGGAACAAATACATTCCAAAACTTCATAATAGCACTGAAGTTTTGAGAGATGAATTTTTAATGCTTGAGCCTAATAAACAGTTATACAATAAAGAGCCTGAATGCTGTGATTCAGATCACTGAAGAGACAAGTTTCAAACTCCATCAGAAAAAGTGTTTTTTGGAAATAACAAAATTCAGTATTTTGGATACTGCATTGGTGGAGATGGCATTATTCCACTTGTAAGTAAAACAAAAACTGTGACTATTACCAAGTTCAAGTGATCATATGGAACTCAGGGAAATGTTTGGCATGATACTATCTGTGCAAACTTTTTTCCAGGGCTGGAAATGGTGCTTCATCCATCAGTAGAACTGCTAAAAACATGCAATATGGACATGGGTGATGACCAAGATCAAGTTTTCAAAGGCTCAAGTCCATGTTAGCATTCATGCTAGTTACTTGCCTATTATGTTAGCAATCCAGTCATGGCTAGTGTAGATGCCAGCATTTATGGTGTTGGAGCTGCTTTATTGCAACAGACCGATTGAAAAATTAATTTTGCAGCTTTCTCTTTCAGGACATTATCACAGACTGAAAGAAGATATTCTCAGTTTGAAAAGGAAAGTGAGGCTGTAATAGGGGCATATGCATGCACTTTTCATAACATATCGTTGCTAGACATTTTCCAGATAGAGATTGAACATAAACCAATGGTGAAACATGTGATGTAGAAAGATTCATCTAAGGTGTCAATGGCTATTGATAAGGATCTGTTGATATAATGTAAGAGCTGACTATGTTTCTGGGAAACAATTAATAGTAGCAGCTACCCAATCAAAAATTCAGTGACTGTGACAATCCAAGCAGACACCAAAGAGAGGACAGTGCATATGTACGAGCCAAAATGTCTATTAGACTGTGACCTTATAAAGGCTGGACTTCCTTTTAAAAACAATTAAGCAAGATGCAGACCTGCCTACAATAATTGATGATGCTCATAATGGGCAACTATGCAAAAGGATTAAGACAATTCATTTGTTATATAAATACTTAATTTTGAGATCACACTTGTCAGATCACAAAGGTTTGTTGTATCAAGATCAGACTGTGGTGCCAGATTCACAAAGAACAAATGTCCTGAGAAAAATCCATGAAGGTCATTAACAGTTGACCAAGTTCAGATAAAGAGAGAGAGAGAGAGAAAGAGCAAATATGTCTGTATGATGTCCATATATCAATGCTGATATAACCAAACTGATGTCACATGATAATTCTGCACTGAACAAGCTGAATAAAGAGACAGAACATCCAAGTACGATTCCATTGCCATACAATCCTCGGCAAAGAATTGCAACAGACTTATCTCATCATAATGGGAACTATTAGCAGGGAGTAGTAAAGTAGTCTTCAACAGGTACTGAGATAATCTGCTTCCAACAACTACCATCATGTCATCACTCAATTTAAGACAATGTTTTCCAGATGGCAAATTCCTCTCAAATGTATCACTGACAATGGGACTCAATTTGTGTCGATGGAGTTTAAAAAATTTGCGAAGGTGTACAGTACTGTCCATAGAGAGGGAAGGTCACATTATATGCAAGCAAATTGTGCTGCTGAGAGAGACAGACAAATGTTTAAGAAAATCTTTAAAGCTGTGTGCATATTTGGTTCGCTAATCTCCCACAGAGCAACACCACATTTTATTACTAGAGTGAATCCAACACAACTAATCTTGGGCCATCGGATTCAAACCACTATTAGAGAACTTGGAAAATAAATACTTGTCCTAAATTAGTCTATATGAGAATGCCAAACAAAAAAAACTAAAGGGCCAAGTAGGGACAGAATTATTTTTATGATATAAGAAATTACGTCAGCTTACTGCTCGTCTTCAGCCTAGGACCGATTGTTTGTCACAGATTAGATGGGGAAAAGATGAAAGCCAATGAGTGTAACAATTGCTAAATCTGCAGAGCTGAAATCATATGCCATTTGAATTCATGATGGAGCTGTAGCAAGGAGAAATCAAAGATACACTCAGGCCTTTCCTGACGTCATCCAAATGAAGGATAATTTTTACAACCAGATGAACAACTCTCATGGCCTTGGGAATCTGAAGGATGAGACAATTTGCATGAATACCTTTACAGTTTAATGATCAAAGTACTCACAATGTATCTGAAAGTGAAACATTTACCAATACCAATAGAGGCATGTTAACCAATATTAGTTTATAACAAAAGACACGCCCCTCACATCCACGACAGACTCAACTTACTTCTGAGGGCATGATATAAGGTTTTCATTGAGACACTGACATTTGTGATGTTTTCAGAAACAGATAAATAATAAAGTGATTCCTAAAAGGAAATTATGTTTACAAACTGTAAAAGCATAACTATGTTGCATGTTAAAAAAACCACAAATACTACAATAACACACTTGGATGGGCATCTAAAAATTGAGTATTTGTGGTTTTTAAGATTGTTATATTGCTACACATCAGTATTTTCTTTTTTTGGGTTATGTTGCATGCTAGTAAAAAAGGATAATTGTTATAAAATAATAGGAAATGCTTTGATAAATGGAAATTAACAAACATGTGCATGGAAAAGTTATGAGAAAATATTATTCATATGGTCTGCCTCAAAAGAGAATGGAATTCTCTTTCTGAAAATAAGGGAGATGTGATGATACCAGATCACCATGATGGACTGAATGATTGGTGTTAGACCACTTAGGCCTGTGTAAACTCAAAGGGTGTTTTCCTATTGCATTAGCAGAAGTATGTGAGGAGTGTTGATAGAGATCCTGATGAAATGGGCATATTTCTGTGCAATACTTGTGCTTTCAAACTGGTATGGAACTAATGCATTCAGTGCATGTTAATAATGGTCTTCTGAGCGTTTGGTGTAATAAAGACAAAGTAAAGCATGAAAACACACATCTGCCAGGATGTTAGTGCTTTTATTTCCCCAAGTATTATTACAAAAACGTTTTTTTTTCATTGACTAATGACCAGTACCACAGTAAACTACCCATTTCCTTGTTATTTCCCTTATAAGCAATGTTTTATGAAAAGCCTAGACACATGCAGCAAGTAATATATCTAGAAAACAATAAGGTGATAATTAAGCATGAGTCTCAGCATAGTGAGAGTATGGCAGTCTTAGAGTTAATCCATTTAAGTAGTTATGGAGCTGGGGATACAGAAAGCTTGCCCCTTGGAAAAAAATACAACTAAATGAGAATGATGTTTTTCACACTTTTAGAACTGTCAGTTATGAGTCTCAAAATTAGAACAGATAGACAACCATAATAAGAGATTATTAGGCTAGTGACTTGGAGGTCATTTTAAGCCTAGCTATTTCATCCCAATAAAATACCATGAAAATGCTAGTCAGTAAACTGAGACTGCATTTAGTGATGACTACCCATGTTCAGGCTGGTTGTGGGCACTATCCTCAGTAAGAATTTACAGTGTCCCATTCACTCATCCAGGTTCCTCTTGAACAGTGTCATAGAGGTGCTCTGTTTCACATGAATTGGTATCCTCTTCCAAAGATGTGGCAGTCAATGGGATATAAATCTGTCTCTCCAGCATGTCCTATTTAAGTTGCAGGCCATAATTTGGTCCCCAGAACTGGTAACCCTGGTCCCATTTGATTTAATGATATGCAGCAAATTTATTAGGTTTGGGTCTTAGCTTGCTCTGTACGCCGGGCATAAGTCTCCCCTAAGAAGTCTATAAGACATGGAGTATAGTGACAGGGACGTTAGTCAGTCTTCAGAAGGCGCATGCTGGAGGCCCTTGATCTTCTTTGTTAGAAACGTTTGAAGTTTCTCTGGTTGCTGCAGGTTCATTGTATGGTACATACCGAATAGGGTGTTATACTCAATTATGGCCCTGGTAAGTGCTGAGTATAGAGGGGTTATAACCTTTGCTCTCAAAGCGATGCCTTTACTAATCAAGGGTGGTATGTAGAAAGTGGTTAGGCTATGATTGAAAAGGGTACTTAATCCTGATGCTAGTTCATGTTTTAGCCTGTTTAAAAGACAGACTGGGATGTCATCTGGTCCCATAGAGGCTGTATTTTTTACCTTGGACAAGACTTTGAGGACCTGCTCTTCAGATATGTAGGGTGGGGAAGAAGTTTGGAGGAAGGATTGTGATAACTTAGGAGGTGATAAAGGAGTGAAATTTTTACCAAAACTATCCGCTAGCATCTTTACTATCTATGTGGGGTCATTGTGTGCGATGCCGTTGGTTACTAGTTCTGCACATGCTTGGGTCCTACCTTTTACACTATGTATGTAGCTGTAAAAGGCCTTATGGCTATCCTTGGCTGTACTTGCTAAGTTTTTCCCAAAGGAGCCCTTAGCAGATTTGACAAGTTGTCTTATTTGCCTTTAGAGGCTGAGGAAGATGCTTTTCCATTGTTGGGGCCTTGTCTTAGTTTTATGCACAGCAACTCTTTGCATTTGTTGTAAAGTTTGTTGATGCTGGATGTCTACTATGGCAGCTTGTTTTTACTTGGGACTCTACCTTTGATTCTTTCTGGTACAGCCAAGTTTATACACTTATGCACATGATTGTACAGGGCTTTAGTGTAAGCTTCAGCATAGTTTCCATTTCCAGCTTGTGGTGGGGCTTGGAACATATTTATACCTTTGTCTAGGAGAGTATAGTTTGCCTTGGTGAAGTATTTTAGTCTGATTTCACCCTTTGTGAGTTCTGGTGTTAGTGACAGCTCAAAGGTAACTGTTTTGTGGTCAGATTTGACTGCATCTGTTTGACATGTTAGTGCATTCCAGAGCTAGAATGTTTGTTCCTCTTGTTGGGGTATGAACAATTTGCTCCAGGGCATTTGAATTAATAAAGCCAAGGAACTTTTGAGATAGCGAGTTGGGGCTAGCGTAGGTTTTACAGTTGATGGTGGGATAATTGAGACCTCCCCATAACCAGAGCAATTAGTAAAATTTGGATTGTCTTCATTTTGGTCAAGAAGGCTTCATAGGTGTCATGATCCATGGAGGGGGATCTATAACTGGCTATAACTTGAATGGGGGTCTTACCCACCAAAATCTGGACTTGAATAACTCCAGTCTAACTAGAAGGGAGGTGAATTTAACTATAATATAGATAGAAACACTGCCTTCTTTGGTTTTCACATGTACATTTTGCATTCTAAAAGTGTGGAAGGCATTGTAGCCTTGCAAGGCCAGGGTACTCTATGTAGCCTTGAACAAACACACAATGCTATAGGGGTGGGCAACCTTGACATTGTCTTACTTAATAACAGTACTAATTTTCCCATCTACAGAAAATATAATGTCAGACACCAACAAAGCTCATCAGAATACATACCTTGATTATTTATTACTGAATGGAATGAGTCCTTTATTACTCTCAAAATTTGTGTAAACCAGAAATAAGAAAAGCCTAAAGTAACACACTGAGGTATGACACATAAGTTGGTAGGACTAAATCTTTACATTTATGTGCCATCATTTCATTTAATTTTGCAGTCTGCTCATTTGCTAAACTGGCAGATATGCACAGAATGGTATAAAATATAAATCAGTGGGCACAATCGATAGCATAACAACAAAGACGTAAAAATGTATATTGTTTTTTAACAGGATGTGATTCACAACGTACATATACCAGATAATGTAAAAATATTAGCACTTTTCTGTGTTCATAACTGCCTGTCTGCTGTTGCTGATAATCTTACAACACCAGTGCATTCTTAAGAAATGTTACACACTTTTCTTTATTAACTTTTAGAAATTATTATACGTATAGCATGGCCATTAATCTTGGAAATATATGACAGAGAACATGTTTGAGTAAAAGAGCTGGACAATAAAACCAGTTAATTTTCTGTATTAATAACCCCTTTCTTCACATTTCAATATTTTGGAGATAAGGCCTTTCCCTCACATGCCTGAAACTACTTGAAGCATTTATCATAATACTGATGTGAAGACCTTGTTCTGTTGTTCTAGGTCTTCTGCAGACCTCTCCAACCACAAAACTGCAGTAGTCAAACTACTTGGTGTAGAAAAGCTGGTCACGAGCCCAGGTTAAACAAACTGGATAAATTAACTCCAAACACTTCTGCAACATTGTGAGGGGTAAAAGCAAGCATCCATTTTTCATTTTGTGAGGAATTCTAATTGTCCCAGAGCTCATTCAACTGTTTGGATGAATACATATATGTTGGTCACTTTTCACCATAAATGTTGAAGACACTTTGCTTACAGTTTCTCACACTACACAGAAGTACAGGATTCTTCTCTTACAATCTAATTATAAATATTTAAGTATTGTACCAAGAGAAGGATTAGAACTAGCCATTTTGGTAATGCTCTAATGTGATAGTTTACTCACTTTTTGACATAAATTGAAAGTGATGTAAAAAAAACATGCCTTAAGTTATATTACAGTTAGATTCTCAGTAAAGAATATATTTGCACCTACTGTTTCATACTTCATATGGTCTGGCAACTTTGTAAAACCATTTCCTGGACATTTGCTTCTGGAAAATGCTCACACAGTTTAATGCTAAACACATGTCTTACTTACTTTGCAAATAATATACCTTAATGAGTCATACCTCTCAACTGTCCAGATTGTCGCAGAATGTCCAGATTTTTGCCTGATATTTTTTAACTGCTCCTCATAAAATTTGCAGTTTTGTGGCAAATCACTGATGTTTGAACTCACTAAATAATGGCAAACATTTGAGTTTCAGGCTTAATAGCTTTCAAAAATGCTTGCTAACACAAATCTTATTATTCTAGAAACTTTCTAAGTTTATAAACAATAATTAAAATCTGTCTCTATTTTAGGCCTTTGTTCCTACACTATTTTAGGCTTTGTCCAGATTTCTTGTGCCAAGCGATTGAGAGGTATGGTGAGTCCATAAGTTTTGGTTGAGCTGTGGGCTGCTGTATCAATTTGTCTAGATAACAAAAAGGGGATCTATTGGGTTTTTTCCCATCTGGGTTCAGACTCACTGCTGATTTGCCTTAATTTTTTAACTTTGCTTCAGTGAAAGGCATAGTTTTTGTTGCTTTGTCTCTCGGGAATAGTGGCGTATCCAAAACGCTTCCTCGATTTTCTTAAACTAAAGGAAGCTCTACAGCGAGTTGCCGTACTTTAAATTAAGCTGCATTGTGCAACTTGGCACCATTTTTGGGTGAGATGCACACAGTTGCACCACTTGTGTCAGGAGAAGAAGGCGAGCAACACTTTCTTCATCTACGATAAAACTAGCTACTGATTTGGGGATTTGCCTTAACTGAAAATGTCACGATTTATCTATTTGCTGCTGCTTTGCCCCAGTGAATGGTATGGTATAGCATTTTCTGTTGCTTTCCACTATTTAAAAGGTAGGGTGACCAAAACATTTCTTGACTTTTTTCAAACTAAAGGAAGCCCTACTGTGGTTTGCTTATTGTTTATTTTTCCTTGCTTTATGGTGAGCTGCCCTACTCAACTAGACTGTGCAACTTGGTACTGTTTCTGCCTGAGCAGTACACCAGCTGGAGCCTCCAGAAAAAGATGATGTTGTACTGTTTCTACCTTTAGAATCAAACTAACTGCACTACAAGCAAGAACATTTGCCACAGCAGAAAACAGGTGCTGTCTTAATTTGCATGGCACCCCCAATCCAAGTAGCCCTTTTCTGCATTCCTGCAAATACAAGGTAACGTTCAAACAATCATCATTATTTTTAAAATCTGAATTATCAGACTTTATGTTTAAATCCTGAATGACTGCTTATTTAACACATTTGCTGACATACCATACTCTGGTGAATTTCATTTTTTTTAATCCTTTTTACTTCTGACTGAGCGCACTGAAATATATTTGCATCAAAGACATTGCAAATTATTTTCTCATGTAATTTATTTAATTGGAGACTCTTAAAATGCTACATAGAGTTGAAATTGTAAATTGCTTATTGTTGGTCTGACTGTTGGACTTTAATAAACTACCTCTGTAGAAGTTAGTATCATTACATTCTACACAGGATCATAGGAGGTTACTAGGCTAATGGCCCAAGAGACTTTTTAAGCCTAGGCATTTATACCCTAATATCCCCATTCATCAATGCCCATGGACTAGAATCACTCTGGTACATGCCTGTGCCTTAGGGCATCTATAAGCTGCCCCCATCCATAAGAGACCCAAGAATAAGAATGAGTCATCGGTGAATTTGTGAATTCCCATGCAGTGATCCAAACTGCACTTGAATAGGCTTAGGGAGGATCTGCTTTACATGAACTGACAGTCTGTTCCAGTGAAGGGATCATCTCTGAGACACATACCTGTCTCTATGACATATTATATTTATATCACAGATTAGGTTTAGAACATTTGACTGGGTAATTCTAGTGCTGTTTGCTGTGAAAATGTGTAGCAAATCTATCAGGGCTGGATCAGATAATGCCTTGTAGGTAGAAGCTGTCTGCTTATTAACTTATTGGCTGCACTTCACTTGTCATCCCTAGAATTAGCACTGGTGTTGTTTTAACTGTGCAACAGCTTGCCCATTTGTCTGTATCACTGAAATGTGCACTTCTGTTCTGCAGAATGTTCTTCACTTTTGTCCATTACTGGAATTAGTATTGTTCCGCTCCCATACTTTTACTCAGAAAGCTTGTTGGTGGGACAGATTTTTAATATTTTCCTGCCCAGTGTATACCAGACAAGTCTGGGATGCTTACCTAGAGTACCTGTCCACTAATTCCAATTTTTCTTTTTACCTTGCCAATGTGACAGGTGGCTAGTTTTGAGCACTTGCTCCAGCTATTAGCAGTATAGCTTTGGCTATTTCTTAGTTAATGTAATAGGTTGTTGCATGTATCATCTTGCTGTGTTTAATTGCATACTGATACTGTCTAGTAGCTGTATCTTGTACTGCTTGTTGGGTGTTGCCTAAACATATACATTGCTATGCCATGTTAATTTGTATTCATTGTTTTCACATTCTCATATGCATTATTGTTGTTCTATAGTCTTCTGAGTTTATACGGATTCATAGCCTCTATTACTATGGGACCAGAATCTGCCCTTACTTCATCTGTTGCAGGCCTGTTAGCACTAGGTACTTTGAGGAACTGTAATAATTCTTCACATGTTACCTTATACAGAACCCACATTTGTGAGGTGTAAATACCTAATCAGTCTGGTTAGATGTAAATACCTAACCAGACTGGTGATCCCTTACCACTGTACTTCAACACACACTAACTGGCATTTTCTGAGGTACTAAAATCTCCTTTATTAACCTCGTAGGCAATATCTCAGTAGCTCCCTTCCTCAGTAAACCCCAGAACACACACACAACACACACATACACACACACACACACACACACACACACACACACACACACACACACACACACACACACACACACACACACACACACACACACACACACACACCAGATCTGCTGTTTTTTTTTCCTTTCAAATTTGGGTCACCGTAGTTGCAAATCTAAGTCCTTAAATATGCCCTGCCACACATTATAATGTCCAGGTAATATGTAACTCTAGAGTCAAACTCAAGGACATTCCACTCACCAGACCTGACCAAGGAGAGAATGATGGCTAGCAGTTTGTCAGGTGCTAGAACTCATGATATCTCTAGGCAGTATAGATCGATTAAGCCCTTTTACTCATATGACCTAACATTGAGCACAAACAGTCTTAGACTCTACACCCTGAGGAAAATGGGGAGAGACCTGGTCAGGCTTTCAATGTTTGGAAAAAAAGTTCAGGAGCATTTAGTCTTGGATAACATCTTACCATCAAGAATGGTGCCTACATATATGTAGAAAGCAATTGACTTAACAACTGACTCAGTACCTGGTGTTATGAGATCTAATGTGAATCATCTTTGGTGTGAACGGTCAAAAGCCCTACCTTCCTCACCAAGAATTGCCTGCTCCTCTTAGGTTAGTTAGGTTAGGCTACTTCTTCCAGGCTTCTACATTTTGTAAGGACACTTTCTAGTCCCACAGTCCCTGTTTTACAGTCTGTTAGATATTCTGTCCTAACAGATCACAGTCAGACTTGGCACGATTCATGCTAAAAGACTAAACTGAAAATTGCTTCCTGATGCATGAACACATACACATCTGTATTATCACTGAAACTTCTTTACAGTATAGTGAAAACATTCCTGGATTTAGCATCTATTATTCTTTCTGACATTCTGGCATGGAAATTGGAGTATCTCAAGGGGGTGTACCAGTACTCGTCTGAAATACGATTACCTCATGGCTATTTCAATCAGATATGACCTTCATGTTGCTGCTATCCTGGTGTCATGAAATGCATCCAATCACCGAGTCATTGCAAGCTGCAAAACCCCTTCTCCAACCACCAAATCATTGCAAACAAAACCCCTTCTGTGTCTGAAACATCTCAAAAGTTATACTTTTTAACTACTAGACTTAACACATTTTTTGAGATTTCAAGCACCTGTCCAACAACTGGCAAATTTCATACCTCTTAACATCTTAGAGCAAGAAATCTGGACAAAGCCACAAATAATGGGGGAAGAAAGGCCCAAAAATAGGGACACTTTCTAAATATTGCTCTTACAAACTTTGAAGACTGATAGAATATCAGGTTTTGCATTACCATGGATTTCTTGAAGGATATTAAGTATGAAAATCAAATGGCTGCCATTATTTTATGACTTCAATCCTCAGTAATTTACCAGAAAACTACAATTTTATGAGAAATGGACCAAAATTATGAGTAAAAAATCTGGGCATTTTGTGAAAATCTGGACAGTTGAGAGCTATGGCAAATTTATTCCAAAGACAAGAAATATTTATAAATGTAATTCCTTAACTTTATAACTGTCAATGCCCTTAATAAGTTAATACCAGGTCCAACTGATTCCAGGGCATCCAATCTCCTTAATCTTGGTCTCCCTAATTGAGTACCACTCTGTACCACGTCTTAAGTCCTTCCTTCCATGATGAAATCCAACCATTGTGCAATCACGTATTTCATAAAAAGCCAAACCAATATTGTAACAAATCCCACTGATTTAGGATTTAGGAATTACTTAAGCTTTAGGAAATGTAAAAGCCTCCCCAGAACACTATGCCAAAAGTAGCTGCTTATACCACTGACTTTTACTCTCACATTAACTCCTGCATCAAAATGTCATTTGTCATCTGTTACAGGTATGACAGCAAATATAAGAACAAGCCATTTTGATGGAACTCCAGTATAAAACAAATGTGCAATAAAAGAATGAAAGCTCCTGGTAATATGGAACAAACTCAAAGCCCCACATTTGACAAACACACTCATAAAAGACTGCAGAAAGGTCATGTACAAGGATAAAAGTTACAAAGTCAGTAGTTACAGAATACTGCCAACTCTTCCAAAGATTACCATAAAACCTTTTTAAAACTATGTTAGAAATCTCAGAAGTAATACTCAGCATTGTACTTAGCTGATCTCAGATGATTCTACTTCTTATGATCCTCAAGGCATCACCAATACACTTGGAGATAAATGTTAGTCTGAACTTCATTCTGTTCTCTTTTCCCTGCTTCGCCAAGATTTTTGGGCAGTTGTCCCCCATTATTTCTATCTTTATTGCGAAGTCTTAATCAAATAAGTTTAGAGGTATTTTGGTTTGTTCCTTGTATAGTGAGTTTCTGACTTTGTATCCTTTATAAAATGCTAGCTAATATAAACTTTTCTGTTCTATCAATGCACAGCTAAGAAAACTATTTATAATATGTTCTAGATTTGGGGTTTTTGTCTCTGATTCTTGAGATAATAATCTGAGAGGGCAGAGGGGAGTTACAATACATTGCACTTCTGATTCTGACAGTGATTTGAAGTACATTTCTAGATCAATATTTACAGATTTATTCACCCACTTGTACTCAAATCAGATATCCGTGATTTGCAGTCATACAAGTGGTTATAAATGATGATAGTGATTGTGTGTGCATGCATTTACAAGTGTGCCCATGCATGCAGAAGTCATAGTTCTCAAATGTCCCTGCTTTCTTCCCTTATACTTCTGGTCTGTTCCTGGTAAAACTTTAGCATTCTGGTAAACTGTTGTCAACTGCAGTCACTAAATAATGATAAAAGTGAGTCTGAGGCTTTGTACCTTTCAGAAAATGATTGCTAATGCAAAGCATATTATATTAGCAACTTTCTAACTATATAGGACCAATATTTAAAATCTGTTCCTTGTTTTAGATATGTTTGCCTGTAATTCTTGAGCTAAGTCTTTGGGAGGTCATGGGTGGTGAAATATGCTGAGCTGTATGCTTCTCATAGCAGCAAGGAAAAACACATTTCTAGATCGTTATTTATGCATTTGTTCATTTATTTCATCACAAGCAAATGTGAGGTACACTCAGTCATATAAGGGGCTCTAATGGAAGTTTACATTTGTGTGTGTATGTAATTGATTAAATACTTGGTGCCTACATTCTAGAGTAGGTATGGTGAAAAGAAAAAAAATCAATAGTAGATTTTACGTAGTTGTGTGGGCCCACCCCCTTCCTATTGGCTCAGAGCTATTTGAAACAATTCCTGGCAGATTCCACATTGCTTGCAAGCTGCTTGACCAAGGACTGATTTGACCCATTACTCACAGCACAGCAGAAACACCATAGTGGTTCTGATTCTTACACAAAGTCACCATTTATTTTTGTCATTGAAAACGGAGATGCAGTCTGAAAAAAAGTTCTATGTTGTCCACAGTTCCTTTATGTTTGGACAAATGTGACCTATAGACCTCCTTTCAATTTCCAGCTTTAGAAGGAAAGATATTTGGAAGGGGAATTCAGATGAGAGGCCCTAGGATCAAAGTAAGCAAACTACTGGAGAAAAAGATTTAGGAATCCTGTGTGAGCTTACTACCTAGGACATTTTTGTATCTAGGTCTGGCCTAATTAATGTTTTAATGAATGGGATGTTTAACATTCTCTGTTTTTTCAACTGTTTGTACTTTGTGAGATCAGCATACATTGTATTTTTCCAGTGGTTGTTTGATTTGGATTAGATGGTGAGGGATGGTGTATGCTTTTATGTAACTTGCTTGCCTCAATAATTACTGAATAACTGACTGCACATTATCCCTACTAGGTGGTTAGTGCACGCACCCCATCAGGATAGCCAGTAGCCAAACCTTCCAAATATTGTCCCCCACTTACTCCTTATCCACTCTTTACTACAACCGCCTATCCCCCCTCCACTCCACCCTTCTATATCCCTGTGAATACACCCTCACACATTTCATTCTAATCCTCTCCTCTCAAACTTATTAATCATCTCTCTTCCTATACATCCTTCTCACTCAACTCATACTCTGTCTCCCACCATGCAAACAAAATCTGCCTATGCTCTAATACCCTTATTTCTAAGCCTAATCCTTTTCTGCTTACTCTACCTTACTAGTCTCCCACAGTTTCAGCACTCCCCTCCCTTTCATACAACTACGATTTACATTAAAAAAGACTTTCCCTTTACAACCCAAGCCTCCCCCCACCTCTACAAACATAATGAATCTTTTCTATTTCAAAGGAAGCTCTTCCTTACCTCTAGTAAACCACTTCCCATACCCACCAAACTCACCTCATTAGGTTACAATATGTACACCTATGACCCATTAGAAAATAGATACCTATCCATACTCTACTCAAAATTTATCATCCTCCTCCTCTGTTCTGGAGACATACACCCTAACCCAGGGCCTTCATACAACTCCACCTCTAAACCATTCACATAGCTCTTCCCTGCACTACAAATCTCTTCTCCTTGCCACACTTAATTCCAGGAGCCTTTGTAATAAAATACCTTCCTTTCATGCCTGGTCTCTCATAACAAACCTGATATTGTCTCTATCACAGAAACCTGGCTAAAACCACACATAAAAGATACCAAAAGTATGCCCCCTACCTATAAACTTATAAGAAGTGACAGACCTCAAAGGAAAGGTGGAGGAGTAGCCTTACTCTTCTCCTCCTCCTTAACAGTAACACCCTATACTAAGCCCATACCCTCATTTGACACCACTGAGCTAACCCTCACCCTTCTCAAAGTAAATAACAATAACACTTTATGCATTGCCTCCCTGTACACTCCTCCTGGTAACAATATCCCTATACTGGAAGATATTCCTGCCTGGTTCCCTTCCAACATAAATAGTGAGACTATAATCCTAGGCGATGTCAACATAAACTGGTCTTCCATTGACTCATCTACCCCTTCTCAAAGCATCAACCTATATCAATTCACACAGCTAATCAAAACCCCTACTAGACCAAATAAAGATTACACCACAGGTAGCATCATTGACTGGATACTAGTCTCCCATCCAAACCAAGTTTCTGATAGTGGTACTCTCGCAGACTCCCTTAGTGACCATCTCCCTGCCTACATATGCCATTCCCCCTCCACCATCCTCTTTCAACACAGACACATTACCACCCACAATATGCAAAACTTCAACCTCCTAATTTTTTCTAATACCTTAAAACAGATAGACTGGAACCCTCTAAAGTCCCTCCCTTTAGATGCCGCAGTCTCACATTTCAATAGAAGTTTCAATGATATACTTAACCACTTCACCCCCAGTAGAACCAAAAGACTCGTATCCAAAACAGCCCCCTGGCTAACTAAAGACACAAAACTACTTATGCATCACCGAGATAAAATCTGGAAATGCTACCAAAAATACAAAACTCCTAACTCTCTTGCCGAATACAAGCAACTGCGAAATCAAGTAAAAAAACAAATAGCCACTGACTGGAAATCCTACTACTTTAAACTTCAAAATAATCATAAAACCAACCCCAGAAAATTTTGGAATAGTATTTCATCAATATTATCCCCAGGCAGAAAAGAGAACCCTTGCCCTGGCCCAGACACCAGACCTCCACCTAGCTACCCAATTTAACTCCTTTTTCATTGACTTCATAGGCAAACTCACCTCTTCTTTCCCTAACAACACCCCCCCAACTTAACTGATAACAAAAACTTAACATACATGAACCCTAAGTCCTCCCCTTTTACTCTCAAATCCATTCCTATCCACACTATAAAAAAGCTCCTACAAAAGTTAAAACCTTGCTCTAATGCCCCAGATGACATTACATCCAAATTTCTCCAACTAGCTGCTAATGGCATAGCCCTTCCAATCAGCATCCTAATCAATCGCTCCATTCAGGAGTCCTATGTACCATACCTCTGGAAAAAAGCCTTCATCATCCCCCTCCATAAAGGAGGTACAAACTGTTCAATCTCCAACTTTTGCCCTATTGCTATCTTATCCCCTATCTCTAAGATACTTGAAAAATGTATTCACCTCCAGTTGTTACCCTACTTATTGGACAACCAACTCCTACCCAACACGGGTTTATACCAGGACATAGAACCATCACTGCCCTTCTTTCCTTCGATGCAAATCATTAACTCTGCTTGTGACTCTGGGAACATAGTTTCTACGCTCCTCCTTGACTTATCTAAAGCTTTCGACACTGTCTCTCATGTGCTTTATACTTTCTAAACTCTTCCATCTTAATCTCTCCTCTTCATCTATCAAATGGTTCTCCAGCTATCTCTCAGCCAGGGAACAAGTTGTAAAATGGAACTACTGCACTTCCTCTTTCCTTCACACCCCGACAGGTGTACCCCAAGGCTCCATTTTGGGTCCTTTACTATATAACATTTTCATCAATGATTTCCACCAAAAGATCCCCAATGCTAAACTGGTGCAATACGCAGATGACTCCACTATCATCTGCTCAGCCAAAACTCTTCCTTTACTAATAAACCTTATGCAAGAAGCCTTCTCCTTCACTGAGTCCTGGATGCTTGACAATCACTTAGCCCTAAATGCCTCCAAATCTAAAAAAATGATCTTTACCCCTTCTAGACATACTGCTGCTGACAAAGCATCCTTCTCTATACTTAGCCTAAACAAAACAACTCTTGAAGTAGTTCCCCATACAAAGCTTCTAGGCATTCTTATCGATGACCAGCTAAAATTTAATATCCACCTACAAATCAATATTAAAAAGACTCATCAGAAACTTGGTATGCTTTATCAACACAGGCGCTTCCTTTCTCTGTCTTCTAGACAGCTCTTATCTACTACCTACCTCCTATCCTCCCTTTTGTATGGAGCTCAGCTACTCTCTAACCTCCAATCATCCCTAAAATCTAAACTTTCCTCATGTTATAACAACATTTCAAAGTTTGCCACAGGATCCAAATCCTCTACTCACCATTGCAACTCCCTACATGCTCTAAATTGGTTGGAACTCCCAAGCTACCTAAATTTAATTCAACTAACTACAGCACATGAGCTAATTTTCAAACCTTCTAACTTTCTATCACTCTCCTCTTCCCTAAAACTTCACCAGTCACATAGAACACTTAGATCCACAAATCAGAACCTCTTAGAACTTTACAAGCCTTTACACACACCACGGCAACTTCTACTATCATCCCCCCTTGCCAGATTATGGAACTCTCTTCCCCCTTACATTAGAACTACCCCTAACCTACCATCCTTTAAAACCCTACTCCACTATCACCTCTACTCCCTCTGGGAGTGCTCCTGTACCCATCCTACCCGATTCCTGATACCTATCCCTATTCTATTCTACTCTAATCTCTGCCACTGCTTCAATTTATCTCTATAAAATTCCTTTGCCTAAATACATGTAGTGTAGTAAATGAACATACATTTATTGTTTTTGCTAATATCTTATAAGTGATTGACTCAGCTCATATATTTCAAGATATGTAAAATCTTGCCTTGCTGTATATTGAATGTTAAACTGTTGTTCTCATATGCTGTACTAATACATTGTATATTTTCTTTCTGTCTGGAGCTTTTCTCCTCGGGCCTCCATTGAAAATGGGCTACCTTGGCCCAATGGACATTCCCGGTTAACAAACTGAAATAAATAAAATAAATAAATAAAAGAAGAGCATTGTCACATGAGCTGTGTTCTTTGCATATGATCTTTGTTGTTCTCCTTGTTTAGTTGACTGTTGACAGTGCATTTATTATTTGCTTATGAATAATCCAGATAGCATGAAGTGTGTGAGATTAATGTTAATATTTTAATTATGAATAAATTTTAGTTCAGCTCATTTATGTGTTTGCTAAACTATGGGTGTGAAATGCACACTGTTGGACTACAATATTTTGTGTGTCACTTCATGTAGATAAGAATAACTATGATCTGTTGATGGGCTGCTTCCTTTAGTGCAAGGTTTGTTTGGTTGTCTCTGATTTCACTTGTATACTGTGTGATTCTGACCAAGTCACTTCATCAGAGAATGCACTTGGCTGCACCTGAACAGAGCACAAGTTCAGTGGGCTGAGCCAAGCTGTTAAGAAATGTGATACATATTTGTGTTTTGAATACTTGAACCCTACACATAGCTGCTAATTTGTGCTTCACTATATGCTACTTGACTATGGATGCTAGAATGTCTGTTGTATTTTAATGCATTGACAGGTGCATTTCCAATAAGTCTAAGGTTGCTGCTGCTGTAGGTTATTTTTCTTTTCATTGTTGCAGTGTTTTGTTTACAGTGTCTTCTTAGTTGTACTCATCCAGACATATTTTACAACTTAACAATCCTCGATGATCCCTGACAATCAAGATTTAATGAATGATTATCGTTAAGTTAAAAGCCCTATTGCTCTTTTCTCCTACTGACACCTGCATTGTGACCTCTGCTTGGCTTACAAGGCAATGCATGTCCCAATCCTGCAAGGCCTCTTACATATTTCACCAGAAATTAAAAAGGAAAACCATATTTCCTCTCAAAAACATAAATAAAAATAACACGATTTGCAAAGATTTTGTGAAATTTATTTAGCTCTTTTGTACCACAAACAAACTTCATCATAATGAATCAACTGTATAAAAGCAATGATTAAATTCCTAAGAAAATTAAAATACACGTTTGGATTGGCTATTTGTTAAGCCTATGGGATTTCTTCTTTAAGACTGTTACTATAGACAGATGATCATTCACATATCAGACTTTAAAAATATCTGTCAATATAATTCACAGTAAAACAAAGTATTTTCCCAGTGCCCCTACCCAAGATATTTTTCCACTTTCTCTAAAATAAAAAAAATAAAAACTTTATAAAATCTTTGTGTACTACAGTGTGCTTGAACAATGCTTTAGTATTATCTCAATTTTTATGTTATTTAAATACTTATAAATCCTTTTGTATAACCTCCTTTCAGTTTTTCTGACTAAAAAAAACAAAAAAAAAACAGACATGCTGCATATATCATTAACCCTGATAATGGATTTACCACTGTTAATATCCCTACTGTACTTGTAACTTTTCTAACCCAGTTAACATGGTTGTGTGTCTCCATACAAGTTAATCCAATCAACAAGAACAAAGCCATAGTCAAACAGCTGAACCTGTCACATCTCCTGGTACTTCTGAGGCTGAGAACATTTTGAATGTACTGAATGGAGATTAGAATCATGTAGGAAATGACACCAGTGGTTCATGTCATGACATGACTCTTAATCCCCAGAGTCTGGATTAATGGACTGTACCTCCTAGTCTTTTAACTAGTGAGACTGGGGGGGGGGGCTAATAAATGGACAAGCTATCGCACAAAGTGCCAGTCATATACACTTCCAATACACAGGCAATAATGCATCAAGGAACTTAGAATTAAATACTGGAGCTATTTGCTGTGCTTTATAGTGGTTAAAACCAAGTCCCACATTCTGTGACAAATATGGCACATTTTCAGATAGCATCTTCTGAATATTACATCCCAGCAATACTGACACACAGTTTAACAAAGGAATTGTTTACAATGTATTTTAAAAAGATCTGATACAAGAATGTTGGATATACTTATTTTACTTACAATTTTGATAGAATACCCCTGAACATAATTACAATATTTGCAGTGACACACACACACACACACACACACACACACACACACACACACACACACACACACACACACACACACACACACACACACACACACACACACACACACACACACACACACACACACACACACACACACACACACCGCAATTAGGTTACTTAATTCCTAACATTGAACTATATATTGCATTTGAGATTACAAAAACAGTTTACAGGTGGCTAGATTCTTCCTTTATCTAATGCTTGAAAATCCTGTTATTGTGGCAAATGAACAACAAATGCAGATGCAAGATAAAACAAATCATAGTGAATTGTTTGGTGAGTTAGAAAAAGACTTGACCAAACTAAAGAGATTGCAGTGGGACAATTTATTTTTTGAAACCTGTCTAATGGTTCAAAGAGTGCCAAAAGGCTTGAGAATCAACTAATTATCAGCTGGAGAAAATCTACCGAAAGAATTGGTGGATAAATGGCTGGTGGTTAATCAGAATGCTGGGCTGCAGTATGTGGAACTGTTACTAAATCACAATAGGAAACTTGCATCACAGATATCAGAGAACATGCAAAACAACTACAATATGTTAAAAGAAATTACCACAATAGAAAATTCAGCAGTAAAATAAGTATTCTGCAAGATAACATGATCAAGCTTAATGAACAGTTAAGCAGCAGAAAACTTAAAAAATATGAGCAAGACAGAACAGATTATACAGGGGTGTGTGGCAGCAGCCTATGGACAACGTTTACACAATTGCGTACAAGTGAATGAAGCTATGAGCGAGAGGCATCAACAGGAAGTGGAAACCAATGCAGTAAGGAGGTCAGAATGTTTAAATAGTAAAGAAACCAACAAAATAAGACCAACAGAATATGGAGCGTGGAAAAAGAACAAGTTGGGAGCAACAGAAAAAACATTAGAATATAATGGGAACTGTAAAAATGCAATGGCAAGTCCCCAATTGAGAGAGATATCAGAAGATGGTGAACGGGGGCAGAAAAACAAAGTATGCCTTCAGTAAAGAGCCGACAAGCTGTGGATGCCTATCAAAGAGTTAATGAAGAACAAAGATCCTGGGCCCAGGTAAAAGCAGAGAGTGGACATAATAAATCTAAAAATAACTGGTAGCCAAAAAACGGCTTTGTGAGGAAAGGAAATCAGAAGTACTGCGGACAGAAAAAACAGTTGTAGAAAACGTAGGTACAGTAAATTTTAAAATTATTAACTTTTCTACTTATGTTTTTTTAAGTCAAGAATGTTTAGCTCTCAGCAAAGGATGGAACTTTGCACCAGCTTAACGAGCAAATAAAGCAGAGACAATAAATGGCCTGAGCGATTATGTCAGATTGTTAAATTTTGATGTGATGTTGAAAAATTATGAAAAAAGTGATGTGTTACTTTACAAACCAAGCTGTTACAACCCTCCTTTGTGCAAGTAGTTGGAAATGTTTTTGAGCATATGTGAAGCACAGATAATTAAAGTATTAGAAAAGAAGGCTGAATATAATTATTTTAATATGTCTATGAAAGAAAAAGAATGCTTTAACAATTTGTTAGATAAAACTGATTTACTGCTGTTAAAGGTAGATAAAGGTGGGTCCTTGGTAGCAATGGACAGGACAGACTATGAAAGTAAAATGAAGAAATTACTAACAGATGTTAAATATTATAAGCAAATTGATACGAGAGAAGTAAAAAAGGGGTATGCATTAATAGATGCATGTATTGAAGAATGGTTCCTAACTGGTAGGATAGATGAGAGAGTTAAGAAGTGCAGGTTTAAATGATAGGGAGGAATTTGTTATGTATCCGAAAAGAATGAGGCTCAAACATTAGTAATACTTTTTAAAAATATAGTGTAGTAGTATGTTGGTGAAAGTATTTTTCTTAAATGTTTTCAAATGTATTATATATTTTAGGAAATGTATAAAGTATTTCCTGAGTGCATTTTTAAATGTTTTTCTTAACTTTTTTATAGTATTTTCACAAAGTTAGCTTTTTGGAACTTGGAAGTAAGAGTAAGTGACATTTTAAAGTGAATGTATCATGTGATGAGTTTAAACCATGTGACAATAGAAGCCTTAAAAAAGGAATTTTGTAGAAGTTAACCTCAGTCTGAAGAAGTCTCTATAGAGTTGAGATGAAAGCACAAACTGGAGGTGATTTTATTGTTTTATTATAGTGTGGTAACCTAAGAAAACACCGCCATTTTCTTTATTTGTTTAAACTCCATTTTAACAAAGTTCTTGTGGAAGCCCCCCCCCCCAAGAAAAAACTAGAATCTCCAAACATTGAAACACTTTAGGTTGAGAAGAGGATGGTATAGCTATTCTTAACATTGAACTATATATTGCATTTGTGATTACAAAACCAGTTTACAGGTGGCTAGATTCTTCTTTTATCTAATGCTGGAAATCAATTCATAAAACATTGATAACACAAAACAATAAAAATATAATTGAGGCATTTATAAATATTGATAAAAATGTATTCAAATGGATTACAAAAGGTTATTTATTGAATAAAAATCACCAATGTATCCTCTTTCCATTTATGAATCAACTGTTATATTATTTAAAAAACTCATTAACTGGAATTATTTATGTAAAGATCCATCAATAATATTATTCCTAATAACCTACATGAGCAGATGTGTAATATCTTTTAATACCAAAAAATGATATAGAGGAGAATGGGCTTATACATTCACATCAGTTCTTGTCAGGAAACAAAATATATTCTACAGACTAATTACAAAATATAGCATAGGAAATAATAGTTGGTTAGATTAGCAAATAAAAAATTTACACAAGATAAAATCACAGAACATTCAATAAACAAAATATGCAGATTCCCAAAATTCTAAACCTTCTGTCTAATATTAATAAAGTATCATGTTATAATATTTCTTCATTATCAATCATTTACAAAATCTTAAGAATTGAATTTGACTTATCCCAAAGCTCATTCTTGTCATGCTGAACAAACATTAATAAAGAAGAATTTTCAGATAATAATAAAAAACCTAATATTGAAATAAGCAGCATAAACAACATTTTCTCCATACTGGAAAATATTTACATGGAAATGTATACTTAGAAATGTCCTCACACCTTAAAAGGTAGCAGCTATGTATAAAATAGAAAACACAAAGTGCTGGAGATGTGAGATAGACCTTAATGGTGATTAGCAACATATGATAATTGATTGTAATGTAGTTCTTCCATTTTGGACTGATTTCAGAAAAATTTGTAGATCATTGTGGTCAGATAAGTGTAACATCTCAAATTATCTTATATTATTTAATGTAGCTATACCAGAAATGATTCCAGTACCACAAATACCTCTCCTTTGGAGTATTTTAGCAATAGCTACAAAAATCATTACAAAAAACTGGAAAATGAAAACTACTATCTCATTCAATAATGAATTGATCTGTTCAGCAAAATCAGTATGCAACAACAAAACACTTATTATAAGAATGAGAACAAAAATGTGATGCATAAATTATTAGCTTGGGAAAAGTAACAAAACTTATTAGAAAAGTATTAATTATATTACAAATGTTTTGAATTTTATGGACTTTTGAAATATGTACATAGTTTCATGTGATTGTTAAATAATAATTGTGTAAATTATTAATATTTTGTTTTAAAATTAAATAAAATGTTAAAAAAAAAGGATTTGATCATGTGACTTGTACTCCTTAAAAAGTGTCTGATTACATTTTGACATTAGTTTCAAGTCCTTTTTTTCATCTGGAATGAGAATACTTAACTCTTATTTTCTAGAAAAATACTATTGTTTGAGAACCTTCATGTGGAGCCTTACCATGACTTGTTGGATTTATATATATATATATATATATATATATATATATATATATATATGTACATATATATATATATATATATATATATATATATATCAGATATTGATATTATTGAAGTCAGGAATCCTTGAAGACTGGATCACCGTGTATCACATTTCTGTGAGGTATGCATGTATGTATGTTAAGTGAGTTTTCAGTTTGTGTGTGTGTGTGTGTGTGTGTGTGTGTGTGTGTGTGTGTGTGTGTGTGTGTGTGTGTGTGTGTGTGTTTTGTAATGTTTGTTAGAATATCAGAGATTTAAATTTAAAGTTAGAGTTATGTTAGGTAATACTTTACATGGTGTGTGTGTGATGGTGTGTATGTGTTGTATTGTGTGTCTCTTGTCTTAGTGCTACTCTGAGGTAAATCTATTTTGGTTAGGTAATGTGTCAGACTTGCGTTGTGGAATTGGTAGGGTTAGGTCTAGCACATGAGCAATGTGAGACAGGATTGAAGGGGATGAGGTGGTCAACTCTTTGTTGAACAGGAACCATTTTTTTTTACAGTGGTGGGTGTTAATTTTTAGGGGACTGAAAAATAAATCTGCAAAGGCTATGTGGTTGCTTTGTTTACTACTTGTGATGCAAAATTAATGTCTTTCAGCTTTTAGCGTTAGGGGTCACCATAGCAGAACTCTGGTCTGCTAATGATTGGCAGTGGATTTTTACGGTACCGAGTTGCCAGCCTGACACCCAACCTTCAAAGAAGGCACACCCATTCATGCTCACACCTACCTGCATGTCTTTAACATCACTTAACCTCAGGGAGGACATGTAGACTCCACACAGAAGGTGCTCCAGCCGAGAAACGAGTGGGTGAACTTCTTGCTGTGAGGCGACAACGCTAACAGCTGCACTACCGTGATTTACTACTTGTGATGTAATTTCTTGAATACTGGTTGAAGCTTAACAGGTACAGAAAGAAGGAAGGTGGTAGGTCTACAACAAATACTTTTTTGTGGTAATTTAGAGATGTAGCCAGTTATGGGTAGTGACACAGAGTATGTTAGATTTTGTTAGGAGCTGGAATTTTAGATGAGATTTCTGTATGAGGTTTTGACCACCTTTTCTTGCGCTGTATTTAGCATATAGAAAGCACTTATACAGTGGGGAAAAATGGTATTGGTATGGGCTACTTTTTTGATCCAGGACTCTGTCACAACTAGTTTATCAGGGTTGTTTGGTTTAAGGAGGGTGCCAGCCTAGTTTCATTTGTTACAAATGCTTTGTGCATTTACTAATAGACAAGAGTTGAGGTGGGCCATTTATAGTACAGTGTTTTGTGGGAGATTTATATATGTGTGATGAGGAACTTGCATAGAGGTGGAACATTAGGGGGTCAGTGTTTTTGTTGTCAAGATGGGTGTTGCATGTATGAGTTGTCCCAGTGAACTGGAAAGTCAGTGGATAGTGTGCTTGAGAGATTGTTTGGTTTGTTTATATAATGATTGGGGATTATAAGTGGAAGTTTGGGAGGATGTAATTGGCATTATGATTGCTGTATACAAGAGTAACTAGAAGCAAAATGGTTTGCAGTTGGAAGTGTGAGAAAATTTCATATTTGCTGTGTGTGATGTGGAATATGGAGTTGAGTTGTGTTAACTTAGTTGTGGGGTGTGATTAGGGGATGAAATGGTTTGGGAGTAGTTAAGTACTGTGTGGTACAGTATTTAAAAAAATGTGAGGATTGTGGTATATATTTAAAGCTGGTTTGTTTAAGGAAAAGGGGAAGGAGAATATTGAGTATAGATGTAGTGATCCTGGTGGGGCAGAAATGATGTGAGCCATAGCATTTGGACTAGTGGGAGCTAATCAGAATGAGTCTGATCAGAACCAATAGATGTTAGCAATGCTTCAAGAAGTAGGGAAGTATATTATGTGTTTACAAGAAACCCAATTTAGGAGCACTTAAAATAATGGTAAAAGACCATGTTTTGCCCATGCAGCTCTGTGGAGAACTGGACAAATAAAAACAACAATATAAAGCTACATGGGGACCAGTCCTTCAAGCTATAAACAAGCAGTGCATGTGTGTGTATTGAGGGTGGTGAAGTATGACCAGATCCTTTCATTTGCAAAGATAGCATAAATTAATTGTAATTCCAAGGTGATAACTCTTCAATAATCTTGGAAAAAGTGAAGTAGATATTAAAACCAGGGAATAGAAAGACCCCCAGATTCAGCAAACTCTGCATGCAATATGGCCGATGAGCGATCTAGGAATGAGCTCCCGGGATGTGCACGAGTGCTCCCACACTATTCCTGCATGGACACCACTAATATATGCTAATTACCCCATTTGCTGGTGAAAACCATGCAAATGACATGAATTAGCAATCCAGGAAGCAGGCAGGCATCTGTACAGGAATAGTGTAACCTGCAGAAATGTATTCGGTTACTAACTGAATACATTTCTGCAAATTACAAAATGAAGGCATGACAGCTCCAAAGAAAGCATATATTCAATGTAGTAGGCATGCCAATGGCCAAATATATGGCTATTGGCATGAGAAATAGATGCAAAATTATAAAAATAACTTTTTTTTTTTTGCCGATTTTGGACGTTTAAGCGTAGGGCACAAATGGGATTAGCCCGAAAATAAGAAAAAAGTTGGAAATAAGCTTTTAAACCCAAATCAGCATTTTGCCATGATAGTTAATGGCATGCATAAGACAATACCAGGGAATAGTAGTTGCTAAGGGGGAAGGCTCAATTTGAGTGTGGTAACTATGAATTAGCATTCTGTTTTATGCAAATGAGGGGATTGATACTGAATCACAGATTTCTTCTCAGTGTTAGCTTGCACCCATACATGTAGGTGCAGCAACACCATGGTATAAGTATAAGAGGTAGATGACCTCATAAGGGGGAGTAACATGCATGCTGTAAGCTTATTGGAGCTCTGTGACCCATGTTTGGCCTTAGCTAAGCACAGCTATGGAAGGGAGTGTGCCTGAGGCTGCCTAGCAGTGTTTACATTGCCTAAACTTGTGTACGCACTGCACACTAGGTTTAAAAAAAAAATAAAAAAAAACAGGAAATACCAGCTCTGTTCACATCTGAGCACTGACTTTGCACGGCGTGCCTCGGGCCTCAAACGGGAAGGCAATGGGAAGAGAAAACAGCAGTAGGAAGGCAATCAAGGAGAACTAGCATAGCTGGAAGATGAAATGTATCAGAATCAGACAATTACACAAGCAGCAGCTTAGCCCAGCACAGAACTATAAACTATGGAAGCACCTTTCACACTGATTTTGCCCACAAACTCTACACCACTGGTGTACACAGACAGGGAAATTTTACCTGACAAAACTAACAAAATGTTAGGGGCTGCTGTTGCTCTCGTACATCAATATGTGGAAGAGGCTGAGGGTGGTGAGGATGTGACTGCTGATTACCAACCCACTGTGAGGAGAAAGAGAAGAGTGTACAGACCCAGAGTAACCTACCAGGGGCTACATGAGCTGGAGATAGTGGAGCGCTATAGGGTGGACAGAGACATTGTACAGCAAATTGTTGAGCTGTGGTGGCCACACCTCACACACAGAACCAACAGAGGAGAATCCATCCCAGTGGATACCAAGGTATGTGTAGACTTAATAATACTAGCCACAGGTACTTCCCAAAAGGCCAGCTGGGGATATCATGGGGATCTCACACACATCAGCATCCAGGGTACTCCACCAGTTCCTGAATACCATGTCAGCGCATGCCAGTGAGCACATATATTTCCTCAACACCTGTGAGGCATTGACCAGCAATATGCGTCTCTTCCACCAAGTAGCAGAATAACCTGAGGTAGTGGGTGCTATAGACTGCACGCACATACAAAGCACCATCCAGTGAGTGGGGTAGGGTCTACATAAACCACAAGGGCTTCCCCTCCATCAACTGCCGGGTCATGTGCGATGCCGAGGGCATTATCTTGAATGTGTGTACTGGCAGCCCTGGAAGCTATCACGACTCCCACAGCTGGCATATGACACAGCTGTACCAGTCATTTGCCAGTGAGGACATCCCATATGGCCACCTAGTGGGGGATGCTGGTTACGCACTGGAGCCATGGCTGATGACACCCATCACAAATGCACACACTCCCAAACAACTCTGTAATAAGGCACACACTCAAACCAGAATTATAATAGAGCATGTGTTTGGGATGCTCAAGTCATGGTTCCGCTGCCTGGACATATCCGGTGGAGTCTTGCAGTACTCTCCATCTACATGTACACAAATGTTCATAGTATGTGCCCTGCTACACAATATGATCCTGCGGAAACAGCTGCAGCAGGAACAGCATGGGGCAAGGCCACACAGCCCCCCACCATTGCCAAGGCCATCACAGCCACATTAGGCTCGGAGGAGGAACAACCTGAGCCTGCCCATGTAGGCAGAAGGAGGCATGCCCAGTATGCCCAGGCTTTGGCAAAGAGGCAACGCATAGCACATACACTGACATGGTAGGGACCCAGGGAAGGACACCTCTCTCTGACTTGCACATAAGTAAATGGGATGACAAACATGACACTACCTGTGCTTTACCATGTATAGGGAGTGTACTATGTGCATCCAACATAGTCAGCCCTCCAGCACTATCCTCAATACTGGCACAGCCACAAGGTAAGTCACTGTTCCTATCAGTTGCTGAATGGAGTAGTATGTTCTGATAGTTGTATCTATGGTATGGACGTGAGCATGCAAGGAAGTCGGGTGGCTGAATGGGATGGCATCAGATAATGGACACCTATATAGGCAGCATGAAATCCATAACAAATACTGGGGTCAACATACTAGGCAGTACTAGACAAGGTGACAAATCCTACTGCAGAACATGTGGGTGGCCCAAATGTGTGTCCATAGGATACACACATGCATGTCAGTGAGGCTCACATGCCCAACATCAGCCTTAGCCAGCAGAACAGGTGTAGATGACCATAAAGAAAGGCTGTGCTAAGGCCTCCAATTGATGGCAATGGTGAACAGCCCCCCTCCAGACCTACACAGACAGACTACAACAAGCCTGGTACTTGTTTGTTAGTTCTGAAAGGTAAGAAGTCTGAAACTGAAATGTAGGTCAATAAAACCTAAGATCTGTACTCTACTGATATGCCTCCAGTCTGCATGATAGGTCAGAATACAAAATGAAATGGAAGCCAACAGAGTACCTGAAATACCAGTACAGTCATAGCAAATGTTTAAAGTCATCAGGTGTGCCCCCCACCCACAATACTATGTAGAAATGCAGTAACATGTACGTGTGGGTTTAATAACAGTGGAGCACAGATTACAAGAGCTGGCCCAATTTACAGGAGAGATTGTTGCTTGTGTACAATATGCAGGGGTCCATGTGTTGGGTTGTTGTGTGTTCAATATTGTCTGGATGTGGTCAGCATGTAGGCATGGAGGGTTGTGTCTCGGTGGTCTATAGCCAGTACTGTTGATGACAAGGCCATGTTCTGACAACTGCAGTGCCAATGACAATGCTTCTCAGCAATGCTCATGTCAGCAGTCGTCCATACTCACTGTCCAGATGTCAATATCTGTCATCGGCTGAAAAATGGACATGCCATGAATGTGGGCCCAGACATACACACAGTACACAGGTGGAAGTACCCAAGACAGAGTACATAAAATGTAACTGTCAACTGCACACACCTTTGGAATTGTTCATACAGGTTAGCAGCATATTAGTTGTCTGTGTAGTATGGAATACTGATGTAGTCTGGCCAATCAGTGGCAGACCACAAAAGGCACAGTTATGAAGTAATGAGAGGCTGCCTATGTCCCTGCACAAGGCAGCATAAGGGGAATGTCCCAGGTATATCTGAGAGTCAGCTGCAAGAAGCTTCCATATCTCACATGCACTCAGCTCACCTCACCATCAGCCACAGGTTTATCAGAGGTTTTGGGAATGAGTACAGTATGACCCCCACTTTTGTATGGGAATATCCACAGAATGCAGCATGCTGAAGAGGTGTCCCATGCAGGTGTGTCTCTAGCTGTAAGCAGCACTCTGCCAGCATCCAGACCAATGGATTAATATGGACAGGAACTATTGCCATTAACACCTCGCACATTTACCCAGTCACCCAAGGGGAATCCAGTGGCTGGCATCCTGGGAATGTAGGAATGACAGAATGCAGTGGTCTGCTACAGATGGCCTGCATCCCTACAAAATGACCTACAGTCCTCTGTCAAAGGCCTGTGCCACCCCTGTAGTGCCAATGTATGTCATCTCATTGGGTCCAAACTAACAACATAACACAGTCAACAGAACACAAATGCAAGGTCATGTAGACAAATCCCAATAGCATGCCCATCATGTCCTACTGCATGAACTGTGGACCAACCACTCAATACCACTGGGATGAAGGGACTGCTATAGGGATACTTCTCAGATATCACTTGCATAATGTTAGGAAGAGGATAGAATAACAGAGTGGGGGGTATAGACGCATGGACGTCATGGAGTGTGTGAAGTCTGAAACTCTGATGTGTGCCCATACTACCCCTGCCTGCAAACCCAGCAATGGGTGGCTACAAACCTGCTCATAAACCACAATGTGAAGGGGAACTGACCAGATATATGAGCCCTGCCTCTGGGTAACCTGGGTGAATCTGTACAGCTGAGATGTACGGCCACAGAAGGATATGGCCTTTCTGTTATGTTGATATATGTACAAGAAGGGGATCCTCAACCACCACAGTACCATTTACACAGACCCATCAGCAAGTTTCTGCAGCTACCCCTCCAGAATGGTATGAGTGTGCAAGAATATGTAGGCTGCAGACCACAATACTGGACACAGCTTCATTCATCTTGTATTTCCCAGGAAATAACTGTGAGCAAATAAGTATATCTGTCAGCAGTTGATGACATAATACATCACAGTGTAAAACAGTGCAGATGTCCAAATATCTCTGCTAACACCAACCATGTAACACAAGCAACACAGACACAATAGCTACAGTATCCCACTATCTGTCACCCATTGTGACTCCATATTGTCAACCTATCTACTGATATCCTGCGGAAACAGGTTGCTAGCTTTAGGTGTAGAACACCAAACCCTGGACTGGAGTACAACCTACCTGAAATGGATTCACATACTCAATACAGAAGGTCATATTGGGCATGGTCCCACACTTAGAGAAATGAAGCCCATGTCTGACAACACAGTTGACTATACATATCTGTCAGTCGCAGATGTCTGTGCACACACGCCACATTGTACACCATTCATGCTTTGCACACACACACTGGATAGGAATACTCACACATATCCAAGGCCAACACACTATAATATGTCAAACATACACACACACAGATATGGGGAAGAGACAGACATGATGTTATGGACATTGACACTTACTACACTCTCCTTACCCCTCCATTAGCGCTGCTTCTGATGTTAGTTACCTTCAAAGATACCTGTGTAGAGCTCTGTGGTGCTTGCAAGAACTGCATAATGCTATAGTGTAGCATACTAGTTAGGTAGGAATTCTAATCCCAGACATGGCAACTATAAAACTGTGTGTTTGTGTAAGAGAGTGTGCGTGTCTTTGATGATACCTGGCTTTACAGACATTGACACTTACTACTCTCCCCTTACCCTTCTTTTAGCACTTCTGCTGATGTTAGTCACCTTCAAAGATACCTTTGGGAGCTCTTTGACATGTAAGCTCTGTGGTGCTTGTGATAACTGTATAATACTATAGTGTAGAATACTAGTTAAGTAGGAGTTCTAATGCCAGACCTGACAACTGTGAAACTGTGTGCGTTTGTATGAGAGAGTGTGTCTTTGATGATACCTGATTTTATGGACATTGACACTTACTACTCTCCCCTTACCCCTTCTTTAGCACTGCTGCTTCTGTTAGCCACCTTCAAAGATACCTTGGCACAGCTCTCCAACATGGAAGCTCCATGGCGCATGCCATAAATGAGGAACAATGTAGTAGCAAAAACTACGTTAGGTATGGGTTTGAATCTCATCTCTAGCAAGTGTGTGTATGTCTGTAGCTCAAATATTTTGGCTCCATTTACACTCAGTACACATCTGAGAGACTGAATTTAGCAGTCCTGCAGATATCATCCACCTTAGAAATACCTGTTGCCAACCCTAAACCATATAAGGGCAGTGGTGCATGTGGTAAATGTGTAACATAATGATCCGGAAAGAATATTAGATAGATGTTTGAACCTCACCCTTGGCAAATGTAAATGTGTGTGGAGGGTAAAATTACTTTTGGGATCTTTCACCAACTACATCATCCAATGCCAGTGTTTACAAGGGTTGGTGATGTTCCTCACCTTAGAAGTACCTTGGGACAACATCCATCCTTTAAGCTCCTTGGTGCGTGCGATAAATGCGATACAGTATAATAGCAATACATAGGGGTTTGAATCTCAGTACTGCCAAGTGTGTGTGTGTCATCAGTATTCTCTGTGAAGGTTGCTGTGATTGTGTAATAGTAGGATCCATTGTGGAGTGGGTTTTGCTAAATTATTATGTTAAGGACCTAGTATATGTCACAATGTCCACCTTACAAGGACAACAGATGCCAAACACCAGAGAGGTCAGTGGAGACAATCCATAGCCCTACATGTGACATTCATGATTAGTGAACAATATAGGCAAACCTTCTATTACTCAAAGAACACTCTCCACCCACATCTAATACACAAACACACTTGGCTAGGCAACAACCACTATATTGGTAGTTCCCTACATATTGCCTCACAGATAGTAACCACGGTGTGATTGCAGTGGACTACATGCCTGTTGACCACAACAGTGCCACTGACATCAGAAAGTACTGTGATGTGTACTGTGATGTGTTACATCTCCTGACTGAGTGTGTGTTATCCAGCAAGTAAATGGACATGGAACCCTCTTCCATCCCCTCAGTATGCAAGTAAATGTGTACAGTGGCCCTTTTGCTATGTTCCCCACTGGACACCTGCAATAACTGTAGAGTCTGCAAACATAACCCACAAAGGGAATACCATGCCTTATACACATGCCCTGTATGGACAGACACCACTGACTCCACTGAATACCCATATCATGCTGTCAATGTAGATGCAAGCATGACCTCAGTTACATAGCCAGGTCTCGCCAACTGAGGTCAGGAATGATACATCAGAAGATAACGATCTGTCCACACAACATTCCCCAGAGACCTCAGGTACACTTCCACATGTCAAAGAACATGCGTGTGGGACATGTGCACAACCCAGACACTGTCGTTGCTATGGAATTTAGATCACATACATGGGAAGCAGTGCACATCACTGGCCACCTACAATAGTAACCCAGATGAGTGAATGATGAATACAATACACACCCCTGGGGACCACTACAGGGACTACACCCCTGAGCCACACTGGGAACTATTGTCACGTGGCCTGATGCTAAGGTATTCCCTTGGCCTAGCCTTGTACAGCCTTCAGGCCCATTCACCTACTACACAACCTTGAAGAAATGAACCTATGGATCTCAGTACTGGCAAATGTGTGTGTGTATGTGTGTGTGTGTGTGTGTGTGTGTGTGTGTGTGTGTGTGTGTGTGTGTGTGTGTGTGTGTGCACTCACTACACCTCCCATTGCCTGACTTTAGCATGTCTGCTGATGTCAGTCACCTTGAAATAACTCTTTGGCCATATTTCATCCCTATAATCTCTGTGGTGCTTGTGATAACTGCTTAATGCTCAAGTGTAGCAAGCTAATTAAGTAGGAGTTCTAATCCTGATTCTGCCAGTTGTGATAATGTGCGTGTTTCTTTTTCTCAAAAAACTTTTTATTGAATTTTCAGACATTGAAATAAAAATACAACAACAACAGAATTAAAATACATATTGAAAGAAAAAAATGAAATATTAGGAGATGTATATGATCACACAATTTTGTATGATAAATGTTTATATCTCAATGCAGTCTGAGAACATACAATAACTATTTACAACTTATACTAATGTTAACCTAAGAATACTTCAAAATGGATATAGATCTAAAATGAAACAGGTATATAGATATAAGGGAGACTGAGGTCTATGAATTCCACAAGGAGAGTAACCAACTATACACTATAAATAATATGTAACACCTTTTCTATAGCTTTATTAATTGGGACTTCTCACTATCATTTTCCTAATATATGTGCAGGCTAGAGTTTTGAAATTATTCCAATTCAATTTAGTACGGTCTAGCCAATTTTGGGTGATATAAAGTTTTATAAGTGAACATATGTATATTAGTACTTGTGAATCCAATTTGGAAAGATATATATTTGGTATGTGTAGTAATGCAGTCTCCCATGATAGGGTGGATTTATGATAACCCATTTTCTGTAAACGGACTTTAGTCCAAAGTTTATGTGAGTGATAACAAGACCAAAAATATGTAGATGATCGGATGAGAGCAACAAGAGCATGAGGCGATTTATTAGCAAATTTGTTAAGTTTAGAAGGAGAGACATATGCATTATTATTAATCATTAGTTGAGTGCAAAAGAGTTTTTAAAAAGTATTCTAGTGTATTTTAATAGCTGAGAGTTTCTGATCTATAGATATATGAGGATTGTGTTTGTCCCAATAATTGGAAAAAAGACATAGTGTATTATGAATTATTTGATTTATAAGATTATAAGATTTAGATAACATTTTCTAAGAACTTGTATGACCGCTTTATAATTAATGATATCTGTGTTGTCTAACGGTGTATGGGAACTTAGCGTTGACAATATCTCTCATTTGATAAATGGTTAAGTAATTAGTGTTGACCTTAAGTATTTAGTTTCATTTTTGTATTGTATCAGTTCCCAAACACTGATATCTTTGATCAGGAAAGTTTGAAAGATTAAAAGAAATATTATCTAAATTAATATTAGGATTTAAATGGATAAGTTGCATTAATTGAAATATATTTTCTAAATTGACAAGTTTTACCAGTTCTTGAAAAGCAAAATTTTTTGTTTTAAAGAGTTTGAAATTTTTAGCTTATTCATGACATCTAAAGAAAGAAAAGGAAGAGCTAATGGATTAATCTTTTAGTTAAAATGTGTTGATACCACAATTTTGTCCAGATAGGATATTGATTATACTTCTCAGTATCTATATTCAAAATAGATAATAGTTTATTGGCGAGATGATCAAATAATAAAGATGAAAAAAGACCAAGTCCTCCTTATTTTTAGGAGGGATTAATTTACTGTAAGAAATTCTCACTGATTTGGGAAACCATAAAAAACTAGCCAGAACTTTATTAATTTTTAAGAAAAAAGATTTTGGAATCAACTGATCCACAGCATTAAATTGAAATAGCAATCTGGGGAGAATGTTCATTTTTATTATTGCTGTTTTTGATAGAAGTGATAAATTAAGCAATTCCCATCTATTTAAATCAAGTATAATAGACGACCATATTTTAGCTAGATTATTTTGAAAAGTGGAGAGACCATTATGATTTATAAGAATCCCCAAATATTTAAAGCTCTGAACTATCTGGAAAGTGGAGTCTGGAAACAAATATGATTTGTGAACAAGTGGATTTATGGGGAGAATCTGTGTTTTTTGAATGTTAATCTGATATCCTGAGACCTCAGAGAATCTTTCAATAGAACCAATTAGTTTTAAAAGGTCAGAGCAAGGTGTTTGAAAATATATTACAAAATCATCTGCAAACAAACAAACTTTAGTGTTAAGAATTCTAGGAATCTTGTGAAAAGTATTTTGAGTTATATATAATAATAAAGGCTCTAGATATAGATTGAATAAAAAAGGAGATAGTGGGCATCCTTGCTTTGTGCCGTTAATGATCTTTATGCTTTTGGATACTTTCTTATTAATATAGAGAAAGGTATGAGAATTTTTATATAACATTTTAATAGAGTCTATATAAGAAGATGGTATATTGAAGCAAGACATAATGTGAAAAAGAAAATCCCAGTTGACTCTATCAAAGGCCTTAGCAGCATCAAGGGTCAGTGCATACAATGGGTTTGAATCTTTTTTAGTAAAGTATATAAGAGAATCTATTGTCAAGGTATTATCCCATGAAGATCTATGTGACATAAAGCCCGCCTGCTCCGAAGAGATCAAGAATGGTAAGACTTTTTTTAGTCTAAAAGCAAGTAAGGAAGCTAGAATTTTGATATCAATGTTGATCAGAGAAATAGGTCTATAATTATTAGGATCAGTTTTTTCTTTATCCCTTTTCAATATTAAAATGGTTTTTGAGGTGTTCCAATAATAAATCATTATATAATTAAAAATTTCAAAAAGAAGGGGTGAAAGCTCAGATGAGTAAGTTTTAAAGAATTCAGGTGTAAAGCCATCTGGTCCTGGGGATTTACTAGTCTTAAGTCTGCTAATGGCTTCCGATATTTCTTTAATAGTCAACGGGGCAGAAAGTGTATTCTTTTGTTGATCGTTTAACCTAGGAAATTTAATAAAAGTTCACTATATGTTGTTTACTCCTAGATTTGTTGTCCTTTGACTATATCTCTGAGAACAATGATGTAAAGAGCTGCATAATTTCCAAATCAGTATTATAAAACTTGTTGTTATGTTTTAGTGAATTGATTACCTTTAATTATTCTGGCTAGCACTTTAGAGGAACCTGTGCCCATTCAGAGTATGTAGCTAAGAACCTTTGCTCTGATATGGTAAGGTTATGTTGATGTAGAAGCAGTAATTCTTTTTGGGAGTTTAACAATAGATCATATGCAGAGGAATTAGGACACATTCTGTATTGATTTTCCAACATCTGACTTTTTGTTTTTAACTGTAATTCTTTGTTTCTATATTGTTTTTTAAGATATGATGCTTTGTTAATTAATATACATCATTGTATATCTAAAGGAATATCTGATTTACCTAGATTAATACAATATTTCAGTTATTGATTTATGTGTATCTTCATTTGTAAGTAAGTTATTGTTGAGTGTCCAACTATTGTATACAGATGTATCTAATGTATTTAAAGCCAAACTAATTCCAAGAGATATTCTAGAATGGTCTTCAAGAGAATAGCTAATTTTCCCATGAGTAAGGAAGTTGGAAATAAGAAAAAAATCTAATCTTGACCATGACTTGTAGCATTTTGAGTAGTATGTGAAAATGTCTTTTTTATCATATTGTGTTATGAGAGAGATAGGATCTATGAGGTTGAGATCTATTATTATTTCTTCCAGAGCAATAGAAGCTTGGAAATTGTACAAGGAGGATTTACTAGTACGATCAGTGTCTGGATTAATGATAGCATTCTAGAATAAAATAATGGTCTTTAAAAGAGGAGAGAATATTATAAATTTGTATAAAGAAGACATGTTGTTGATCAGATTAAAATATAATTGGTTTATCAATATTGTGGAAACAGGAGATAATGTGACACCACCTTCCATCCCATATTTCATATCAGAAATAGTTCCTGAAAATTATTTTTAATTATAATGGCCACTCCACTTGAATTTGTACTGTTACCAGCTGCTACTATCATCTTAATCCATTTCTTGTTTGTTTCTTTATGAAATCTTCTCTATTTAAGTGGGTCTCTTGCAAGAAACATATATTTGCCTGTGACTTAAATAGAAGATGAAATAGTAGGGATCTCTTATTTTTATTTTGTAATCCTCTCACATTCCATGAGTCAATACTTAAGGTCATATAGTTAAATAAAATAAATATATAACATATACCTAAGGTTTGGTAGAATGTATTTATAACTATAAACCTCAGTTCTTTGCCTTTATTATAGTGTATCTTGATGTCTCCCAAGAAAATTATTTTAAAGACCCTGTTATATTCCTTCCCAAATACTTAACACTATCAATTTCAGTTGCATCAAGATAGCATAAAACATATTTACATAACTAACTAAATTCAAGATGTCCAACATATTTAATCCTCTAATTTTAGGTAAAATATACAACAGTTGAAAGAAATTCCACAACAACACAAAATATACGGAAGATAGATTTAACATTATCCCATACATATGATACCTTCAGGAAAAACTAATATAGATTGTATTAAGTGTAGGTAATGTTTTGGTTGAGTAAGAAATATTTTATATATAGCAATTAGATGAGTAAATTAAGCAAATAATCATACAGTAAGATATGTTGTGTTGCGCTATAATGATATTGTGGATGACTATGACAGTAAAATCAGCTCATAGCATAAACATATGAAGTATGGTTCTAAAACCAGACATGCCTGTACCATAATAATAGCATTTCAACTATCAGTCCTAAAATAAATAAATAAGTCAAACAAAAAAAAAATATAAAAAACTGTAATACTATGAATAATATATTGAAGAGATATTTCCTAAGTTGAAAAGAGCAGTATCCAGAAACTTAAACAGATAAAAAGAAATTTAAAAGCTTAAAACTGTTGAGCTATCAACCACATTAGGAATGTATTTGCATCGGTATTTTAACATCATAAGCAAACATGCTTTGCTAGTACACATCTAAAAAATATAAAAAAAATTACTAGAGTCTTACACAATAATTTCTACTTGTCTTGTTGCATGCTACATGTATTTTGCCAATTGCATTTTACTTGCATTCTATTCAAACACAAATGACATGTCACTGGAAGCATTCTACAAATACTACCCATGCATGCATCTTCTGCAATAATTAAGTTTCAAAACAGATACAGCATACATTTCCATGACTTTTTGTTTGTGCTGAAATGCAACAAGTTAATCATTTGGGGGAATGTGTCATATACAATATATCTTACTTACTGAGATAGGTATAACAGGTTAATTTTTAAACTAGCACAAAATATACACTACAGTTCTCCTGCATGCATACATAAAGTTATTCAAACAAAATATTTAAATCTGAATAGGAAGACAAAATTATTGTACTGTACATGTATATGCATCTATATCATGTTTCTATTATATCACAAAACCCAACATATAAATGTTAATCAATTTATCTATATATTCAAATGTGAAAAATCAATTTACCTAAATTACCCTTATGTTACTTCCTTATTATGCACATTGTATATGAAGAAACAGATTATTTTACCACTTATGAAAAAACAGTTCACATTTACTTGAAGGTAACCTGTTTATATACATTAAATAAAAGTTGTACCTTGAAAATAAATGTAACAGAGCTGTTTCTGGACCTATGTAGGCTAATTCCATCAGTTCTTCCATACTAAACGGAAAGTATGCTGTTAACAGCAGATGACCAGAGTGAAGCGTGCCTTCTTAAATGAAGCATTAGACCACTGTGCCCAAATACCAGATACAAAAAAACATATAATTTAATGTATTTGAGCTTGAAACGTTTCATTCAGTAGCCTGTAGTGAAGCAAAGTGAAACAACAGCTGATGGGAAAGCAGAAGATTTACACTCTGCACAGGCTCGAGAGTCATAAAACTCCCTCCAAAACACTTGTAGCTTAAATAAGGTATTATAATTGTTTAAACTAAAAACAAGAAACAAGAACATGTATACTAAATCGCAAAGCCTGTAAGAATCTACAAGGCTTGTTTAAATACAAAACTGACTTCATATTCCTGTAGGAAAATTTTGTTCACATTGAAATCAGTATCATTTTTCCTTTTTGTTTTAGCCCCTTGTTTACAAAGGAAAAGAAGAAAAAAGAATATACTGTACCTATATAAATATTGTGCACACTCTTGACAAGAATAATTTGAAAATAGATGACACATTCTGTCTACAGAAACATATCATTTTCATAAGAATAACCACACATTTGTACCCAGCAGATAAATAAAAGTTAGAAACTGATTCGGAAGCCTTTTAAATACTTTAAGAAAAATATCTTTTGCTCCCTTTGGATCAGAACACATAAATCTTTTTCATTAAACGTAAAGACAAGGTATTTGGATAAGACATACGAAATCTTATCCCTCTTTTTATCAAATCTGCACAATAGGGGGAAAGTTTTTGTCTATTTAGTTTTATATGAGAAGGAAAATCCTGTGAGAATGATAATTTGTGAGATCTCCATAGAAACTGTTTTTTACTTTTAGCTGCTTGCAGAATTTGAAAAGTGTCTTGGAAATTTAATAATTTAGTATATATAATCCTTAGTGAAGAAATATCTTGACTTGCACGTAAAGCTCTGTGTGCTCTCTCTACAATTATATTTTTTGAGGATGTTTCACAGTTTAACAGTGCTTCAAAGATGCTCTTAGTCACAGATAACAGATCTTTGTTATCATAAGTTTCTGGTAAACCACAAATAATAATGTTGTTTAAATCAATCAATTTGGCTTGCATTTCGGAAATAGCTTTATCTTTAGACTTTAAATCACTTTCCAATGAGTCTATTTTTATCTCTAGAGCTGAGTTTCTATTTTTAATAGTGTCCATTCTGTCATTTATTTGATTTAGAGTTTTACTAAAGTCAGCAAATTGCTCTGAGAAGTTTTGAATGGCACTTTGTATAGGTTTTAATGCTAGCTTTAGTTCATCTAAATAAAAATTTGAGTCATTCAAGTCTTTGCTACTTACTTTGGAAGTTTCAGGAGATTGTTTAGATGTTCTCAATCTTTTGGAACTGGTGTCTTTTTCAGGTGAGAGCACTGAAGAAATCTCCATGGAGTCAGATTTAGTAGCCATACCCAGAGATAAGATGCTGAAGGCAGAGTGTCAGGTTCCAGGAAGATTCTGAAGCAGCAGGTAACCAGGTCAGATAACTCCACAGACTGTTCTGAGGTAAAATATATCCCAAAATGAAATTTCCAAAGATAACAATATTCCAGATGTATGTAAAAAGATTTATAAAATCTTTTTATGAAAAAAACTGAGGAAAAATATTGATACAAAGTTGTAAAAAAATAAAGATGTTACAAATCTGTGAGGAGCTCAAAGAGTAGGGACCAATCGTGTTTCTGTGAAAGAGTGTTTGTGTTTCTTTGTTGACATCTGATTTTGTGGACATTCCCACTTACTACACTTTCCTTACGCCTCCTTTAGCACTGCTGCTGATGTCACTCATCTTCAAAGATTCCTTTGGACAGCTCATCAACATTTAAGCTGCATACTGTAATAATACTGTAATAATACAATAATCAGGTAGGGGTTTGAAACTCAGCACTGGTAAGTGTGTGTTTGTGTGTGTGTCATCAGTATCCTGTTGGGGTGATTGTGTAATGACAAGATTCATTGCAGTGTGGGTTTTGCTACATCATTATATTGAGGACCTGTCCCATTGTCCACATTACAAGGCCAACAGTTTTCAAACACTGTAGATGTTGTTGTAGACAATCCACAGCTATAAATGTGTATAGCCATATGCAATTACTTAGTGACAATATGGATTAGTGAACGATATAGGCAACTGTTATAATACCCAGATACCACTCTCCACCCTCAGATCATACACAAACACGCTTGACTCTTACTCACTTCCTTTCTTACTTTCTCTCTCTCTTTCTCTCTTTCCCCTCTCTGGTGGATGTGGAAAAGTACATCTGTTCTGCATAGGCAGCAGCTTGACTTTTGTAGGTAATGCTCATGATCAGCTGATGACCTGTG
>NC_056742.1:60690259-60705259 GCF_019279795.1 Protopterus annectens | reverse complement strand
TGATAAACCCTCACCCTACTATCCCTGTGGCATGTGCAATAAATGCATATCCCTGTAGTAGCACTGATTAGATAGACAAGGGTTTGTATTGCAGTCCTGGTCAATGTGTAATTGTGGGTATGTCAAAGCATTATCATGGGTTTCAGTGAGTACAATATCCAATGTGGCATGTGGGTGCTGGGTATACTGTCTTTACACCATTGTACCCCCAGTATATGTCCCAAGGTCCACTGTATGAAGACCACTGTCACCATCAACCATGCAGGTAACTAATTACACTATCCAGCCTGATGATGCATGTGCTGTGTGCAAAATCTCTGTCACAGAATGGACTCACTGACAAGGTAGTTAGCACTGCTAACCCAGGCCTGTCAAATGTGCCTATGACTGTATGTATTTGTCAATCTGTATATGACAGTATGTCATACTATGTATTGTTCATTAACACCCAGTACATTCCCCATTATCATACTGTACAAGGCTTGGTGATGTTCTTCACTTAACAGGAAACTCGGGATACACCTCACCCTAAAAGCTCTGTGGTGTGTGCAATTAAAGCCAAACACATTAGTAGCAATAAGTACCTAGGTAGGGGTTCTACTCTCAGTGTTGCCAAGTGAGTGTGTGTGTATGTGAAGGGATCTACTTCAGTTTGCAGAAAATATATATCCCAGGAGATCATTTGTCTGAGAACTAACTGGTTAAAAGTAACATTTCAAAGCAATCATCTTGTGGAAATACATTCAAGCAAAACTAGTAGGGGATGTGTAAATGCCCTCTTCCCCACTGTACAGCTGTATAGTTGTACAGGGGTTGGTATATATACATGGGTGTGGTTGTTGTGGCCATAGCCACCCACATTGGGGTTATTGTTGTGAGTATCCTCCCGCATAGTGTGCTGTTATACTGTACAGTTTATGTTAGCAGGTTAAGTAGTTGTTAATCATACCATGTGTGGTTCTACACCACCCCACACCCTCCAAAGTTGGGGGGGGGTGCCACCCACACCAGCACACCTATGTTTACCAACTTCAGGATTGCACTACATTGGGGAAGAGGACATATATCCTGCCAGTACCATTGTCAATGACATTAAATTGGCGAACTGATTACTTCCTGATGTGATGTTTTGGCAATTTGGTCTGGGTGGAATTACATAGGCCAAAATGAGTTCACTGCAAAATGAATTACATCCATGTGAACAGTATTCTTTGTGTATTGCATCAACAACAAAGCCTCTATGTGCGTGTTATTCATGGACATTTGGTGTGTGCCACCCAGTACACTTACAATTATCCACTGTAAAAGAGCTGCTGACATCAGCCACCGTGCACTCACATGTATACACCCCTCAGACCTATCAGCCATGTGGCACATGCAGTAACTGTTATACAGACCTGTTACCTGTGTTTAGCTGTACCCAGGATATGACACAGTCAATGTGTCACCACAGTAATACATCCCTTGTAGTACAAGATAGAAGACCAACATCCTGCTCACATATAGACACCTAGAACACAAACAGAATGCATTATGGAAACCACAATCAGTCAGTGTTAATAACAGCTATAATGCATCATGGCTGGACAGCTACACACTCTGACATGTAAGCATTAATCATTCCAGCTAAAACACGTTAAACAGCATTACTTTGCTAAACTTTAAGACATTCACCCTGTGCATCAGAACCATATCAGCATGTCCCTGCATCGATGGTATGGATGACAGGGATATGGCACAGGTATCATCATATGCACAGGGTGTGTTGTGGGTTTGCCAGAGGCCTAGGGTGAACCATTTGGGTGACATCATGTGTGTGGGTTAGGGGGTTCTTTATTAAATAGGCTGTACAGATGTGGTGTGTGTAGGTATGGAGGCACCCTAGCAGTGCTGGTGAAATGTGTGTGTATGTATGCACACATATCTGCCATATTGCTGCCCTATACAGGGGTTTGTTGGACAGCTGCAGACCGTACATGGAAGGGTGTACAGTTCACTGCCTCCGGCCATGGCCACTGGAACTGTGCCTACTAGGGGTTTCACAGGCACTACCAGGCAGAAGCCCAGATATGGTACTCTCCCCTGATGATGACAATTGTCTACTGGATCCGTGTCCCTGTTGGGACTGGCCAGGACCATGTGCATGTGGCCTGTTGCATTGTGGTGTGGACAACACCATCCCTGCAGTGCTGGTACTCCCACTACAGGAGTGGCCGTGAGTTGTTTCACATGCATATAGACCTCCACCTGTTGATGTTGCTGACCTACGTCCATGTGGGCTCCGTCCTACTGCCGCCATATGCTGTTCCACAGACACCACATCGTCAAGGATTCCCACCATCTTACCCAACCATCTATCCAGGACCTCTGAAAAATAATGGTGGGCACTTGCTAGACCATGGATGTTGTCAAGTACAGCAGAATGTATAGCCCTCTGGAGCCTCAGACTGTCTGGTGTAACATTCCATACGTGCCTGTGCCTTCATGATGGCCCAAAACATGCGTCTGGTGACACCTGCTGTGGCACTTCTGCCAGGGGCATGATGGCCAGCAGCCCTCCTACGAGCACCCCTGTACATCTGCCTGTGTGGTACCTCACCACTCATCCGGCTATGGCTGCTGTGTACAGACACACTTGCCATAGTCCCCACAATGTTCTGTCCCATGCCACCACCCGCCAACTGTCCCCATCTATGGCCACTGGTGATGGGGTATGTATGGGGATTGAGACTGTGTGCGGGTATGGGGTGGATAAAAGTTGGATGTCAACTGATGGCACAGCTTCAGCCTCTGACAACCCTGCCTGTACCTCACCATGCCTATCATTATTGTCAGAGTCTGTATGGACACTAACATCAGTTTGCATGCAGGAGGAACCCCTGACCTACCTCGCCACCTGTGATGGGCAAGCAAAAAATGTAATTTAAGACCTGTACATTATCCTTTACCTCTACACACACTCAAAACACACACACACACACACACACTTACAGGTGAGGTGGCACAAAGATATTACACAGACTTCTCATTACCCAACAGTCAACAGGCATGACATATGGCATTCAGCAACATGCACTACAGCCATACTCAATCCTTGTTACCAACATTATACATCTCTATAATGCATAAGTTGTGTTAGGTGATGCCCCTTCCCCTGGAGCACACTGCACCCATGTACACAGTATTACTATGCATCTGTACAGCACACTGCCATGTACTGTGCACCATACCTCACGAGTGTATGTACTATTGATAAATGTGTATATGTGTGGCAGTTATGTTTGCTTTGTTGCTCACAGCCCCTATGTGTTTGTCTGACACATACCTGGGATGATATGAAGACTGATGTCAATAGTTAATGCCTGGGCTCTGATTTGCAGATCTCATCATCAGCAGTGCATGTATGAGCAATAAAATCTGAATACACTGACAACATTCACAGCTTAATGTGGAAATGAGGAGTGTGCACACCCTTGTTGACATGTCAGCCTCTTCCATTATATTCAGTGAGGCCACAATACTACATATGTTAACATTACACACACGTGATATGTGATATATGACCTGTGCAATCCAATGCAGTATCAAACTAATGTGTTAGTCATGCAAATGCTGAATGAGATGCATACAATATGTGGGTTGCATAAGTGTGCACACCCTTTACACAATGGTTTGTTGCAGCACCTGTTAAATGAACTACAACAGTCACTATTCCTGGAAGGGGTATACTAGCATGGCCCATCTTCACTTACGATTATTTGGTCACTCTGCCTGCAAATGTCCCCAACTCTGCCGGATTGCATGGTTGGCTCAAGTGTACAGCCCTTGGAGGTCACACAGTGTCTTCACTATTGCTGTGGAGTCAGGGTTATGTCTGGCACAATTCATGACCTTGACTGTATTCAGACGCAGATATTCTTAGTGAGCTTTGGATGTATGCTTCAGTTCACTGTTGTGTTTCAGGATGACAACCCTCCCCATCCTCAGCCTTATTGCAGATGCTTGACAACTATGGGTCACACATGAATGTTATTATGCAGTGTTCCAAAGTCTGAATGCCATGTCTACTGACCTAGTTCCTGCTAATGAACAGCAAACTTAAAGGTATACACTGGCACCAGCTATTTAAAAATGGGAATGGTGGCCCTGAGGTGAAGTGAGTTGTTGCTTGTGCACCACATGTATTTTTATGAATACTGTCTGTAGGTTTCAGCCTTGGTCTCATGACACCATTACACATTGCAACACTTGCCTTTGGGAGACCTGATGTTATGCATATGCTACCTGTAGAAAGCCCTGTATGATGTTTCCTGTGGAACAACCACTCTTTCTGATTACCCTAACCCATAGACCACACTTATGCAGATTCCAGGTGAATGTTAACACATGTAATGCACAGTCAGTACTTGCTAGACATTCCTGCAAGTCCCTCAGTGTTGCTGCATGTTTCTGGGCAGCCCCCATGACCAGTTTGCAACATGTGTTGTCATCTATTTTGGATGGGCATCTGTTTCTTTTCTACATTAATGTTGTCCAATACTTCATATACACATATATGACTGTCTGCACTATTTGGCATGGTATATGCAATGGTCAGGTAAGGCTAATTTTCCCACTCCAGAGTACTACCTTTCAGATATGGGATCAATTTCATGGTTTGTAAGATGTGTGCAAGCCATGGCTGCCTCTGTTGCAGGTGAGTGGGCAAATGTCATGGACATACTTCTTAGACAGCAGACCATTACTTGGTGTGACACTGAGGCCCTTTACTTGATGGAAGGTGTGTACTCAAGAAGAGTGAATGCTGTCAGTACCTCACAAGCTGCTTCCACAATATGTTATTTGGAGTGTGTGCAAACATATGCTTCCAGTGTTTGTTAAGTTATGTATTCCCCATATTTGTTGTCCTAACATAGGATTCCATATTACACATTCATTGCTTATGTTAAGATCACATTACAGGTTGTAAAAGGTGTATAATGTGGTATTGTGATTTGCCATTGTTTAGATCAGGAACAGTTGCCATTGTAATAGTGGTGTATACACTGTTGTAGCCACTGTATAAGGGTAATGTTTCAGACATGTCCCTACTGTAGGCCATTTGTCCCACCATTATGTTCATCTTTGTCCACACATCTTCCACTGACAGGTTGTTCGGTATACTGTAGGACTCTTACATACCCTTCAGATATGTCACCATGGTGACCACTGTTATGCAGTGCAGTTAACAGCAACAATAAGTGAGCATGTACAGCATGCATTATGGGTAGGTGTGTTAAATGTGTGCATGGCAAATAGCATGGCCATAACATGGCCAGTGTATTAGAAAACCTGAACAAAACAACTCCATACTCACCAGCTACAGGCTGCTGCCCCAGTTGTATACTAGATGGACCTAAATAGTTGTGTGAGAGACACAATGTCAGTAACCACACCTGTGGCATTGGTGCAGAGTGGGAGCAGCATTTCAGCACATCAAGAGTACAAACCCACAATACTAGAGATTATGCACATCTGTTCCTTACTACACTGCAGCAACAGACTGTCTTATCTGTCATATTCATGTATATACTTTACAGATGAAAATGGATAAGCAACAGTGGTCTACTAATGTGCTCTGGGGCCTTACCTTCACACTCCTCGTCCATTGTGTTGGTGGCACCCACCTCCACAATGCTGTCTTCAGCTTGCTGGCTTGGCTGGTGGGTGGGTTCCCCAAGACTGGTGAGAGCTCCTCAGCATGTGTCAGTGGGGGCTGGATGGCATGAACCCCACCTGCGGCTAGCTGGTCCCGCCTAACTGCAGCAGAACGCTGGTGGGCGTGGCACATCAGATCAGTGCAGCGATGATGCACCTGCTCATAATTGCAGTTGTGCAGGCTGACATAATTTACCCTGTGGATGAGCTCGTTCCACAGGGCTGTACTCTCCAACAGATCCTGGGCCCTGCGCCTGAAGAGGATGGCATGATGGACTATGAGGAACTGGATTATAGCATCATTTTTGATGGGTTTTTATGTGGGGAGGCATTCCTGGGACATTGTACCTGGAAGACATAAACAGGAAAAAAGGTAAGAGGACCTCATACAGTTGTCTACATGCACACCAACAGTGGGTATTACTTGCAAATAATCCAGACTATACCATAACACTGTAAGCTATCATGGTTTGTACATCTTGCATTACACTCCTGGCCTTGACCTGTACAGTTCCCCCAATGTTGGACACTTAATGGCATAATCTACTACACACCATTCATTTCTGTGTAGAGGAATGACAGTGGCCATCTTCCATGTGGATGGTGTGTGGATGGTGGCATAAGTGTGTTTGACTGTAGTGTGTGAAGGGACTGTAAGCACATGCCTGTGTTCATGTAGGAGGCAAACTGTGATGTTCCCATGCCCTATGGAGACTTGCTATTGTTGCCATCAGTCAGCATTATGTCCATGCTCACCACTGATGTGAGCAGGAATGTGGGTGATGTGCATATCCACCTGTACTACTGTTGTGAACAAGGTGTCACTATTCCTGCCTATCCTGTCTGATGCAGGTTATCGCTATACATAGCATGTATGTATGATGTGTGCTTTACCCCCAGTACAGGTTGACTTGTGTTACTGGCTCTGAGATTTGGAATATATGTGTAGACATGGTTGCAATTGGCCTTGGTGGTTTGCATATGTCTGATTTCTAGTCATAGTCAGCCTACAGGAGGTCACCTGTGAACCTACATGCTTGCTCAGATAGAGGTGCACTTGCTTCCAAGTTGTGGTCTGCACCTATGTGTCCCTGTACAGCCACTGTAGCAACCTATTTTGTGCTTTGTGTCTTGGTGGTGTCCACCGAGGGGGATTACTCTATCGTTGGTGGAAGATGATTGTACAGGTAAGGTACTGCTGATTCCATATAGCTACAGTGGATATGAAGTGTACACACCCCTGTTACAATGCATGGTACTTGTGCAATTGGAACATGATAGATGTCAACACAATCCCCTCCTGTGATGTCTCCTATAGCTTTCTCAGTTCAATAGGGAACATAACCTGTCCTGTGGAAACATATAGGTTCATAGTTTCATAGGTGTGTACTAAGCTAATGGCCCTGCAGCCTTTACAAGCCTAGCCCATGGGATTACCTTGGTATCGTGCTACCCCGACCTTAGTTCCCAGTGCCTCTGTCGAGTAAAGCCACTGGAGAGATCCCTGTGGTGAATTTTTTATTTCCCATCCACTCATTAAGATTTTTCTTGAAGAGGGCAAGTGAGGTGCTCTGCTTGACATGTATGGGAAGTCTATTCCATAGCATGGGCATTCTCTGGGTTATGAACCTATCCCTCCAGCATATGGGAAGTAATACTCAGTACAGTAAGCAAGTTGAATGTGTGTGCACACCCTTACACTAGTATGTTGTGTAAACACCTGCTGAGATGATTACAGCATCCATTTGTCTTTGTCTGTACTCTGACATCATATCACATCTTCACTTGGCAATGGTGGCTCACCTTCCATGAAACAGCTTTGTTTCTTTTTCAATAGAATTGTACAGGTTATGGGTCACATTTGAGGTGAGAAACATTTTGACATGACTTCCTGTGCTCTCATTGGTATACAGCACACAGACCTGGTATTCCAACAGGGGTGTGTAGACTTTGATATTCAGTGTATATGGGTGTTGATATAGCTGTTAGTAGTAGGTATGGACAGTGGGCCATAAAACAGTTGTACACTTCTCTGATTACTACATGATAAGCATGCCTGCTGTAGTACCCATATCAGTGTCATGGCAATGCAACAATCAGTAGCAGTTCACATTTTATTTTGTTGTATGCAGTGACAGTGATATTACACATGTGCAACATGCACATCCTATTTTCCGGACTGCTTGTGACCCATGTTATTACTTTTGTGCCTTTCAGCTGAACATACGCATACATACACATGCTCAGGGGATACCTGGTACACATTTTTGTTCTATGTCATTATGGCACACTGCATTTACAGTCTTGCAGTTCAATCATACATCTCAACCTGTTATACCAGGATTTCTGGTCATTGGTCCACCACACTGGGTGACAACACAGGGAAGTCAATTTTGATAAAGTATCAATATAGCTGCCATAACACAAGTATATGTGTAAGTGACTACAAATATCTGTCACAACTGTGAACTTTGTCCAGAAGAACACTGTACAGCTGAATGTTATTAATTCAATATATCACATGCAGTTTATCACACACATCTGCAACAGTGCTTTATTATGCTCATGCCCTGTACAGGTATCCTAGATTTACAATACAAACATATAGAATACTCATATTCACAGGTAACATATGGATATGGGCAACATCCCATTATCTGGCCTAGCAGTGGCACAGACATGACTGTTGGGCAGACACTCTAGTGGTTGCCATATGTGAGCTATCCTTTCTCAGGGTGTGCCAGGCTCTTCAGCTGTGACCCAACCTATCCACCTCTTAGAGCATCACATGTGGACAAAGCTTAACATTAGGAGGGGATATATTGGGACAGATCGTAGATATGCCTATTACACACCTATGAAGTGTGTGCATGATACATTTCCCATTACCATGACTGTTCTGAATGTAGTGGGGTCTGAAATTCATGTGTCTGTCATGACTTCATTACTTCTACCTTCAGCTATTTGCCAGAGTAATATAGATGTTTGGAAGAACAGAACAAACACTATGATGGCTAAATCATGACATTCTGTTGAGATCTGCACAGTTGACAGTATGGCCCACTGCAGACAGAGCCAGATGCTACGTCCATAGCATTTGTTCAGCAGGACTTCATTACAGCAAGTATTGATGGCACATATACATCTTTCATAATCATCTATCCAATTTTTACAGACCAATTACTACATTCAATGACATGCTTACATGTTGCATATACCTGGTTTATCTTCAGGTTCCTTCTGTGTACAGGATGTCTTCCTGTTTCGCAATTGAAGGTTTTGTTTATTTATTTATTTTTTGAGGTGTCTGTGTCTCTTTTACAATAGATTTCTGGATGAGGTTTTCTTTTTGTGTGTGTGGGGGTGGGGGGCACCACAGCAGAATTAACATCCTTTGTTAAGTATCTAGAGTCTGCTACCAGCTTCTTCAGATTTTCATTCAATTATTCTAGTTCAGTTATTAAATACCTGGATGTTAGTATTATTAAGAAAGAAAATGGGGAGGTAGAGACCTCACTATATAGGAAGCCTTGTTGGACCAACAGCATGCTTAGATATGATAGCATGCACCCTAGACATGTATTTCAACACATAGTCAAGGGACAAGTCTGTAGAATATCCAGACTTTGCACGAATGAAAATTCCTTTATACTGGAATTGGACTCTTTAAAGAATAATTTTCAAGCACAAGGTTATAGTAAACACTTATTGAAAAAGTAAATGGGCAACAGCAGTCTCTATAGAAAACAAAGTGCAAATCCATAGTTACACAGAGGTAAAAAATGGCCTAATAAGGCAGATGCACAGGTTCAAAAAGCTAATGAAGGTTTGAAAATAAGTTTAACATACAGTAATGATATAGGTGGTATATGTAACATAATTAGAGACAACTGGAGAATTCTTTTAACATATGAGAATATAACTAGAGTTCTAGGGACACAACCTAGATTTATTTTTAAAAGAAATAAAAATGTGAAAGATATTTTTTGTGAAGAACCTATGCATTTTAAAAATTCAGGCAATAAGAAGAACGGAACTTATCCATGCCTACATTGTAAAGCCTGTAAGTACATTCTACAGGGGAACTGTTTCATACACCCTAGGACCAACAAGAATTACTTTTTGAATATAACAGAAAATCCCAACAACCAGTCAGGTCAACTTTAGTGGAGAATAAAAATCCAATCCAGTGACTAAGCGCTTTCGCCAGCAATGTGGCTTCTTCAGAGTCATCGGGAAGACATAAACCATGATTTAAATAGCCCAATTCATCAAATAGTGAACCAATTAGAATAATACAACATAAAGTATCATAATGCAAACATACCATAAAGTGCATTTGTATGTAAAATGCAGTGTGATACTTCTAATCAATATTCTTTCCTCACCATTGATGTAGTCAATTTATTCACGGTCATCCCACATGACACTGGGTTGGCTTATTTTAAAGAGGCTTTGCTTGTGAGTGACAACATCGATAAAACCAAAATAAATGTATTGCTAGAGCTTATGGAAATTGTTCTGAAGAACAACTACATCAGTTTTGAGGGAGAATTGTCTCATCAGGTTGCGGGGGTAGCGATGGGTGGTAAATGTGCCCCTGTATCCGCTAATTTAGTGTTGTCACACTGGGAAGAATTGTACATTTTTCCCACTGGTTTTATGGGTAAGATTCTGCTGTACAACCGCTTCCTGGATGATATTTTGATCCTATGGAAAGGAAGCGAACAGGAAGCCAAAAGTTTTGTAGAGTATTTGAATTATACTACTACTTTTTTCCAATTTACATACACTTGGCATGCTTCCGAAATAGATTTCTTGGATATTCATTTGACAAATACAGATACAGGGTTACACAGCAACATACATCAGAAAAAAAACACATTCTAATTCCCTTTTACACTTTGACAGCTGCCACCCTTACCACCAGAGGAAATGTATTGTTAAGGGGCAGATGGTGAGGCTGTCAAGGTTGGTTAGCAACAATGTAGCCTTCCAACAGGAAATGTTTTTGGAGAGAAGATACCCATTAAAACTTCTTTTGGGTACAAAGATTGAGGTTGTGCAAAAAAGATCTGTCTTTTGCACCCATTTTGACATTGGGTATTAACACAACAGGAGTTGACAAAAAGAACAACCTTGATGTATTTGTGTTAAAATACAAAGCATTGAGTTCACCCCTTATTGAAGCACTTACATAAACATGAGAGCTTTGTTTTGATGAACATAGTAAGGGAATACTGGGAACCCAACCAAAGGTTGTTTTCAGTAGGGGAAAAAAACATCAAGAACATACTAGAAAATAACAACCATAAATGGCTTAAATCCTTGATGTTCAAATGTAGGGCATGTAGATTTTGTTACTACATTAATGACGGACCCTATGTGGCAATACATGGATATAGTCACACTTTGACATGCCCGGGCAGGTGCAGCTGTAATACCACTATGCTGGTATATGTGGCTACCTGTCAGCTGCCCTGCCTTTTACGTGGGCAAAACAGTACGTAGACTTAAGGATAGAATAGGTGAAAATCTGTGAGCAATTAAAAACAGGGATGTTCACAATGCATTGTATGGTTACAGTACTGTTTGCACCAATTTCAAGAAATTAATTTTCTTTGTCATTGATCGTGTGGCACCCAACACAAGGGGTGGGGATGACAGACTCCTGGTTGAAAACAAGGGATATAAGTGGCAACTTAGGTTAAATGCCACACATATACCAGGATTAAATGATGGCATCTCATTTATGTCAGTTTTAAAACAGAGATCTTATGTAGTTTAGGGAAACTCATGTTCCTTATTTACAATTCATTTATTTTAGGGCTGGGAATCTTTAAGTTGTTCCAGGATGTTTGGTTTTAAATTTTATTTATTTATTTTTATTATTCATCACATCAATGGTTTATTCATGGATTAGGTACATCTATATTAGTTATGTTATGTATCAATTTATATGTATCAATTCACAGGTGTGTTTCCACTTACATTTTAATGTTTGCATTTTACAAATGCACTTTATGGTATGTTTACATTATGATGCATTATGTTGTATTATTCTGATTGGTTCACCGTTTGATGATCTGGGCTATTTAAATCATGGTTTATGTCTTTTCCAATGACTCTGAAGAAGCCACATTGCTGACGAAAGCGCATAATCACTAGATTGGATTTTTAGTCTCCATTAAAGTTGTCATGACCTGACCAGTTGTTGGGATTTTCTGTTTTACTTCTTGGTTCTTTGCCAGTTGGGTTGTGTGTTTTAGTTGTACTTTTTGAATATGTATGTTGACTGTAACACACATAATGTTGTCTATATGGCGAACTGTCAACAGTGTACTGAATATTATGTAGGAAAAACAAATTGCAGACTTAAACATAGAATTTTTAAGCATCTATCAAATATAAGGTTAAGAAAAGAACACAATGCACTGTACAAGCATATAGAATTGCATAGTGATCATGTATTTACCTTCATGGTTATATGTGTTGTAAATAGAAGTCAAAGAATGGGTGACTTATAATGAAACTGAATACAAAGAGATGCAATGGATTCTTACACTGGGAGCTGACAAAGCCCCAGGATTAAATGATGTTGTCCCTTTAAAACCAGGTCTAGAAAAAAGGAGGGTGAACTATTGATTTTCATTGGCTGTGTTGCACTATATTAGATACTATGTTTTTACTAGCGTTTTATCATCTGATGAAGGAATTTACCCAAAAGCACGTATGATAATGCTTTTATTGTTTTAATAAAGTGAAGATGCTTCATATACAGCACGGTAGTACTTGCCTTACTTTTGGATTTACTATTTGGATTTTTGGCAGTACTTTCAGTGGAAGGAGTCCTTTATTTTTGTTCTTATCTCTTAGAGCATCACATGTGGACAAAGCTTAACATTAGGAGGGATATATTGGGACATATCATACATATGCCTATTACACACCTATGAAGTGTGTTCATGATACATTTCACATTACCATGACTGTTCTGAAGGTGGTGGGGTCTGAAATTCACGTGTCTGTCATGACTTCATTAATTCCACCTTCAGCTATTTGCCAGCATAATATAGATGTTTGGAGGAACAGAACAAACAGTATGATGGCTAAATCTTGACATTCTGTGCAGATATGCACAGTTGACAGGTATGGCCCACTGCATACAGAGCCAGATGCTATGTCCATAGCATTTGTTCAGCAGGACATCATTACAGCCAGTATTGGTGGCACATACATCTTTCATAATCCTCTATCCCATTTTTATAGACCAATTACTGCATTCAATGACATGCTTACATGTTGCACATACCTGGTTTATCTTAAGGTTCCTTCTGTGTGCAGGATGTCTTCCTGTTTCAAAATTGAAGGTTTTGTTTATTTATTTAATTTTTTTTTGGGGGGTGTCTTTCCCTCTCTCTCCACTACTGGGATCAGGCTTGTTTGAGTAGGTTGAAGCATGGCTTTTGTAGATGATGCTCATGTTCAGGCGATGGCCTCTGCACCAATTGCTGCTCCCCACTTGCTAATTGCATGAATACAGCTCTGTAGGTCTTCCAATAGCCAACATCATAGCAACCCACTACTATAAATAACTACATCATGTGGTCGTTGACACTTTACCTTTCCTGTATGGAAGACAACCTTCCTATGTGTGGGCAGCAGTGTTACAGACACCAAGTAGCTACACCTCTTACAACAGGATTTGTGGACACAGGCCAACTACATGTTTGTATAAGTTTCCAGACCTAGGGACAGTATATGAGTATTGCTGCTATAGACATTGAATACTGCTAGTTTTACAATGTCTGTGTGTAAATGTTAGTTTTGCATGGAATGCAGTCTGTCTGCATAGCTCTCAACTGTAGGCCTATCCACATGTTGGCCAGAGGATTGGCTGTTATGTTTTTGTCTGTTCCACACACAGGTCTTGTCCCTGACATATCAGTGGCATTCTCTCCTTTGATTGCTATCAGTACATGGCAACATCCATTTGTGTTTCTGATTTCATATTCCTGAGTAAGGGTATGTTGCAACCAGTCCTGTAACACCAGCAATTTTCACAGTGTATAACAGCAATATTTCAAATATGGCCCTGTGTTTCAGCCTCTGTCCTCCACCTATACCAGGCTTTGTCCAGATATCATGCAATAAGAGGTTGATAGGTAATGGTCTATCATTATTTAGTGCTAACATTCCTCCTATCATTCCAGTGATGTTGTGGACTCCCAACACAAGTTGTGGGGTAGGGTCCATATATATGAGGGCTACAGCTGGACAAAACATGTGTGACCCTGTACAGTCTGGAGGTCAGTGTATGGAGAACACTGTTATATGCCCATGTAAGACATTTTATGGGGGAGGGGTATTGAATATTTTTAACCTAGGCTGTTACAACATGTGAGGGATATCAGTAATAAGAAACATTAAGGTATATGGCTGTACATTTGTATATGTTTCACCATGGGAACAGTGGTGGGCTAGAGCTTACTGTCTTGCACACAGTTCTGTTTGTCAGTGTGATGGTGATGTTTTAAGATAAGCATTGTTATGTAATGGATACATTTACATTGTGACAAGTGATACTTTCCCCCCTAGGGGGTTGAGTAGAGAGTGTAATTGGAGGCTGTTGAACTACATCTGTAATTAAGCAGTGACTGATTCTTAAATTCAAGGCAAGTGTGTTTTTCACTGTTGCACTACTTAAAGGCTTTAGCCTAGAGAGCAAAATATGTTAAGTTTTGCAGATTACTGTATCATATGTTTTTTTTGAGAGTTGCATTAATCAGTTATTATGTATTTCAAACACCTAAATGCCAGAAGAAATGGCATAAACAACTGAAATTGTACACAAATAAACATTTATATGTATGCAAACTGTGTGTGGTGTCATGTCCTTTGCATTGTGTGTGGGTATATGTTTCACGCAATAATTCTCATTTGTAGGAAAGAATCAGCCACTGGCCATTTGAAAAGGTGGCAACTGTAGGAATAATTGCTGTGTGATATGCTGTGCACCCTCTATATATACTCTCTTTATAAATATCTATAAGTATTTATATAATTATATATGTATGTATGTGTATATACATATATATATATATCTATATATCTATATATATATATATATATATATATATATATATATATATATATATATATATATATATATATATATATATATATATATATATATATGTGTGTGTGTGTGTGTGTGTGTGTGTATCATTAGAATGGTTAGTGCTTCCACATTGTACATTCCCTATGGTAGACTGACTGTTCTGCATGATATGTTAGAGAAAT
>NC_056742.1:60392759-60687759 GCF_019279795.1 Protopterus annectens | reverse complement strand
AAATATTATCACCCCCTATAACAATCCTAGACCGCTTCGATCCTCTAGCAAACTCCTAATTCAGACTAGCAAAATTAATAACACAGCCGGTGACTCTCTCTTTGCAAAATCTGTAATTAGATCCTGGAACTCTCTTCCAGCTGATATTACCTTACTTTCCACCTTAGGTCAATTTAAAACTAGACTCAAACAACATTTGTCTCTTAACTGGCTAAGTCAATGTATCAAGCCTGGCTAACTCTCTCTAGAATGTGTAAAAATATGTTAACCAGTTTACTGTGTAATTTAATTTAATCCTGACTTGCACTCAGGATTAACTCTAACCTGTGGAACTTGTTTAACTTGCTTACTTATGTAATCTCTGTAAATAGTCTGTTTGTAATATGTAATGCTGGTATTATGTAATGCTGTATCTGCTTTCCCTTGGTGCTTTTCTCCCCGGGCCTCTGCTGAAAATGGACATGCATCCAGTCGGACTATCCCGGTCAACAAATGTAAAATAAAAATAAATAAAAAAATATAAATTTTCTGAAAAATTTGATGTCTGACACTCAAATGTATGTCATTATTTGGCGACTACAATCCTGAGATCATCCCACTGATTTGCCAGGAAAAGAGAGGAACAGGCAAAAATATGAGCCAAATATCTGGACATTCTTGGAAAATTTGTACAGTTGAGAGGTATGATTATGCATACAGCTTACTACCACTCCCAGGATTCGAACCATGGCTGTATCTGCTAAAAATACAACAATCTCTGTTTCATCAGAGTGAGCTATTTAGACACTGGTGTCTGTTCCTTCAGTGTTTTCTTTCTAAGTCTCTCTTGGTTGTACAATCTGACCTTGTAATTACAACAGTCTTATACAGACATTCCTAGACATATTTGTATGTATCACAGTGTGAGAAACAGTGGTTAACACAACAGTACTCTTCTGATATCAGATGTTGGTGAATGCCACATGTCAGGCCATAAAAAACCAGAGTAAACACAACCAGTCCAGGATTTAGAGCTTTATTGCCAGGCAGTTACAGTTATCTTGTCTGAAAGACCTGTGGGGAGAATGTTTGTTAACACTACCTGACTGTTTCTACACATATTCCCAGAGTCCTAGTTAATATTATGCACATACCTCTCAATCTCTTAATGCACATACTCTGGACAAAGCTTGACAACATGGGGGGTACAAATAGGGACATATTTTGAATATTGTTCTTATAAACTTGGAGAGTTGCTAGAGTAAGAGGATTTGTTTTAATATACATTTTCTGAGGGATTTGAGGTCTGAAAATCAAATGTATGTCATTATTTAGTGACTACAATTCTGAGATCATCTCAGTGATTTGCCAGGGAGACAGAGGAACAGGCCAAACATATGGGCCAATTATCTGGACATTCTGCGAAAATCTTTACAGTTGAGAGGTATGATTATGCATACAGCTTACTACCACTCCCGATATTCGACCATGGCTGTGTGTGCTAAAAATGCAACAATTTGAGTTTCATCAGAGTGGTTATATAGAAAATGCTGTTTGTTCCTTCTGTGTTTTCTGTCTAAGTTGGTTGTACAATCAGGCCTTGTACTTAGAACAGTTTTATACAGACATTCCTAGACATATTTTTTTATGTAGCACAGCGTGCGTAACAATGGTTAACACAACATTACTATTCAGAGTCTGCAACACTAAGTGCCATACAATACCAGAGTAAACACAAACAGTACAGGATTTAGAACTTTATTGCCAGGCAGTTACGGTTTTCTTGTCTTAAAGACCTGTGGGGGGAATGTTTGTTAACACTACCTGACTGTTTCTACACATATTCCCAGATTCCTAGTTAATATTATGCAAATAACTCTCAATCTCTTAATGTACATACTCTGGACAAAGCTTGACAACATGGGGGTACAAATAGGGATATATTTTGAATATTCATTTTATAAACTTGGAGAGTTGCTAGAGTAACAGGATTTGTTTTGATATACATTTTCTGAGGGATTTGAGGTCTGAAAATCAAATGTACGTCATTATTTAGTGACTACAATTCTGAGATCATCTCAGTGATTTGACAGGGAGACAGAGGAACAGGCCATAAATATGAGTCAATTATCTGGACATTCTGCGAAAATCTGTACAGTTGAGAGGTATGATTATGCATACAGCTTACTAACACTCCCATGATTCGAACCATGGCTGTGTGTGCTAAAAATGCAGCAATTTGAGTTTCATCAGAGTGAGTTATTTAGAAACTGCTGTTTTTTCCTTTGGAGTTTTCTGTCTAAGTCTCTCTTGGTTGTGCAGTCAGATCTTGTACTTACAACAGTCTTATACAGGCATTCCTAGATATATTTTTATGTAGCACAATGTGGGTAACAGTGGTTAACCCAACATTACTATTCAGAGTCTGCAACACTAAATGCCATACAATACCAGAGTAAATACAACCAGTCCAGGATTTAGAACTTTATTGCCAGGCAGTTATGGTTTTATTGAAAGATCACCTATATGGGACTATTACTGTCATATTGTCTGGTTTATTCAGTACAATCCATACACAGTTTTTATACTGCCAAGTGACTTTCTACTACTTTATATTTATTTGGTATGACTACTATAAGCAGGATTGTTACTCACCAGCCTCACGACGCAGCCTTTGCAGCCTACTGGCATGGGCTTCCTGATTCACAGCTCACTCAGCTGCAGCTGTAAAGGGAATGGAGAAATATTTAGCCATACCTATCCATCACACACACAGGCTGGACTTTGGTAAACAGTTATTGATATGAATACTTACACACTGCTGGGACATTACCCCTCTGCCTTGCTTTTTGGTCCCACTCATCCAAGAGCTCTCTCTTCCTCCGCTTTAAGTTGGTATGGTGGTGCTGGACCTGCTCACCAGTCTGAGGGATACCAGTGGCACTGGTGAGATCACAGGTAAGATGGTTCCAGGCTTCCACTTTATATTGGGAGCCCTGGTACTGGCCTTACAGCAGTCTCTCATCATGGTTATTTACGAGGAGTCCTACCATGACTTTGGACTCCTGTATGCCCCATCACTGCACCCAGAAGCACATGCCCTCGCCAGCACCTGCCATACTGCCTACAGTGGGAAGCTGCAACCAGTTATGAGTTGTATTCCCACCTGCTGGGTTTAAATACAGCTGATTTCCCACCCTTTGCTGTGATTGGACGGTTTTGAGTATGCTGAGCTAAGCTAAGCTATGGGCAAACCTGCTTAGCTAAGGTTGGCAGTGCTTAAAGGGGCAAGTTCAGCACTGCTTACCAATGGGAAAATCCACTTAGCTGGGCTACTCATTGCTTAGCAGTCATATTTACACAATGCTTACACCTGGTATGCAGAGCTGTGTATTGCTTAGCATTGTTTATTTTTTTATTTTATAGACTATCAGCTGTATGGGATTGATTCATCATTCATTACATATTATAAATTTGTTTACTATCCCTGACATCCCCCAATGTGCTTCCATTACATTTATTCATGAGTGACTATACTGTATGGGACACTTGTGTTTATATGGGGATTTCACAACCTTATTAAACTAACACCTCACATCTGGACCTACTGCAGTACTCTGGTTAACAAATATATGTTATTTATTAGCTAATTATAAAAAAAAATGTTTGTGTACTGCTTTCACATGTAAAATGCAAATTGGTTACGGTGGGGATTTAACCAGGAATGGCTGTTTGCAAAGTGTATGCTCTAACCACTAAATATTGCAGTACTGCTTAATATGGATGTCTCTTGCTATTTAACTTCTTGTGCTGTTTAAGCTGGAATAAGCATAGCTAAGCAACGAGCACACCTGTGCAGCTATGCTTAAACTTTATTGCATTTATAAAAAAAATATTTGTTGTGTTTTTTTTTATTTGTACCCTTCAGAATATCCCTGCTAATGCTGAACCTGTTATTCTATCAACTTTCTGCTTTGTGGGACGATTGTCCCTTTTGGCTTTGTCCACTTTCCTTACTTTGACAGTTTGGGAGTGTGCGCTATGTGCTTATACTAAGTGAGTTATTCTATCAACTTTTGCCTTGGTAGGGATGATTGTCCCTTATGGGTTTAACCAGATTTCTTATCCTGATAGGTTGGAGGTGTTATGAGCATTCTTGCTCATTTTAAATTGCTGAAAGGCACTTCTGAAATGCAGGGGGCATGTGTATTGTGAGAGCTCTGCTGTCAGACACACCCCCTGCGCTTGTACATGGAGCTGTGTCCGTTTTAGAGCATGGCATCATGCCTTCATACATATTCAAGGCACAATGACATGCTGAACAGGAACGGTTCCTGCTGTGCAGAAATAACTTATTCTTGCACGGCTGCTTGCTGAATCCTGGGGTAAGTCTTTTACCAGCATAATCTAGCTTAATTGAAGGGGGGCAGGGCATAGCAGTACAGGAGTTATGGGTTGTTTTCCCACTTTGTGAATATGTCCTAAATGACAAAACGTATACAAAACTGAGTTGGGTTGTCTAAGGCAAAAGAAAACAGAAAAGTAAGGCTTAGATTTAAACAATTGTGTAGATAAGTATTGTCCAACAGTCAATCCACACAAGGAAAGTAAAACAAAGATAAAACATAACAAAAAAGTAAGGTACTTGAGAATAGATGTAGACAATTAGACTAACAGTCAGTTGCTGCTAATCTTTCAGTTACTGTATGCTGTCAGTAATTGCATCTAAGCAGTATCAAAAAGTCCTCTCAAACAGTGTGCAGATATGTTTACAGAGAGTAATGTTAACAGCTGACATTATAAAACAATTGTATTTATTTTCAGTACTGCCATCTAACCATTCTCCAAAGTACCTCTCAACATTTTGCAAACAATTTCAAACTTTTAGAGTTATAAATGTAATGAACATAAATATTCAAGTAATGTCTATATAGTAAATATCTGCATTTAAGCATCAGCCAAAAATGCCTCTCAAAAGATTGAACATTGAAAAAACTGTGCAAAGATGCACTTAAACAGCTCAGAAATAATGTTTACATCATATGCACATATATATTCTTGAATAAAACCCAATATGCCACACTTAACAATGTTCCTTCAGAATAGTTTGTCTAAAACTGTTTACACTCTGTTTACAGTCTGTTTACACTCTGGCAGTCAGCACAGAGGAATAAGGCTGTGAGCTACTAGCAAGCTGCTTCTTGTGATACAAAGTTTGATTCCCTCAGTCTTCATTGGCTTACTGTGTGTCTTTGAGAAAGTCATTAAATCACTCGGACATTGCTTTGGGAAACTGGACTAGTCTCCTCAATGGAATCTTGGACTGCATGCCTAGTAATTACCTATGAATGTTTTACACCTGCAACTCATACACCGATAGTGGAAAAATAGTAAGAGATATTCCAGTGTACCAGCAACAGAAGCAAGAAGTAAACAGTGAACTATTTTACCATAGTTTCAAACAATTGTATACAGAAATTTTTGCCAAACAGTCTCAAACAAAACAGCACAGATGCTAACAACATAAAATAATAGTTCAGCCGAGAAGGGAAGCTGCTATACATCATAAAAATATGGCATACCTTGAAAACTCATGGAAAGATCCCAGGTGAGTGAGTAAGACAAAAGACTGAAAGGGGTTTAAGAATTATTACTTAGAACCTACACGTGAGGCCATTTCCAAACAGAATATCTTCAGCAACATTTTCTGATGTGTTTTCTTTTCATAAACTATGGTGCAGTACATGACAAAAGCAAGGACTCATATCCCAAAGTTTCAAGAGATAGCTTTCCATCTTGCAGTAGTTCATTTATATAAGTTATGTTTTTATACATATTATTGACCCATTTATTTTTGTATGAAAATGTCTTGAAGCCAAAGAAGAGCATGAACTCATCACAGAAATAAGCAACCTGTCGAGGACTTGCATGTAGCAGTTATATTGATGTTCTTAATAAGTTTGTGTGGAAAATAATGCATTAAAACTCTTTCCCTAATTTGTTTATACAACAGGTTATAAGTGTAATGGATAACAGCCTTAGCTAGAGCTCATGTGTGAGATATCATCCTAAAACTGCCAGTGCCAAATACCCTTAGCAACGGTTTATTTTCAATAAAATTACTATGTCTACATCCAATTGTTATTCTTTCTCTGTTCTTGCAGATGCAGCTATAGAATGTGCATACACACTATTTAAATATATAACACAATTAGGTAAAGGAGAAGAAAAAACTTTTTCCAATCAAGTGCTGTTCACTAATGACAGCTGTTTTTCTTTTTCAGAACTGATAAAAAGCAGGACCCTGCTGTAAATAAAATGACACATTGTTGATTTGCTACACACAATAAATAACTTTAAAAAAAATCTGTTTTGGCAGCCAGAGAACATACCTATAAAAATTACTAACAAGCTAGGTTTAAGAAATACAGCATATATCAAATAACATGTAATAATAAATTCCTTGCTATTTGCGTTAACATAAACATTGCTATAACCCTGGAGATCATTTGGGAAACACCAGTATTTTTTTTTAAATACTGCAGTCCTGTTTCAGTCTCTCAACTCACATGTCACAAATCATTGGTGCAGTGCAGTCAGTAACTTGTCTGTATTATGTTCATTTTCAGGCTAGCAATAAATATTAGAATAAAATAAACTAAAGTCTGCTGGCTGGGGCTCTGTTAGCTGTCTTTATGGTCTCCGAGGCAGCTGAATGACAGCTCAGGCTGGAAGCAAACGGCCCCTTTTTGCCAAGTAAATTTAGCCTTGGGAAGGATGAACATCATCTAACTCCTGAGCTGCAATGGTTGATGCCAGTCAATAAATCAGTCAGATTTTAATTATCGGACACATGACAGGGAGCAGTGACAGGCTGCAGTCCACTGGAGAGCGTTCTTTCAAAGCAGCTTTAAAAACTGAACAGCATTTAAAGAGAAAACCAACTGAACAGTCTACATTCACAGCTGAGAGTTACAGAGAATTATGGGACATTAATAATGTTATGGAACTGTCATTCTGATAAATTTTCACAATTCTCTTGAAAGAGATTACCACAATGCATCTTTAAGCAGATTTCAAAACTTTTGTTTAACGAAAACCATGTTACACATTTTACATTATGTGGAAGATGCGATGCAGATTTGCAAAATTAATAGAATTATCCCCTGATTTGAGAAACATCAGAAAATCACAAATGTAAGATAAAAGATAAAGACATAAAGTCATGTAAACAACCTGGTGCTGCAGGTTTGTTTTACATGTAATGCATTTTGAAAGTCTTGGATACACAGCTGCACTTTAATCAAAATGACCAATACACAGTAGAGACTACGCTCTTCAGAAAGGCTGTGTATGAGAATGAGGTATGAAATTAAATCTGCAATTAAAACTTAAATGTCAGTAACAAAGCATACTAGTTGTGGTAGCAAACAAAATTCGACAGAGCTGCATTTGGTGCCTACTAAAGTTCCAAAACAATTATCCAGTCAAGCTGGAATGTCTACTTCTTTTAAACAGCTACATTCACAACTACTGATCACAATATATGCAGTGCTACTGCAAGGACAGAACTGTAATCAGAGAGCACTTGCACTTAAACACCCAACATTGACCCTAACTGTTTGTGTCCAGGGATGCCACTGACCACAGCTCACCATTCTGCATATTTAGTAACATGAATACACTACCACCGTAACTTAGACTAAGATACAGCATTAATGACTTCACGATCATCCTATATAAGGAAGGAAGGCATGCACGCGGTGGTCTTAAAGGTTCAATGAGAGCAACAGATCAGTGACAATGCATGGAGGACAGAAACACACTTACATAGCATACATAGTAAGTGGAGAAATCTGAGCTCCAGTGCATGAAGCAGCAAAAACGCTAGTGAATGATATTTGCAGATATAGTTGAGACATACTTTCCCTAGTTCAATTAAATGCAACTAATAAAGGCGCATAAAGATGACAGAATAACAGTGCAAAGTCATATGTATGCAACAGCAAAATATAGTAGTTATAGCTAAAATATTAAGTGGGAGCAACTGTGATAAGATGATACTTTTCAACTGTCCAGACTTTTACAGAATATACGGATTTTTACCCAATACATTTGATATGTTCCTATTTTCATTAAATGTGTGGCTTCCTGGCAATATTTTTGAGATTCATACTTCATATCCTTCAGAGAATGCATGCTGACTCAAAATCTAGCAATTGTCTAAGTTTATAAGAGTAATATTTAAAATTTGTCCCTGATTTTGGACGTTTGTCATCCCATTATTTTTGGCTTTGTCCATAATTCCTGTGCTAAGATAATGCTAAGTACGTATAGAATTGGTAGGATACTTGCCAAAAAAAAAAAAAAAACAAAGTCACTGCAGGAATGTAGGGATGGATGTACATTTGTATACCGACACTGTAACAGTGAAAAGGTAAAGTTGCTTGTGGGAGGACCCATTCTACTGGAATCAGGTGTTTTTAAGAAAATCCTGCTTATAAATTCCCCAAGAAAGAGAAACAGTGCTGTTGTATTACTGTTCTGCAATAAAGACACTGCCGGACATGTCCTTTAAGTAAAGTGGAGCATGGGTCATCCAGATATGGTTGACAGAGAGAGAGAGAGTAACAACTTAGGGGAAACAAGAACAGGATTGCCTATGGACAAAAAATTACTCAGGAGAATTCACTGAAACAGAAACAGACCAGGAAGAGAGACTATGGTGAGTAAATATGTGTCTTAATGATGTTAACTAGAATATATGAAGAAACTGAATATGGAGTAAAAATCAACTTCTGCGAAAGTAACACTAAACAACATGTGTTTACGCAAACTGCATTATTTTCACAGACCTGATTAGCAGAAAACAATTGATATCTGCTGAAATAAAGCCTTTTTCTGTTTGCTAATGTGAAGCATATCTTTCATTGCTGTTGGTTTAAGAGACAATGCAATTATCATATCATGACAGATAAAACAATAAGTTGCAGCACCTCAAACCCATTAGACACATATCATTTCAGGAATGACATATATAAAAATGTGGTACTAAGGCCCAATAGTCAACCCCCCTCTCAATGATAACCTGGAAGAAATTGTCAGTTGAAATAATTTATAACAATACTGTATGGAAGTGAAACTTACTAAAAAGATGCTATGAAAGTATTGTTGTATAAGATCTTACCATAACAGTAGATGTCCTACTTCTCTCTGTTACAGTATTCTTTACACTTGGGATATCCTGTCAAAGGCAGCCTAACTTCCAGAAGTATACCACAGCCTTTACTCATTCCAAGCATCACACATTGGGTATATGTCCTATGTGCAAGGCATAACATACATATGTGATGTAAGGACGCCTAATCTCCAGACCTGAAATGGCCCGTGAGAACCAAAGCAACTTCAGGGAAAGTGACAACATATGCATCCAGAAAGGAAGAAGGAGGAGATAAGGCTAGAAGAGAGACCCTCCTGGCCAGAAGTAGGGCAACAGCAAATAATAGGAGGCAAGAGGAAGGGACAGAACACTGCAATAGTGAGAAGTAGGACATCTACTGTTATGGTTAGATCTTACACAGCTATGCACTTCTGTTGTAGTATTCTTTACTTTTGTGAGATTACAAATGCTACTGGAAAGTATGGAGGAGGAAGACAGAGAAGAGCCCTCCACTAACCCATGAAAGATGTCCCTGTCAAATCTCAACCTAGTCCTGGAAATGACATCCAACTTGGAATGTTTGGTAAAAGTGTGAACAGGAAATGGAGGAGCAACTTCCAAGATGGATCTGGCATCCAAACCCTAGAAAAAAAGCACCACAAGAGGTAACTGACTTGATAGAATGAGCATGAACAGAAGAAGAAAACTACTTGGCATGAAAAGAACAAAAAGTTGCTCAAATTTTCTGATGAGTTTTGATTTTTTCTGGGCAATATCTAAGCTGTCAATGCTAACACAAGGTGTGCAGTGCCCTCTCACTAGAGGTCTGTGGAGAAGGGAAAAAAGAAGGAAGATGAAAGGACTGATTAAAAGAAAAATGGGGAATCTGGCAAGGAGGAGGCTGGGAAAGGCTGGAAAATAGAGGAAGGGACTTAAAAACCCTAAAATAACCAAGCTGAATGATGGATAGATTCCCAGGTGTCTGCAGTTATCTGTTGCTAAATAGAAATGAAAAGAATTAGCTTGAGGGATAGAGGAATCTTGCTGAGAGGAAGGGGAGGATAGATGAATGACAGTGACCGATTTGTCAAGAAAACAAGGTTTTTGACCTACAGATGGAATTTCTGGGAAAATCCACTTAGTAACTCTTCTGTTCATAGCAGGTTGTGTAGGCTGCCTATGGACAAAAAAAAAATTAGATTGATAGTTCCTCTAGCATTTTATGTCAGGGGAAACTAAAATTTGCTTTGGGTCTTAAATAATCCCGCCCTTACACAACTGTGCAGCAGCAGCAGTGCCAAAAACATGCTGGCTATTTAAGGGAGAATCTAAAAGTCTGGACTTAATGTCCTCAGGTAAGGCTTGAAGGTAAAACCAAGCGTATGACCTCATGACAGAACCAGATACAGCTGCCCTAGAAGAGGCATCAGCTAACCCACAGCTGCATTTGATGGAATGGCAAGCTAACTGAGTGACAGAGCTCAGAAAAGAAAGAGCAGAAGTCTTACTGTCCAAATCAGGCATATCAGTTAAACCTCCTACTCCAAACTGGTATAGAAGAGCCAGAACATACCTAGTCATGTGGGTCTGATAATTAATACTCCTAAAAGCCAAAGTAGCAGAAGTATCCACTTTTTTCCCATACCTCTCCATAGCAAGGCTGTCCTTACCAGAGGGTAAAAGCATGGAAGAAAACAGTTTGGATATCTCATCTGTGGATATATAAACAACAGTAGGATCAGATGAAGGACTTTTATACAGTATTTATGATATGCAGGAACTTTATAAAATCTGTCTGGCTTCTTAGGGCCCAGAGATTGAGAGGTAGGAGACTGAAAAGCTGTTGTAAATGTATCCAAAGGGGCAGCTAAGACAGGAGGGACTGCAGAGGATCTGGGTTAGTCCATTTGCAAGAATTCATATAATCTCTTTTGAACCTCAGAAACCTAGGAACAGTCCCACTTAAAGTGTTCCATCATGCTGTACCTCAAAGGATAATTCTTCAAAATGAGAGTCAGGTGACAAAGAATTTTCTTCATCAGACCACAGGGCTAGAGGAGAGTGAGGTTGGGAATAATATGCTAAGGAATTTTTACCAGAATCTAACTCTTCATCAGAAGAATCATAATCCCTAGGTCTCTTAGAAGGGGTGGAAAACAAGGAGAAAAATCAGGGACGGACTACTCTTGTGGGGAAGTTTAGGGCCACAGGGGTATTAAACAGCGCTTGAGTAAAGTCCTGCCACTCTTTGTGAGAATCCAGAACCACAGAAGCCACATACTTTTTGTTGTGTCTTTTTTAAAGAAACACCTGTTTTAATAAATCTAGGAAGTTCAGACCCCTGCCTAGATTCAATGAGGATAGCAGGCACATCTTTTTTAACATAATTTGGGGAATTCCCCTATGCCATTCAATATAATAAGCTGTTGTTTCTCCTCCACATCTTTACCAGGTATATACATAGCCTTGTAGCCTTGATCCAAGTAGACAGTTCCATGTCAGCCTACGACTGGGTTGTGACCAACAGAAATGGTGCCAGCACTGCATTATCCTCAGGTTCTTCATCTTACCCAAGGGAGACACCTGGTGGAGGCTTGACAGGTGCTTTTTTCGCATTCTTTTTTTAATTGTCAGCTGAACTTCAGGGTGGGCAGAAACAGCCATGGCACCCTGAGTCAAAAGCTTTAGAAGGTGGTTTACCAAATAAATTGAAAGGGCTGCTACATGGCTGTGGAGTGTCTTAGGGACAAACATCTGACAAATATCACACCATGTATGGTCGTGCATAGCACCCAGAAAAAGGTACTTTTTGTGTCTACTTTTATGGGAAAGCTGCCTCCCACACTCACATGTTCCCTTCCTGATGACATAAAAACAAATGAAGAAAAAGAAAGGAAGAAATCCCAACAGGGTATTTATCTGTAAAAGGCTCAGTAGATGAAGCCACTCAGCGGATGGAATTCTGAGGTAGCTTTCCGAATGGCAGCAAAGAAGTTCTCAGGATTAGGCATCCATGTGTCACATATGTACCTTATGCCATGCATACAGGACATGTGTCTTATGTACATTGCCTGGAAGGTGTAAAGGCTTTGATATACTGGCTGAATGTTAGTTTATCCTTGGCAGGATAACCCAAAAGTAAAAAATACCACAACAGTGATAAGAAAGGGCATCTATATACCTGAAAACTCATTAGTAGCTGAAAGACTGTTGTGCTATACTCCCTGGAGTCCCTAGTGCTTTGAATGGTTTATAAAGAGAGTAGCACTCTTTTCCAGCAGAATGAAAAACTGAAAATATTACATGGCCATATAGTAGTCAAATTAGTAATTAAATGCAGTTAAGTAATGTTGATACTGCCACCTGTATTTAAATAACTTATGCAAATAAAGAGTCTTTCCACTCCAAAAGCAGGCATAATATCTGTAAAAGGAATCCACTGCATCTCACATTGCACTTTCAGTTTGAGCAGAAAACAAAGTGTAGATACTGTCATATTATATCTACTGTGATAACCCCTTTGCAACAGAACAGAGAGCCCCACAGAATACAGCACAAAGCTTCGGCTATAGGGAATACCTCAGTCATTTCAATCCATCATTCCGTCCATCCACAACACCATTTTCCCATTTTTGCACATTGTGTCGGGTGTCACTTCAACAGTGACAATCATCTAGAGGCAAGATTTACACCACCATGACCATTATACTATAGAAAATAAAATCCCAACAAGTCACTTGACTCAAACCCCTCCTTAGTCTTTAGTAAACCTCTTAGTCATTCAAGATAGTGTGCAGACAAATTTAGTTAAAATCAATGGCCCTTGCAAAGAAGATGCTGACAAGTGAAAACCATTTGCATTTAGTTGTTGAATGGCAAATTACCTGAGTGCATTAATTTAACTTAATCTGTTACATTTACTAACAAACTATGCCACTTTTACAGTTCCAATCATAACATTTGAACTAAACAGTCTTCTACAGTTCATACTAAAACATGATAACCGTACGTGTTACAGAGATTCCCCTCAGAGGTAACATTCTGATTACTGAGGACAAGCTCATCAGTTTACTGTTTTATCTAGCTTGCCTCATAGAAATAATACCAGGAAATGCAATTTTTGTGCATTCCAAGCCCATCAAATGGGAGATTAGACCCCCCCCACTACCCCCATAAATAACAAAACATCACCTAATATCCTATCATTGTAGAAACAGGGAGCAAACTTTTTGAAATGGTATATTTAACAAGTCTGCCCAGAACTAAAAGGCCTTGAGATTAGATACTGTCTCTACTAGAAGCTGAAGCCTATTATTTTTAAGACACAGCATAAAACAGGTATAGCAAATGCTCAGTGAATTTTAATTTATTCTTTTACTCTCTGATGCATGTCACATATAAGCATACTGACAGTAGTTTTGTTTACCTTTATGTATTGCTTGTGGGTGACCTGCCTTGTAGTTTCTCATTCTGTTGATTCATTTGCCTACCTTTCATATAGTGGATGCAGTACAAAGTAAGCCAGTGTGGCAAAACAGAGCTGAATACAGTATCACGTTTAGATAAAAAGATAACACGACTACTTGATGAAGTGACTTATGATCGTATTGATTGAGTAGAAAGGAAAGAAGAGTTCAGCTTGCAGTAAGATGTGAACAGCTTTATCACACAGACTTCAAAAAATCAAAACAATGATACAATGTTTGTGGGTGCTTCGATTTTTTTTTCTTTCCTTAAGTTACCTTGCGTTTTTTTTTTTTTTTTTGACATTTTCTATCAGTTATAAGTTGCCCTCTGTTATGCATTTCACAATTTTAGATGTGCTGAACTTCGAAGGGTAGTTGGACAGATATGGCAACTGTAATTTTTTTTCTTTTTTTTTTTTTTTTTTTTTTTTTTTTTAGCAGTTTTATCTTAACTTGCCCTTTCAGTATATTAATTGTAATACCTATTTTAATTTGAGTGTCAGTTACCTGGATTCCATGGAAAGTATACAAAATCTGGATACATCACAGTAAAATTTAAATGCTATCCATTAAAAATCAGTGGGCATAAACAAGAACTTCCAATACTGTGCATATCCGGTAATACAGCCACAAAGGTGCACAGAAGGAGCACATACCACCTTGATAAAATCTTTATTACTTTCTGTGAGGTTATAAATAAGAGCTATCATCAGCTGCTTGTCTGGTTTATGGAAGCCTCTGTAGCACAAACTGTCATTACCACAGTGCATTTTAAGAGGACCCAGTTCCTATATATACCTGGACTACAGATCCTGCGCAAACCTAACTACTGCAGCAAACTAAAAATAATCATACAGAGCAGCAATTTATAAATGTGACTAATTGAAGTTCATTAAAAAATTAAATGTGGAATACAGGCCATGTTCCTTTTTTGTATGAATAAAATGGTATACTGTTTTATTATACTGCAATAAGCCATTAAACATATAGTTTCTCTGTTCTAGACAAAAAAATTAGTTAGTTCATAGGTTTATAGGTTCATGGGTGCTTACTAGTCTAATAACCACAAGGACCTTTTTAAGCCTAGCCATGCATCCCAAATCTCTAACAAGTTCTGATACCCTTGAAAAGTGTAAACAGGGGTTAGGGAGATGAACCATTTATGGGTTACCTGTGTCCATTGCAGACATAGGTGTCAAACCAGGGACGGATTTTTGGTTTCCCATCCAATTGTCCAAGTTGCACATGAATTGGGTTAGGGAGGAACTCTGCTTCACATGCATGTGAAGCCTGTTGCATAGACTGGGTAGTCTTTGGGATACATACCTATCTCTTCAGCAGGTCCTATTTATATCACGGGTAAGGTTTAAGTCTTTAGAATGGGTAATTCTGCTACTGTTTGCTTTATGGATATGCAGGAGGTCCATCAGAGTGGGGTCTGACAATGCCCTGTATGCCAGGCATAGATCTCCCCTTAAAAGCCTGTAGGAGACAGAATATAGGGATAGGGCCTTGAGGCGGTCTGAATAGGACATATTACTTATGCCCTGTATTCTTTTAGTGAGGAACTTCTGTGGACATTCCAGTCATTGGATATGCCTGGTTAGATACATACCAAAGGGTGCATAGTACTCAATGATAGGTCTGATGAATGCTGAATATAGCAGAACAATGACTTCCTTTGAATTAGATCTATACCTTTGTTTATAAGTTGTACATATCTGTAGCCAATATCTACTCAAATGGTATGGTACCCTTCACTGCAAGGTCCTACCATCTATCCAACAGCACTGTCAGCATATTGCTAGCAGTTAAAAGGTCCTTCATTGGGTACTGTGTGTCATACTTCATGTGAAGAGTGTACCTGAAGTGAAAAACAGCATTACGTGACAACAATATAGATTAGTTTTTCTATAGAAATCCAGCTTCCCACCTCTCTGCTAAAATACCTGAGTTCACACGATTCATTAATCAAAAGTAAGTCTAGTATCCTAAAATGAACCTTAGCCTCTTTCCCTTAAAACATTACTCACAAAATTATAATGTCAGATATGACTTGTGATTATAACATCATATCTGCAGTCTCAAACCACTCAGATCACTAAAAGTATAAAGTATATTGTGAATAAAAAAGATGTGAATGCCATTTAATTAGTTAATATAGTTCTACATAGTAAATGGGCTAGTCCTTGATAAAGTTGTACAATATTTCATTTAACTCTACCTGAATACTTAACTCTCTAGTTATACCCTGACAAAAGAAGTCAAATAAAAAGTAATCCCCATGGTTAACTATGGATGAGAATTTCATGGAAAAATATCAGAAAAAAAAACTCAACAAAATCAACTTCATTAACATAAACATCATAACCAAATAGAAAAAGTTACTCAGAACATAAATCTAGACTTCTGTCTCATGCAACCAGATGTAAAAAGAGAAACCCCTAAGATTTCTGGTCAAACACTTCTCAACTCTTAAAACCAAGTTATAAAAATTAACTATGACACAATTTCAAAATTTTCTGAGTATTATCTTAAAGGTCACTAAATGTTTTGCATTTCTCAATCTCGACTACCCATTCTGTAGTGTCAAATTCTTACCTGTGTCCACAGCGTCAATCCCAAAACTTCTACATGAATTTGAAATAATAAATCTAGCTGCTGTCAATCTCCACATAATATGCCATAGCAGCTGAAAGCGTGTCTACTCAATATAGATAATTTCATATATATATATATATATATATATATATATATATATATATATATATATATATATATATATATATATATATATATATATATATATATATATATATATATATGAGTGTGTGTGTGTATGTGTGTAAATATATATATATATATATATATATATATATATATATATATATATATATATATATATATATGCACATAAAAACACACACACAAGAAGCATACATTTCAAACTTCTCTACATTGCCATTTGTAATAGCATTGCACAAACGAGGTATCCATATGGAGATAGATAGCTACTACTTCCATTTTAAAAATGTCTGAGGACATTCACATGCCATTCCTACTTACAACTCAGAAATTCTCTGTTGTTTTCATAAAGGACATATTACTGAAATCACAGTTTCAGCTTTTACAGGCTATTTACAGTAAACATAACATGAGAGACAGTGAGATCCCTTTTCCCAGATCTGTCAAACCTTTCCCATTGCTTCCCATCATATCCTCATATCTAGACACTTAAAACAAAGTATCTGTCAGACAGCTCTACAATTAATAGTTACCAGCCTGGTTCAAGACAGTCTGGTTGAGACAAATACCCGCTCTGCCATGTATCCAGTTACTCAAGGCGAACTCTCCAAACAACTATCTTGGGATAAAAATTCTTTAAACTGTTCGGATCACTGACACATATACAGCTTCACATCCAGCATCATATAGCTGACATTCTAATGATCCTATCTCTTCCTCTCCTTCCAGTTAATTTTTGAGTCCAGCTCTTCAAACTTCACCCTTTCACATGTTTATCAGACATGTCCTTGCTAGTTTCTAATTTCATAGGATCAAATGTGTATGCTTCTGCTCAATTTCTACTTCTTCACTTCACGCAAGCCCATCTCAAAGACTTCCTAAGTAATAGCTTGAGTACGTACACACTCATAACATATGTGCTCAATATGCTTATTTTACATAAAGTGTAATGGCAACACATTTTTTTTTTGCAGAGGTGAATCTACCACTGTATCCCCAAATAGGAACAAACAAACCCCCAACATCCTTTTGATTTATTATCTAACTCCAAAGTCATTGCATGTCACAGAGCTATCACTGCAAGGTAATACAGTGCCTGTTTTGCTTTTTCTCCAATCTGCACCAATCACAGACCACTCAAACTTTGTTAACAATGAGCATTATGATCTTGTTCTAAAAAGAAATATAGCCAAATAGCCCCAAACAATATGCTTGACTAACTATCTAACTGTGAGCTTAGAAATCTGAGAAAGTAGATCTAAGACAGTTTCATGTATGTATCCTGCCTTAATTAACCATACTATAACCCAAGTTTACAGTGCCAGCTTGTTGTTGAAACTAATTCATCCTAAATATCCTGAAATGGCACATCGCATTTCCTTTAAAGCCTCATAGCTCTTAACCTCAAAACAGGATGAAGTGAAACAGATTCATTAATACCAGAACGTGATGGCATTAAGCCGAAGTTGCTAAAGCAACTCTCTATATTCATATTTAGCTCCCCCCCCCCCCGTGGATTGGTTTCAACCCCCTGTAATATACCAAAATAGAATTTCTTACAAAACAAGCACTTTTCTGAATAATTAGCTAGTAACAAACACATTGGATCATTTTTCATTGTTCAAGAAAGGGTTTAAATTATTCCTTTTGAGCCTTTATATATTAAGAATATCTTGATGGGGCTAAAAGTATACAATAGATAATTTAAATTAGCCTTGTATACTGACAGCATTAATTTCAATAGTGAAGTTACTAATACATTAAACACTTTTACAAGGAAAACATATTACCCCCAACCATCCGATTCTTCAAGCATTTGAAAAAAACTGTGAGGAAGATATTTATCAACCAACAAGCGTTACTAATGGTGATAACCTTTTTCTAAACTCAACAGATTGGTATAAATACTATTCAGTTGTAATGCATCAAAGAATCATACTAAATTTTAACTACATCTAGATTTTTTAGGAAAATCGTGACTGTCTAATAATTTAAACAAAGTGTCTCTGTATCATTGATTAGAATTCCTTAAATTTGTATCACTGTTTAACAAATCTGCTTTATGAAGGCAAAAAAGACTATATTGCAGGTATTATGTTTAAAAGTATTTAATCAGTCTGTTTTCATTGGACCATTGTAATGGCAATTTATGTTTTTAAGATATTGCCTAGGATTAAATAAAAGCCTCACTGCTCATGATAATTCCCATTGCAGGTTGCTCACTTAGATTGATGATGAGAAAATGTGTTTCGGAAACAGATATAGCTGCAGTGTGGAGACCTAATTATTGATTCATTGCCATATCTCTGAAATAAGCACTGTGCTGATAATTCTGACCATGATAATATTCTCCCTAGCAGCCTGTGCATTGAATTAGCAGATACATCCCACTTCTTGCCCACCCACACACATGCACACATACACACACACTCAAACATCACTCAGCAGAAATCAAGCCCCCCCCCACACACACACACACTAGGTCAGACTCACAAAAACAACCATTTACAAGCACAAATCCAGATTCCTAATTTTCTACTTAACTCTGCTTTTGTAACCATTCTGATGTGAGCTTGCATGCACACACTCATACAGCCTCATTCATGCCACAAATTTGTACAGACACTTCCATACTAACACTAACACCCCATCACTCGTGTTTTTCCTAAAATCAATAACAATTCAGCATAAAAATATTAAAATAAAGTCTAAAGCCTCTGTCACAACAAACCTTCCAAGCTTATCTTTCCTGAACTTAACTGCTAGTACCTTCATAGCAGAAACTGGCCAATAGCCTTGGATGTCACTTTGGTACAACTTGGGTGGCCGAGCACACTTCTTGGAGTGGTCTTTTAAGTTAGCTATGCATACAGTCTACAAAGCATCCCTGAAACTTGGAAAGTTTAAAAGCTACTGTACTGTTTCTTATAGAGAGATGGAAGGAGTTGCACTTAGCAGGCAGGCAGATCATTTCTTGTAAGTGACTGAAATGTTTTGACACTTCCCTGCAAGTGCTGGTTTGTTCTGGCCAACTGTGAGGTGAAAACCAATATATTTAGTAAGAAGGAAAACTCCTGGCACAACGTCAGTGATAAGACCTTGCTGTAAACAGACGGATTCTGTTTTCCTGTTATGACCCACATTTGTTGCAAGGAGTGAACTGCTTTCATTGTCTTTGTAAGTAAAACCTCACTTAAAAACTGGATAACTGGAAACAGAGACAATTTCTGTAACTGCAGACCCTCATAAATTCTACAAATGCTGCTGTAGCAGACAGTAAAAAATATTATTTATTCATTTGACATCTGTTTATCAGGAAAGTCCAACTGAGATAATATCCCATTTTCAGCAGAGGCCCAAGAAGAAATGCTTCACATTGTTATAATGTGGTTACAGTTAAATTACAAAGACTAACACACAAGAGTGATGTATTAACCAATTAAAAAAATCAACTTCAGTTCATACAGTGTGTGAACTTATTCATACACTGTGCAAATATTTGGACAGCTATAACAAGCTGAAAAAGAAACATTGTCAATAGATAAATATTCACAAGTTGATATTCATAGAGGTGACATTAAACATATTGAGTACACTTTTAAGAACAGAGGTTACTAGATAATTCAGCCTTGGCAAAATATATTTGTTCTTTAAGAAGTGAATTTCACTAATTCATTATCTCAGAACATGGTCAAAGTATGCTGGTGGCGGAAGGAGGGAGGGGCTAGGCTCTGCTCCTGCACTACTCTAGGCTGAACAAGTTTTATTTAGGTAGACTTTTAAGTAGTAGTTTGAAATTGGAGAGATTAGATAACAATCTAATTTGCATAGGGATAGAGTTTTAGTTTCTAGTGAAAGAGTACAAGTAGAGACTTTGGCCAGGGGATATGCAGGGTTTATGTATGCTGAGATAATGTTCATTAGATCAAAGTAGTTTGTTAGGGTGATAGGAATGGACAATAGGACAAAAACCAGGGCAGTCATTGGCTTTGTGAATAATGATTTGTGTGGAGATAAGTTGTATGTAATATAAGTGGTGAAGAAGTTCAAACCAATTCAAAGCCTTAAGGGTAATACAGTGATGGCTATGGTTTGTTGCTGGCAAATTTTGCAACATTATTACAGCATGCCTCCAGCTTTTTTAAATTGTAGCCTGAAGGTTGGTTAGGAAGGGTGCACTATATAAAAGAGATGGGAGAGGGTAGGTAGTGGCAGGAGTGGGTTTGGTGATGTTGCTAAGGATGTTTTTATACCTGTACAGCATTCCTAATTTTTGATGAGTCTTTTACAGTATGTTGAAAATGCAGGTCAAATTTAAGGTTATCATCCACAATCACTCCAAGCAGTTTTGTATGGGATACTACTTCAATTTCAATTTTGTTTAGAAAGCAGATTTTGAAATTCTGTTTAGAAAATATAAATTAAGACTTGAGAGTGTGTGATTTGGGGAAACATAGCAGTAACTTTGTTTTTGTAGGGTTGAGTAGCCATTTCTCCTAAGGAATACGTTTATTGACTAGTATGAAGGAGTTGAGGCAAGTTATTAAATAAACATAGAATCATCAGCATACTGTATAAGAGAGGCTGGACCTATGGAGGTATAGAGGCCATTGCTACACACTTTTAAGCTATCTGAATACATTTTCCTCATTGCAAAAGAGAATTCAAGCCCTGCTGATTTGAAATCTTATTTACTAACATAATACTAAACAGAAATAAGCCTTCTGAAGAATAGTGGATATACTTTTTCCCATGCAGTGATTTGTTTTTATTTGATAGGATCATCTTGATAGCAAAATTGTTGTTTTGATGAAATGTTACAAATCCTTTTGTCCATTTGAGAATTTAATCCGGAAAATAATGTACATGGCAGTGAAAGGGATTGTCTTGAAGAAACTATAGGCACATTTTTTTGTACTGGTTAAATGTCTACATGGATCCAAATGTGTGTTTGACTATTAAAATGGTTGCTGCTGTGTCTTGTCCAAAATTGAAACCAAGGCCTTAATGAACTTTAATATGGTTCTCCAAAAGAGTTGTAACACTGGCCAATGCTTAGCTTTTAAAAAGGGAGTATAGCCTGCATTTGCTCAGCCTCTTAGAAAAATATGAACCCAATGACCAGTTCCTCCTCAGCTTTCAACAGCACATGAAACTCATGCCAGACCTCTATTTTCTAAAGATCTAAAGGCCTAGTACACCACTGAAGAATCTTGGGACAGAGTTATATGCTGAAGTTTACTTATTAGCTTCAGAGAGGTACATGGTTTCAGAAAACTGAGACCAAGCTCAAAGGGCCAGAATACAGTCCATCCATCTGACTGGGGGCTCCTTGAAAAAGTAGCACAGGCCACCTAACCCTCAAATTTAATCACAGATCTCTTCTCCACCAGAGTCCTTTAACATATGACTAGTATCCAATTTTTCTCTCACCAATAACTCTGACCTGCAATGGAAGAAAATGTCACATTCAACGTCCATATATTTTTAAAAAGTAAGCAGAAAAAATAACTTCAAAAATAGTATGAAAAAAGAGTCTATGAATAAAGAAATGTACTAGAGAAACTTTACCTTAGAAAGCAACCCAAAAACATGTATAATCTTGTCAGCAACTGATTCTAGTGAAACAGAAGACTCTATCACAGAGCAAAGCACATATGAAACAACTAATTGGGCAGTAAATGTGCATTATTTAATGATGTTAAAGGGGATAGCAATGTTTCCTCTCAGCAAGAGGTTTCCCAGTTCGATTATTGGCTACGGTGCCTTCTGTGCAGTATCTGCATGTCCTGCCTGTGTTCACGTGGGTTTCCTCTTGGTGCTCTAGTTTTCTCCCACATCACAAAGACACACATTGGGTGGATTGGACACTCTAAATTGGCCATAGATGTGAGTGTGTGATGTGGAAGAATTACTGTGGTAAGGCTAGCCACCCAGTGGTGTAAACATTGGCTCTAGATGATTGTCATTGTTGAAGAGACACCCATACCCCATGTGCAAAAATGGTAAAATGGGCTGTGGTTGGATGGATGGAGGATTTAACAATTAATAATCACTGTCATTTGCACTTAGTGAACACAGAAACTATAGCAGATATAGTGAAGTGTGGAGGCTACAGCCTAAGTCCCACATAAACAAGCCCATGGTACATTGTTCATCTGAAATGTGCAGGTAACATAAGAGAATCATGTAATATTCATAAAAGAAAATAATATAGATGCATAATAAAAAATATAACCCCACTGCCAACTACTGATTCAGTCAACATATCTCTCTACTGTACAGATTTTCACAGAATGTCCAGATTTTTGCCTCATATTTTTAGTCCATTTTTTCATAAAATTGTGATTTTCTGGCAAATTAGTGGCAAATCATTAAAGACTGATGTTAGAAAATAATGACACACATTTGAGTTCCAGACTTTATACCCTTCAGAAAATTCATGCAAACACAAAGCCTGTTATTCAATTAACTTTCCAAGTTTGTAAGAGCAATACTTAAAAATTCTCCCTATTTTTGATCCTATGTCCCACATTTATTTATGGCTTTGCCCAGATTTCTTGCTCTAAGAGGTTGAGAGGTATGTCATTCAATACAAAATGATGCTAAAGTAGCTTTACAATAAAATGACGCAATTATTATGATCAGATAAAACATTCCCAAAAAGAAATATCTACATTACAAAATTAAAAAGAAAACGGCAATCACATCATACTGAAGACTGCAACACGTATAGCATGATGGCTTCATTAAAAATATGAAACATGCATTTTTAAATGTAAATAAAGTAAACAGCGAAAGAAACTCTACATTTGTTTTGGCTGCTAGGCATGGGCAAGGTGTTTTGGTAACTGCGTATGCTAAAGGTGAACAGACTTTTTTAGGATATTCTAGCCATTTTTAGCTGCGACTAGTGTTTAATAAAAGCGGCTAAAGTTACTCTCCATGTGTTTTTGACTGATGTGCATGTGTAACGTGTTTGGGAAACTGTGCATAGCACTAGTGGCTCTAAATGTAAAATGTTCACTTATACTGAGTCTTTTTGTGCTGTATTAATAGTCGCTGTTGTTAGTGGGATACAGTAGTTAGAACTTGCATTTATCTTGTTTCATCTGTTTTAGGATCTTTAGCTAGATACGACTTTATTCCCTGTATCTAACCTGTTGTGCCTGAAACGGTAGCGTGTTTATACTAAAATTTATCAATATAATGTGTAATTAAGCATAAGAACCTGCCAAAAAGCATATTACTAACAAAAATCATGGTCTAGCATTTGTTTACCTTGTCTGTTGTCTGATAATACAGATAGGAAGTTAATTACTGTTTGTAAGTTTTACAGAGTAAACCGGAGCTGTTTTTTTACCGTATTCTCTAAAATTGAAGCGAATGTGTAATGCTTGCTTGTTTGGTGCCTAGATGCTTATACTAGGAAGGTTCTCACCATTAATCTATGTTTTATTATAGGGAGACCCCCACTAAATACCAACAAAAAGTATCACCTGTATGAAGAAAGCACTCCTGAAAACTTGTACCCCACAAATAATCCACCAGTCCTTCAATTGATAAGGTTAAAACTTGTACTTTACTGCTCTGCTATTTCCTATAAGCTGCTTACCTGGGTCTAAAAGCACCTGTAGTCTGTCCCATACTAACTTGGCTCTCTCCTGTCTTTAACTCAGTTAGTCAGCCCCTGGCAGTAGTCCTTAGCCTGTAACCAGTCCCTGGATATTGTAATACTTTCTTCCATCTTCCTCTCCCAGCCCTGTAATTCATACTCTGAACCCATAACTTGGAGTTAGATTAGCAAGCTAAGAAAAGCCCTCCAAGTATACCATTTATAATCTACACTCAGTTCATACAAAAGAATACAATACAACTATACCGACAGCAGAAGTTAAATACTGTCTAAACTCAGCTTATAATAACACCATATAGTTACCAATACCTTAGATAACAATTGGAGATAGTTAACATTTTGGAGACTGTTGTTTGAGCCCCGCTACGCTTCCCTTCTTTCCCCCAAATCTCACCTGCCCTCAGTATCTCTACATTTATAGGTACTTGATCACACCCCCTACTCAACTATCCTATCGGCCATTACTTCTACTCCCTTTCCTACCTGTTCCTCTACCCTATCACTTCTGTCTACATACTCTCCCCTCTCACTCTGACACCTCATATTGATAGTAACTCCTTCTACTTTAGTGTCTGTCCAACAATTAACCATCATGTTCCACTACTATATACTACCCATTTTGCTAATCACCTATGTACTCACCCAGTACGAAAATTAGATGCTTACAGATCATCAATACCCTAAAGGGCATACTTCCTCCCCAACAATAAAGCATCACACTTTAAACCATATCTATGACAAAGAAAACAACTCACGCCATTATACACTCTTCCAGCCTACCAACCCCAGACACACTATCTCCAAACCTAGACAATACTATAAACTCCTATATAAACTATTAAGGCTTATAGTTAAATATAGACCCAATATCATTCTCAGTGGCGACATTCACCCCAACCCAGGCCCTTCCACCTCTGAAATATACACCACCACTAACTGCAACCTAAGCCAACCACCTAGAATCAGTAAACCAGCTAACTCTCTCCTGACCTGTCATCTCAATATTAGGAGTATTAATAACAAGGTACATGGACTACATTCTCTCCTGGCTGTCCACTCTCCTAATATACTCTGTCTATCTGAGACCTGGCTAAAGCCTAACACTACTGACAATGAGGTGTTACATCCTGGCTGTAATATACACAGGCTAGATCCTGCTTCCAGGAAAGGAGGTGGGGTAGCCATACTGTATAAATCTGAGTTGAACCTGACCAGAGATGTCAACCAACCACCTCAGATTAACAACTCCGAGATTCTTGCCACTAAACTGCAGCTTTACAAAAGTAAATGCATTAACATAATTTGCATGTATATCCCTCCAGGCAATAACATAGCCACACTGGAAGAAACTCTTCACTGGCTATCTTGTCATTACCCTCAAGAAACCCTATTGCTGGGAGACCTTAATATAGATTGGGGAACCTGTTCCTCTGAATCCCCCCCTGTACCCACATCAATCTGCATGCTTTCACACAAGCTATAACTACCCCTACCAGGCTAGGTAAACCCAACCAAAAATAAAGTATACTTGACTGGGTGCTTGTAAATAGTAATCCCCAACTATACACTGTGGGGACCTTTCCTAATGGTCTAAGTGATCACCTCCTCACTTATGTAGTTAAGCAAAAAGTTATTAACTCACAACCACCCATACTCAGGAAAGTCAGGCACATAAAACACTTTGATTAGGCCAAATTCTAACAGAAACGTATCTCCTGCAACTGGTCTGTACTAAAATACCTCCCCCTAGAGAAGGCAGTACTTCATTTTAACAATAAATTTCTAGAAATCATTAATCTGCATGCACCTGTTCGCTCAAAGCGAATGAAAGCAACTACAGCACCATAGCTTACCAAAGAGTCCAGGCAAAAAATCCATATTAGAAACAAATTATGGGCTCATTGGCGGTTCACTAAAGATCCCTAGACCATGTTAAATACAGGCAAGTCAGAAATTATACCAAAAAATCAATTCTAAATGACAAAAATCAATACTACTGTAAAATCCAGACTGAAAACCAAAACAATCCTCAAATGTTTTGGGCAAGTCAAAATAACCTACTCCACCCAGGAAAAACATCCACTCCCATTCCCAATGGTTTCATTGACAAATCTCCTGAAGAGGTCTCAGACAATTTCAACCACTTCTTTACTTAAACAGTTCAAACCCTAGCTAGCCAGCTTCCTCCTAGCTCCCTAGCCCTGACAATACCACCCCTTTAGATGAACTCTCATTTAGCTTCCAACAAGTTCCCACATCACTTATCCGTACCCTTATCAAAATATTAAAACCCACCACTCTATCTGCTGACCAACTACCCACTGAATACCTTCAAAAATCAGCGGATGCTATAGCTTATCCAGTATCAATATTAATTAACTGTACCATAGCAGAAGCAAAAATTCCCACCATTTGGAAAACATCCTATTTTATCCCACTACATAAAGGAGGCTCCTCCACTGAATTCTCCAATTACAGACCCATAGCTATACTTTCACCACTTGCAAAAATATTGGAAAAATGTATACACAAACAACTCATGCACCACCTAATCCAAAATCACGTCCTGCCTGATAACCAACATGGCTTTCGACCTTACCACAGTACTACCTCAGCCCTACTTGCCTTTACCAACACAATAAACAGCTACTGTGATAATAATCACATCTCCTCATCCCTCTTCTTGGATCTCTCCAAGGCATTTGACATGGTAGATCACCAACTTTTGTTACACACTATGCAAACATTCAATCTAGACTCTAATGCCCTTTTATGGTTCAATTCCTACCTGACTAGGAGGCAACAGGCTGTTCTGTGGTAGAACAAGCTTTCTATACTACTACCAAATACCCTTGGAGTACCACAAGGCTCCATATTAGGGCCCCTACTGTTCTCAATTTTCATTAATGACTTATAGGTTCATAGGTTCATAGGTTGATACTAGGCTATCTGCCCTAGGGCATTTATAAGCCTAGCCAGAGTGTGTTTGGCTTTCACCACCCTTTTAGATTAGTTGACTGTGCCTCTGTATAGTAGGTCACAAAAGGTAGCCCTTTTAAGGTTAGTTTACTGTACCTCTGTCAAGCAGGGACACAGAAGAGATCCCAGGGGTAAACTTATGATCTCCCATCCACTCGTCAAGATTTCTCTTGAAGAGGGTCAGTGAGGGGCTCTGCCTAACATGGATTGGGATTTTGTTCCAGAGTGAGGAGAGCCTCTGGGATATGAATCTGTCCCTCCAGCATGTCCTATTTATTTCTGTGCTGAGGTTCAAGTCCCTGGAGCGTGTAGCTCTAAGGGATTTGGATTTCCTGAGGTGAAACATGTCCATTAATTCTGGGTTGGACATGGCTTTAAACTTCAGACACAGATCGCCTCTGAGTAGGTGGTACGCAATTCAGTAGAGCTGGAGTTTCTTTAGCCAAACTGCATAGGGCATCTGTTTGAGCCCCTTGATCCTCTTGGTGAGATAGTTTTGGGGTCTTTCCACTTGCTGAAGGTGTCGGTTAAGAAACATCCCAAACAGGGCATTGTACTCAATTATGGGCCTGATAAGTGATGAGTAGAGGAGCACAATGACCTCTCTTGATCTAGATGTGAACACTTTCATGATAAGGTGGGCTATATAGAAGGTCTTTCTAACCACTTTGGCAACGTGATTGTTAAAGGAGAGATTGCTATCTACTTGGGTCCCCAAGTCCCTAATTACGTCTTCCATACTTAATGGATTACCACCTATGTGGTAATTTGTGGGCACTTTGTTTTTCCCAAAGGGGATGACTATGCACTTTTTGGCATTTAGCTTTAGGCCATGGCTCTGGCACCAGTTATCCATCTCTGTGAGACCCTTTTGGAGGATGCTAGTGTCAGCCAGAGAGTCGATTACAGCACCCAGTTTGCAGTCATCTGCGAACTTGGTCAGCCACAGTCCACCTGTGTTAGCCTGTACCTAGGAGAAATATATACCGTACAAGAGAGGTCCCAGGACTGAGCCTAATGGGACACCACTTGTAACTGATTTAAAGTCTGACATGGCACCTGCTATTCTGACCATGTGGGTTCTATCCCTGAGCCAGCTTGCAATCCATCTTGTGACATAGGGGTTGATATTTAAGCTGGTGAGATTATTTATGATGCCCGAGTGGAGTATTGTGTCGAAGGCTTTTGCGAGGTCCAGGTAGGCTGTGTGGACTACCTTCCCTTCATCTATGGCTTTGGTAACTGTTTCAAAGAAGTTGACCAGGTTCAAGAGGCAAGATCTGCCCTTAACAAAGCCGAATTGGGTAAGATCCAGTGTCTGGAGGTTCCCAATATCTTTGTTTATGATTTCCATGATGATACGCTCCATAGCTTTGCAGACAGACTAGTCAGGCTTATAGGGAGATAGTTTCCAGGGTCTGTTGTGGCACCACCTTTGTGGAGTGGGACTACTGTTGCTGTATGCCATTCCTTGGGCACATATCCTGTAGTAAGGCTGAGATTAAACAGTGACTTTATATGAGGGTTTAGTTCTTCTTGGAGCTCGTGTAAGATGCAGCCTGGGACACCGTCTGGTCCCACTGATGCTGTGGTTTTGCTTTGGAGAGGGCAGCTCTCACCTGTGCATCTGTGATCTCAGGAAGGCTACACTCTGTTGGGATAGACATTTGCTCTTTTGGGGGGGAAGGGAGGGAGAAGTTTGCACTGAACCTTTCTGCCAGGATGTTGGCAATGTCTGTGGGTTCTGTGTATTTTTCGTCATTTTGCACTAACTCAGAGCATATCTGGGAGTTGCCTCCCAGGTTTCTGACATAACTAAAGAAGGCCTTGTGATTATCTTTAGTGTCTTGTGCAATTTTTCTTTCAAAGTTGGCCTTAGATGATTTTATGAGGGATCGTAGTTTCTTGCTAGTACTGATCAGTGATGCTTTCCCTTTTTGGGATTTTGCTCTGTCATGTAGTAGCTTTCTCCTTCTGCTGTATAGCTTATTTATGGCCGGGGTCCACCAGACAGGTCTCCTGCCTTTGGAGGAGTGAGTCTTGGTTTTATTTGGGATAGCATGCTCCATGCATTCCTGCAGGTGTCCATAGAATGCTTTTGTAAAGGATTCTGCATTTTGGGCCATATTTTCCACTGGCCCGGAGGCTTTGAAGGATTCCACCTCAGTTTTGAGAAGTGTGAAGTTTGCTTTTGAGAAGTTCTTCACCGTGGATTCCTTGGCTAGGGGTGGGGACAGAATATGGATGCCCAGTGAGATTTGTTTATGGTCTGATCTTACCAATGAGGGGTATACTTCTGGTGTGGAAAATAGAGACCCCATGTTGGTGATGACCAGATCCAAAATGTTTTCCCCTCTTGTGGGAGTGGTGACCAGTTGTTCCATAGCATTTGAGTTTATAAATTCTAGGAACCGTTGTGTGAGGGTGTTTGGGCTTGAGTAGTTTTCCCAATCAATGTTTGGGTAGTTGAAGTCACCCAATATAATAGTGTTTGGAGAGACCTTCATATTCTCCAGTGTTCTCAGGAAAGCCGAGTGAGGTTCCTGTGTTTGGGAGGGTGGTCTGTAGCAGGCTACAAACTGAAAGGCAGTTTTGCCCACTGTTAGATGCACATGGATGATCTCTGATGCTTCGTGCAGTGCCACTAACATGGAGGTGTGGGTATCTTTGATAAATATAGATACTCCCCCTCCTTTTGTGGTCGGTCCGAGTTTTGGGGCCAGAAAGCATGGTATGAAGTATAACCTGTTAGTGCTGAGGTGCTCTCAGGAGCCTTGAACCAGGTTTCTGTTACTGCACAGATATCAATATTCTCCATACTGAGGAGAGTCTCGAGTGTGTGCATCTTGAGGTTTAGACTTCTGGCATTGAGCAGCATTACCTTTAGTTTTTTTTCTTTGTGCTGTCTATGGGGGTGGGTTTGTCTTTTGAGCCTTGCTTAAAAAGGCACTATGGGGGAGGCAAGAGCCTTTGCCAGTATTTGAAAACCTAGGGGTGACAGATGCAAGCCGTCCCTAGCGAAGCAATGTGGCTTGTCGAGCATGTCATCCCAGGCTGACAGACACTGGATCCCCTTTGAATGACACCAATACTATAGCCAATTGTTAAAATTGATCATTTTGTCTTTATACTGTGGCATCATTCTTGGTGAGGGTAAGATGCTACTCAAGGTCAAGGTCATACCGGCCTGGGCTACATGATCAAAGAGCTCCTGTACATCTTTTTTCATGTAGTCCAGGGGAGTATGTCTCAGGTCATTCACACCAGCATGCACAATGACGGAGTCATATTTGTACTTGCTTTGGAGTGACCTGAGTGCTTGTGTTATGTGGCAGATCCTGGCACCCAACAGGCAGCTTACAGTAACCTTCTCCTTGTTCAGCCTGGTGAGTGGGACATCAGTGTGTCTGACAATAGAGTCACCTATTACAAGTGTATTAGGTGTGTTGTTTAGCCTTAAGGGCTGTGACTGTGTGGCACACTGACTTTGTGAGCTATGTGCTACGTGGATATTGTTTTGTGGTAGGTGTGCTTGGATGTCTGCTTTGGAGGTCTCTGCTGCTTAGGCAGATTTTTATTTAGAGCCTCTGAGTATGTTTTTGTGTGTTTATGTGTTTGGTTTGCTGATGCGATAGGTCTATGTGAGACTGGATTTGTGGTGTGTGTGGTTACCTTCTCCTCCTGACAGGCTGTGCCAGTACTGGGTTGAGAGAGCTTAGCCTCCAGTTTGGCTATATACTTGCATCTCTCACATATATTTGAGCTTGTTGGGAGGAGGAGAGGGTGGTCTGTATACATAAGGCAGTTGTAACATTGCCTCAAGATTCCCAGATTCACCAGCTGGACTGGAGAGTAAACTCGAAACTGACTTTTGGACATGCCTGAAAAAAATAGGGAAATACTATTGACTGATCAGAAAGAACCAATAGGGAGCAAGTGCTTAGAAGGAGTATAAGAGGATGTAGTGCTTTAGTTTGTGTTTGCCTATGAGATTACTTATACGAGCAAGTGCATGGCTTTAGAATTAAAATAGAGTGCTTAATTAGAGATTTAGAGCAGTTCTAAGGGAAAAAGTGAAGAGCAGACTCTGTAGAGCTGGGAATAGTTTAAACCTGTTTAAGTGACGCTGCCCGATGCTGCTCTGTGCGCAAAACCATGCAAAAAGAGAGTTGCAGGGCTACTGTCATCCCAAATGTCAACTGTATCCAATACGCTGACGACTCCACTCTAGTTTGCTCAGCCACATCTTCCTCAGATTTGAAGTCTGCTACCCAGTCCACCTTTAGTATTGTACAAAACTGGCTCACTAGTCGCCGGCTATTATTAAATCCAAAAAAACACAAAAATGTTGCTATTCTCACCTACTCAAAGGTCTACAACTTTCTCTTTCACCATTAATGCAAAATATGGTACTGTTATCTCCCCAGACCCCTCTACAAAACTGCTCGGTGTCATTATTGACAATAACCTAAAATTTGAACTTCATGTTAATCAAATAATAAAGAACACCAATAAAAAACTTGGATCATTGTATAGAATTAAAGCCTTTCTAACCCCTCCAGCTAAGATTGCCATTGCCCGCTCTCACCTAATTTCAACACTTACATATGCTTCCCCCTTCTGTCTAATCTAAACAAGTCACTACTAAACAGACTGTCTATCTGTTACAATCACATTGCCAGATTTGTCACTAACCAACCATGCAGAACCCACCACTGCATCAACTTCAAACAACTTGTGTGGCTAGAATTCCCCAATCTCATACAATATAACCTTCTGATCATAGCTAACAAGATTCTCTATAATGCAGATAACACACCAGCTCTTAGAAATATTATCATCGCCCAAACTAATCAGAGACTGCTACGATCCTCTAATAAACTTCAAATTCTTACAATCAAAACCAACAATACAGCAGGAGTAGCACTCTTGGCAAACCCTGCAGGTAGAACATGGAATCAACTCCCTGCTGACATTACTATGCTCTCCTCCCCAAGTGAACAACATCTGGCACTAAACTGTCTTTGCCACTGTAACAAACCTGGCTAGCCAGCTTTAATAAGTGTCCAAAAATCTACTAGATGTCAATGCTAATGTGTTTTCATTTCTCCTCACTATAACTAGTGCTTACAAATGTCGTGAAACTGTCTACTTTTGACTGTCAAAGTATTAACGGTAATAGCTTACTTGTATTTGTCTGCATTGATATGTTCACCTCTGTTTCTGTTATATTGTCCTTATTACTATGTTTTATTGTGTATACTCTGGAGCTTTACTTCCTGGGCTTCCGCTGAAAATGGACATGTATCTAGTTGGACTATCCCGGTCAACAAATGTAAAATAAATAAATAATAAATAATAAAATATTTTTTAAAGCATTTCCACATACCTTTTTATGTCCTACTTTAAGGTCACAAATGCTTGCATGATAGACATTTGTTGTGACTGGAAGACAATACTGAAGATGCAGCTGAACTGGATTCTTATAACATGGTGCCACATGGATTAAGGGTTTGTCTTGAACTGGACTATGACTCGTCGACTCCAAATTCATTCATAAAAGGTGTAGTATTCAGCAAGTTGCTTACAAGATGTTTTTAGATTGCTTGCTAGGGTATCATAAATTTTTACTCCAGCTTAATGGCAAGGTGCATTCTAGCCTAGTTTTAGTTCATACTTTTTCCATGGATCCTGCATACAATGAACTTAACTATTTAAAAAAAAAATAAAGGAGTCTGATCCTCTGCGTTCCACTAGAAAGATGAAAAAATTTAAACGTTGTTTGGGAAAGTAAGAGAAAAAAATTGCATTTGCATGAAAGAAAGCTAAAAGGATGGTCCTGTTTTGTAAAAAAATCTCTAAAAAAAATAACCCATTTAGATCTAAAACCAAGGCTTACAATAATCATAAGTGAGTAAATAGGCAATCAGGCTCAAGAGAGTGGGCCTGTTTGAAGTGTCTTTTGAATACTCCTCTAACACTGATGCAGAGAATAATATGTGAGTGTACTCCTAAAGGGTCTAATGTTACTTCTAACCTTCGCACTATCTGCTCAAAAGATAACATAAGTATAGAAGAAAATATTAGGGAGCAAATCCAAAACAGTCTAAGTTAACTGATGAAAGTGGGGACAGGAGTCCCACCGATCTTGTAAATATTTCTGTCTTTAGGTTGTCTGATGATGAACTTTCTGTGCTAAATAAAAGTCTTTCATTAATTTCTTTCTTTTTGATATATTTTTTTAGATGCTGTTACTGATCTTCAGCAATTTTGTAGAACTCACAGTCTTAAGTATTGGTGTGTGACCCATGGTCCAAATGAAGGGAATTATGTCTGTGATGATGCTTATAATTGTACTTTTAGAAAATCTAATCTTACTAGTCTATCAGCCAACAGTGACGTTATTCCAACAAATGCTTTCCACATTTCATTTAAATCAGAACTTCCTGTTTAAAGGTGATGATAATACTTTCAGTTTGAGTGAAAGAATATTATTACATTCCTTACAAAAAGAAAATATGTCAGTACTTGTGCTGACAAATGAAAGTGGTAGTCATTTAGAGTGTGATTATTACCAAAAACACATACCCAGTTGTCCAACAGGTCATTCTCTCATAAAATATCCTATGACCATCCTGAATACTTACAACAACAGACTGATTAATTTTGAATGTACCCAAATAGATATTATCAAAAAACTTAAGCTACAATTATTAGCTGATGATCTCACAAGGCAGTACTTCTCTATGTTCATTATAATGATCAATGCTTCAGTAGCCTTAACTATGTGAGTTTTATGCTGCCAAAGATATAATCGCAAGCCAGCTTCCAAAGCTTCATGGCATCTTCCATGTGCCCAAACCATTAGTCAGCTTGAGATGAGCTGACTAAAAAGACAGGTTTGTGTGCAAAGTCTTTCAGAGCTTTTCTGACTTTGATGAAAGCAATTCTCTGTGGGCTTTCTATGATCGATGGTCAGCTTGTGCTGTTCCTTTGCTGGGAAGTAAGCTTCCCTTGGAAAAAAAAAACTTTTACATTAAAAATGTATTGTTTCATTGAACTTTCCTGCCTTGGAAAATTCTTTTAAAATTAGGAGTATGTCTTTTAATGGGGGTCTATATCATATTGTCAAATACTTACTTCATTGAATCACTACTTTGATGAAACTTCGCTGGCTTCATCAAACGTCCGTTTCATCCAAATTTTTCAAAAGGAAAAACAATGGCTAGCTATCATCATGGATTTTCCCTTTTCCCCACTGTAGTGCTATCTCAGAGTTGGTATATTTAGTTGGGGGGCCCACATTGGGGGTGTGGGGGCAAAGTACCCCACTTGGTGGGTTTTCAATTTTTAGAATTTAGTGATGGGCACTAGGTTGGCCATCTGTTCCTTTTCCCTATGCAAAATTTTGATAAAATGGTCATTCGATGAATAGAGGTTTTGACAAAGTGGGTTAGATCAATAGTGATCCGATGAAGAAAGTATTCGACAATATGATACAGACCCATTTTAATAGACTATCACAAGATTTAAGTGTACTTTTTAAACAGGAGCATACTTTTTTCCTGTTAATTTAAAAGTTGTTTAAAGTACTTGAAAACTATTTTTTTCAGTGGGCAAATTGTGTTTATTTTACTTTTTGGGACTTGCAAAGTATTTTAACATACTTTTTACTGCATTTTTGTATGACAACATTAACTTTATGACTTTAAATCTTGCTTATCATCTTACTTACCTTCAACTAACGACAGCCCCACAAAATAATCTACCAACCTGAACATTGCCCTTCCCTTTCATCCATACTGACCATGTACCAGCCCAATCACCACCTCAGGTCAGAAAACAAAATGTTGCTGTCTATAAAGACTCCCAAACTGTCAGCTGGCCAAATGCTGTACTCCTAAGCTGTCTCTAATTTATGGAATAATCTTCCTCCTTCCCTCAGATCAACCTGTAAGTCTGCTTTTAAAAAAAAAAATCCCTAAAATTACATTTATTCTCTAACAGGCAATGCTCCTGTACCCCACAAAAAAATCCCAACACCTAATTTCCCACTAAGGAATCTCTCCCTGTTTCTATCCTCAAATCTTTCCCACTCTTTTCTCTGTACCTTCTCACACCTCCTCTCTCTAGCTTTTCATCCTGATACAGTCCGTTCACCTGCTTCACCCTGTACTCTACACCCCTCTACTTCGAATCCTATACACTCACATGCATATACTACTGTCTTTTCTACTCACATGTACTGCTAAGTTACTTTCTTCTTCTACTATGACTTTTTTACTTCTGTTTCCATTTATGCTCTTACTTATAAATGTTGTCTTTTTTATATATTATTGAAATGTCATCTCTACCAATTGTCTTATCCTTTCTACTGTCTGTCCATTTTTATGTATCAACAATTGTTTTAACTAACTGTATGTAGTAATGCATCTATTTTATTCATGTATCTACAATGTTTTAATTTAATTGTATGTAATAATATGGAGCTTTTCTCCCTGGACCTCCACTGAAAATGGGCTCCTCCAGGCCCAGTGGACTTTCCCGGTCAGCAAATGCAATACATAAATAAATAAATAAATACATTTTTACTGGCTTATGCTACTTGTTTTTTCATGGGAAAGAGGCATTATTTTCAGCTTAACCATGGAAACCATACTGGTCCCATTGTCTGTCCTCTTCCTGGCCATAAAAAGAAAAAGTTAAGGAAACAGCCTTTGGCACCAGAGCATGCAATCAATTTGCTCCATAAAAAGGTAGGGGATACTGCTGTGATCAAAACTAGTTCTTCTAATCACTCATTTTTTTACCTTGGATCCCTCTGGTGTAGCATTAACAGTGGATATAAAAAGTTTACATACCCCTGTTAAAATGACAGGTTTTTGTGATATAAAAAATGAGATTACAATAAATAATTTCAAAACTTTTCCAACCTTTAATGTGACCTATAAACTATACAACTCAATTAAAAAACAAACCAAATCTGTTAGGGGAAAACATATAAAAAATAAAAAAAGTACAGTAAGCTGGTTGCATAAGTGTGCACACCTTTAAACTAATACTTTGTTGAATAACCTTTTGATTTAATTACAGCATTCAGTCTTCTTGGGTAGGAGTCTATCAGCATGGCACATCATGACTTGGCAATATTTGCCCACTCTTCCTTGCAAAAGAGTTCCAAATCTGTCAGATTGTGAGGGAATCTCTTGTGCACATCCCCCTTCAGGTCACACCTCAGATTTTCTCTTGGATTTAGGTCTGGGCTCTGGTTGGCTCATTCCAAAACATTAATTTTCTTCTGTTGAAGCCATTATTTTGTTGATTTGGATGTATGCTTGGGGTCATTGTCATGTTGAAAGGTGAAATTCCTCTTCATGTTCAGCTTTCTAGCAGACATCTGAAGGTTTGGGGCCAAAAGTGACTGGTATTTGGAACTGTTCATAATTCCCTCCACCTTGACTAAAGCCCAGTTCCAGCTTAAGAAAACCAACCCCAAAGCATGATACTGCCACCACCATGCTTCACTGAGGGGATGGTATTCTTTTGGTAAAGCAAAGTGTTGTTTTTGCACCAAACATACTTTTTGGAATTGTGGCCAAAAAGTTCAACCTTGGTCTCTTCAGACGATAACACATTTTTCCACATGCTTTTGGGAACCTTGATGTATTGTTTTGCAAATTTTAACGGGGCCTGGATGTTTTTCTGTGTAAGAAAAGGCTTCTGCCTTGCAACACTACCCCATAGTCCAGACATATGGAGAATACAAGAGATTGTTGTCACATGTAGTACACAACCAATACTTACCAGAAATTCCTGCAGCTCCTTCAGTGTTGCTGTAGGTCTGTTAGCAGCCTGCCTGACCAGTTTCTGTCTTGTCTTTTTATTAATTTTGCAGAGATGTCCAGTTCTGTACAATGTCCCTGTTGTCCCATACTTTCTCCACTTTTTGATGACTGTCTTCACTGTGTTCCATGGTTTATCCAATGCTGTGGAAATGTTTTTATACCCTTCTCCTGACTGTTACCTTTCAGCAATGAAATCCCTTTGATGCTTTGTAAGCTCTCTGCGAACCATGGCTTTTGCTTTAGCAGGCAACTGAGAAAATATCAGGAAAATCCTACTAGGACAGCTGAACTTTATTTGGGGTTAATTAGAGTATCTTTAATTGATGGCAGGTGTGTACCCAAGAAGACTGAAAGCTGTAATTAAATCAAAAGGTGCTTCAACAAAGTATTAGTTTAAGGGTGTGCACACTTATGCAACCAGCTTATTGTACATTTTTCATTTTTTATATTTTTCACCCTTACTAATTTGTTTGTTTTTCAATTGAATTGTTTAGGCTATAGGTCACATTAAAGGTGGGAAATGTTTTGAAATGATTTATTGTGGTCTCATTTTTTATATCACAAAAACCTGGCATTTTAATAAGGGTATGTAAACTTTTTATATCCACTGTACATCCAATATGGACCAAAGGTTATCTACATCCTTTGTGGCTGATGGGGTCCCTTTAATGGGGTGAGACAGAGAGAGAGATACTCTTATTGGTCCTGTGAGAGAAACAATGAAGACTTCCCTGTCTGGTCTGAATATTGTGGAGAAACTACTGTTGCCATTTATAGCACTGCTGGTTCTATTTTTCCTGTCAAAAACAAACAGAAAAGTAAACATGCATCTTCAACTTCTCTAATTTCTGTAGACAGCAGTACTTTACTGAATATGACTTAGGGTTTAAGTTATGATCTTGTGCCTTCTTATAAGGAGATCTCTGATAAAAGAAAGGAGGATGCCCCTTTTCCTGAAGATATTCAATATTCTAAATCTGGACAGGAAGATGATAGGACAGATATAGAATGTTCCCCTCAGTTTCCTGATTCAGACTCAGAGGAAAGCTCCATTTCTGATTCTCCATATGGGGGTTTCTCTTTCTCTGAGACTGTTTCCAGAAAATGCCATTTCTTTCAGTGGGAGAATGCTGAGATTTCTTAGTCTCTCAGAATTTTGAATTGTCAGACTTATATGCTAAAGGTTATTCTGACTATTTGTGAACGTATGAGGAATGTTTTGTCTGTCTTCATCAGTTCTGGTATATAATTTACAAGTCATTTGAAAGTAAATTATTGTCCTATAATTTTTAGGATGGCTCGCATGTTCATTCTTAAGGAGGAGTATAATTTTTCCTGTTGTTAACTAGTTTTTTTTGCCATTAGGGATACACATAGCAGTAATTCTTACTCAGATGTTAATCGTTGTATAACAAAGTTAATACTTCTAACCAAAATGGCTATAAGGCTTGGGGTTTTCCATTTAGGAGTTTTTCTTAATTTTGTTTCAATTTCTCTGGCTTTTACTTCATCCCATTTTATATCTTTCACATTAGAGAACTCCTTAATATTTCTTTTAATATTTGTTGGCATTGAGCATTTTTATGTTCCACAGGGTCTTCATAAATATTTCTCCTTTTTTGATTATGTTTTTATTAATTTTGCTTTTATTCCACTTCTCTATAAAAAAATTGTGGCCATTTATGAACTGCTGTTTCTAATTTTCTTTTATATTTACTGCATATCTTTTAAATATTTCTAAGTGTGCTGATATTTTAATTTCTTATTTGCAATACTGTATGATAGATGCTGGTCTGGTTTGATATTGTGCATTGTTTTTACCATGTCTATCTAAATATTTTTGATGATCTGTTACCTCTTCTATATTCTTCTAACATTGATACTTCTTGTATTAATTGCTTTATAGTTTTCTGCATTTCATGTTTCCATGGTGGCATTTTTTTTATTCCCTTCCTTTGCCTTATTGCTTTACATTTATGTGGTAAATCTATTATTAATTTAGTTGCATGGTAATATATCCTATTTATTTCGGTTATATCACAAGCATATCTCTTAATTCTTAATTAAATTCATCATCTGTTTTATCAAGTGTCTAACATTTTGGGTCTTATTTTCTTTCTGTAATCTATTCATTGATCTTAATATGTCTTTATTGAATCAAATAGCTCTTCCAATTAGATCATTTTCTTTAAGATTGAGAGTACCTTTTTGATGTTCATTTTCTGTGGACATTCTATGGAAAGTTCCAGAACATCTTCCTGGTGCATATCCTCTTTAGATGTACCTTGCTTCATCTACTGCTCCTTCATATGAGAGCTCATTGGCTGATCACCCTGCAACATTCTGCCACAAAGTTGTCATAGTTTCTTGCTCCTGTTCTTGTTCTGCAATCACTCTCCTACAGAAGTCTCCAGAGCATCACAATGTGGCAAGTCTTCTGATGCCTCGGCCTCTCACTCAGTGTGCCTTTCCTTATTCTCGGGACGCATTCTTCCATTATGTTATGACATTGCCCGTGCTGGATTTTCTACACTAAATCCTTTACTTTGCAGATAATCCATGATTTCAAGTTCTAGTTGTTTAATTATTACCTTACTAATCCTCTTTAGAATACTCTCCTTTCATTTTCTTATTTTTTGTATTATGACATTTTACATATTTGGGTGCCTTTGCCTGCATCTCTCTTCAAATAATTTTCAAGCTCTTTTTGTATTGATTAGTTTGGAAACAGATATCTCTTTCTTTTCCATATCCATGACTCTTTTTTTATACTTTTCACAAATAACTGGGCCTTATTACTTATTTATATATACATATATATACATATATATATATATATATATATATATATATATATATATATATATATATATATATATATATATATATATATATATTATGCTTCCTCTATTGCTCCTTTTCCCAGGTGGCCCAAAGGTTCTTCATCTATGTAATCTTTTTTCATTGCTCTGTTGTTTTCATGGACATTAATTTTTATTTGAAGCTTTCGATAATTTTTCTTTGCAAATATGTTTCTTTCATCTAATTTCTTTTTAATCTTTCTGAATATATTATATCTGGAAATTCTTGGCTTCTTGCATAATAGTAGCAATACATAATTTTTTTTCCTTATCTTCAATAGTCCACTGTGTCATCTTTATGGCCTGTCAGTTTTTGTAGACTACCACTTCCTTCTATAACAAGGGGTCATTCTAGAAGATTCTACACTGCCACTTTTTTCCATGCTGGCACCAGTGCATACTCTAGGACTGAACACTTTATTTTGTTATCCTGGGACCTGTGCACCCAGTTGTCTTTTAATTTTTAACCTACCTTTCTTCATGACTTATGCTTTACAAGATAACAGTCTACATATTTCTTATTTATATATCAGTGCCTTATTGGACAATCATTTAGAGGTACTCACCGAGTTTTAAGGATGAATTCAGTTCCAGTGATACTACACTCATATGTGTAAACTCATTCCCTAAATAAATAACTATAATACTGCCACTGGTGGCAGTTTATTAATTTAAACAGTGGTTTCAAAAGTACTAGTAATATGGGGTATTGTCTTTCTAAGACAGTAAGCAGTTTGGAATTGGCCAAAAATCATAATCATCAATTTAATAATCATCTCTCTCTTTCTCTGTATCTGTACATACATACACACACACACACACACACATATATATATATATATGTATATATATATATATATATATATATACACACACACACACACACACACACACACACACACACACACACACACACACACACACACACACACACACAGACACATGCATACATACACACACATCTCGCACATCTGCATATCTATATTAACCTCTCTTTATATATATTTATCTAAATATGAATATATACATATAAATAATGAGAGAAAGAGAGACTGCACGTCAGCCGTACAATTGCAGAAATACATAAAGAAGAAACACCATATCAAGAATAAAGTGCTGTTTGGCCTCAGTCAAAACCTACACCAGCAGTTATTTCTCCCTAACAGACTAACAAAAGCAACCACCATCATCTTTAAATCCTCAAGTACTTATGTCTCTTAACATACCACAGACTAAAGAGCAAATCCTCAAACAACTCAACCTAATAGCATTTGATATCATATGAAGTCCACATTTACCACCTTCTTTACCTTCTAAAAAAATAGCCTCACAAATCACAAACATATATATATGCATGCAAAATTCACTTCATTTAGATGACCCTCATATTACAAAAATACTTTCACATTTATTTTTATTGTTAACACCATGGAGTACAGATGTTGAGTACTTTGTGAGTATTTACCTATATTATGGAACTTTAAAGAGGAACAACTCTGGACTGGCTATAATTAATGGATGTTATATGTTTTTGTATTTCAAAATGTTTAGTTGCATGTTTTCTATCAGTTACTCTGGAGTTTATCCAACAAGGATTTTAATGAAAATAGTAACAACCAAATGATAAATTAAACAAAATGGATGATTAAGCAAAATCTGACTCAGACAGGCCCATGAAGTTATAACATTTTGCATGTCCTTATTTTTAACTGATCCAAAAATCCCTGTGGTCTGTAAGTCACAACAAAGTTAAATGATGTAGTGTGGAAAGGAAATTTCTATTCTGCTATCACTGGGGCAGTCTTCTAATACTTCACACTCTAACCACCTTTTATAATTCATATGTCAACTCTCTTCTCTTGAGTATAATGTTGATGCTCAGTCAGAGATACATTCTTGATCTCCCTTCCATTTTTCCACAGAATGTGAGTATCAGAATTTCACTCTCTCTATAGGTCCTCCCTCCTCCTATATTTTCTACAGCACTTTAAAATAGGGCAGCCTTTTCCTAATGTTATATGTTACTAATTTTGTAAGTACACACTATGGAAAGCCCAATTGGGATTATACTTGCAGACGAAAGGAGCATCTGGACCACCCTTCATTCTTAAAATATAGTACATTTAGGTAACTTTAGATTAACCCATTGCCAACACTGGTTCAGTTATCCTACTTGTAGTGTGTTATATACCATAGGAATTATTCTAGCTAAAGCATGTTTTTCAGTATTACATTTCTGACAAACTTACTATCTTCAGTGTTTGAAGCACAGAACAAAGTAGTTTGACACTACCCTAAGGATTTCTTCAACATCATATTTTTTATTGATTTCCTTTTTAAAAAAGTCCTACATTCCTTTCTACAGTTTTATCCTTAGCAGTAAAAAGTTTATTTTAAACATTGTATCAACACTAAGAAGAGTTAGTACTTTGTGACATTTCTTGGAACCACTTTGCAGCACTTATTTCCTAATATTTCTAAACAGATCGTTTTTAAAACCAACTAATGCTTTTTTTTTTTTTTTTTTTTTTTTTCTTATATACCATTGCTATCTTATTTGAAAGCATTTTAAAATATCCTTTAAATCCTGCAACTGAACACTTCCTGGTACCTACATTGAAAAGTCAAGTATTATGTGTAACTCATGGGAATACTATTCCTAATAGTTTCTTTGTTATAGCCCATACAAGTTGTATCATCAAAGTCCACATTATTTATGTATTTATTTAATTTATTTATTTATTGACATTTGATTACTAGGAAAGTCTGACTGGATAGAAACCCATTTTCAGCAGAGGCCCGGGAAGAAAAGCTTCAAAGTATTGCAGAACATTTTAAGAAATAAAGGATTTTTAGGAAGTTCCAGTTAATAGATGGTAGTGTAGTAATACATATTTCTGGGTTAAACTTGGAAAGGTCATGTGCTGTTTTATAAATATGCTGTTAACTGGATGTGTGAGATGTCTATTCATATAGATTGGGAGATGATCACTGAGTGATGTTGTAACTGTGATGGAGTATTTGAAGATGTGATGGATGGCGCAGTGGTGCAGCGGTTGCGTTGTCTCCTCACAGCAAGAGGTTCTCTGGTTCAATTTTTGGCTGGAGTGCCTTTTGTGTGGAGTCTGTATGCCCTCCCTGCATTCGTGTGGGTTTCCTCTGGGTGCTCCGGTTTCCTCCCACATTACAAAGACATGCATCTGGAGCATTTCTCCCAGTGCTTCCACTGAAAATTGGCTTCATTCCAAGTCGGACATTCCCAGTTAACAAATGATAAATAAATAAAATAAATACATTGGCTGGGATCTGATACTAGGATCCAGTCCAACAGAAAATTTGATATACTGCTGTAATGTGTGAGGCTATTGATTAGTTTATTAATTTAAGTTCATGCTAGATGTAGGGGAGTTAGAGTTTATGTCCAACCAATTGACATTCACACCACCTAGTAAAATTATTTCTTGTGGAAATGTTATAGATATCCAATGTAGGATCTCTTCCAGCATAGCTGTATTGTCACTAGGAGGGATATAAAGGACAGTAATACATATTTGTTTATAATTGCTTATTTTGAGGAAGCAATATGAAGCTCTGCTGAACTGAATTTTGGTGCTGGTTTGCTGTAAGGGGAAATGTGGTAAATAATGTGAAATATTAAAGCAACACCACCACCTTTCCTCTTTATATGTTCATTACAGATGATATTATAGCCAGTAGGTTTACAATTCAGAATCATTTATGCTGGGTTTGAGCTAAGTTTCAGTAACAGTGAGAACATTAGGCTTATGTTGGGAAAGCCAGACATGTAGTTCAACAGTTTTATTTCTTATACATCTAACATTTATTTCCAGCAAAAAAAATAGATCAGCAGAGTTGAGGACTGGCTATTTCTGAGTTAAAAAAGTGTGTGGGAGAGAATTACTGTGTCAGGCAGGGCCAGGATGAGGATGTATATCTCCATCTAGAAGGAGTTTAGTATATATAAGGGAATTATGCATACTTGTTTTTGGAGAGGACTGTTGCACTTAATTTTGTTTTGGTTTGATCTGAAGTGCAGTTAATCAGCCTATATTTGGAATAAATGTGAGGGGCATTATTAAATAGGTTTGATGCAATGTTTGAAGAGTGTAAAGAGGAGGTATGGATAAGTGGTTGGGACAGATTTGAAGAGATGTTGCGATATATTATTGAGTCGTGGTGGGATGACTGATGCCTCAGTAGGAGGAGAAGAATAGCGGATAAGGTGAATAGCAGGAGTCTGTATTTTATAGATGCCAGGTATTGGGGAAGAAGCAATGAAGAAGGAAACAAGAAGTTATAGGACAGCAGGAGATTCAGTGATGGTGGAATCTGAGACCTGGAAGCGGATAGGTATTTTCTATAAAAAAAGAGAGATAGGTTGTCCTGATATTTTTTCTGGAATGTAAGGAATAGAGGGGTATTAAAGGCTAACATATAAAGATATAGCCAAAATAAGAAGAAATGCTGGTTTATATGGGAAAAAAAATACCAAACAAAATGCATAGTTACTTTTTGGGAGGGTTGTGATTACAAATGCATATAGTGCAAGGGAGTATAGGAGGGAGAAAGATAGTTTGGTAATCGATTTTACTTTATAATAAGTAGATATCAAACAGGAGAGGCCCCAGCATAGAACCCTGGAGGATTATACCAGTTAACTCTCTTTGTGGAAATATCTTCTTATATTTTGATTATCTGCACTTTATCTGTGAGCCAGTTGACAATCCAGAGGGTGGCGTAGAGGTTTATTACCAGGATATTTAACTTTTCTGCTATGCCTGAGTGGAGAATTGTGTCAAATGCTTTGGCTAGGTCAAGGTATGTGATGTGTACCATTTTGTCTTCATACATTTAGTGACCTTTTCAAAAAAATTCACCAGGTGGAGTAAGCATGACATGCCCTTTATGAATCCAAACAGACGGCACTTGTTCCTGTAGGGTATAGCTACATCTATGCAGATGTTTACATGCTGGTATAATTTGGTGGTGCATGTTTCTGCATATTTAGTGCATATTTAGTAGAGTTAATTGGGTTTGCTGGGGATTTGAAGTCTGCCAATGTATGACTAAGGGGTAGGTAGTTTGTCTTTGAAAAAATTCTAAAGGTACCTTGGATGGAAGGAATCTCTGGATTCAGTTTTCTTTCAAAGGGCATTGCTTTTTGGTCAGACCTAACAAGTGGTGAAGAAGATAAGCAAGGGATGGTGCAAGATGCTCCCATATTAGTAAGAGCAACATTTAAGATGTTCGTCTCCCTTGTGGGTACTCTGACTAATTGTTCCAGGGTATTTGTATTGATAAAGTTCAGGGATCTCTATGCTTGTGCACTAGTGGTAGTGTAGGTTTCCCATTCTATAGCTGGACAGTCTAGGTAAATGGAATTGGGTTTAATAGTTTGTGATTCTGGTTACTGTGCATAGGCTTTGTAGGTTTCATGTGTCACAGAGGGAGCACTGCACAGCAAATGGTCTAATGTGTGGAAGGCATTATAACCTAAGTACTCTCTGCTATTTTAAACCATGTTTCAGTTACCACACATATGTCAATGTCCTTCCAGGATGAAAAGGGCTTATAGGGACTGGAGTTTCCTGTTTAGGCTCCTAGCATTTATCACTAACACCTTCAATTTTTCCTTTGCTCGTTTCATTATTTTAGTAGGTTTATCAGGTTGGCATTGCCAAGAAAATTCACTATGGAGGAGACAATGTCTTTGCTAATAATGAAAACCCTAGAGGGGACAGATGCAGACCATTACTGGTGAAGCAGCATGGTCTGTTGATCATATCTTCCCAGGCTGGCAAATATTAGATTACCTTCGAAGGACACCAAAAACTAAGCCAATTATTAGTGTAAATTATTTTTTGCTCATATTATGAATCATCCTTGGGATTCCGCGGTGGTGTAGTGGTAACATTGTTGCCTCACAGTAAGAGGTTCTCCCATTCGATTCTCAGCTGGAGTGCAGGGAATGGCTTCTGTGTGGAGTCTGCATGTCCTCCCAGCGGTTGGGTGGGCATTCGAAAGATATGCGTAAATGGGAGTGCCTTCATTGAAGGTTGAACGTTGAGCTGGCACCTCGGCGTTCATCAAAATCTACTGCCAAACATTAACAGTTCCGCTGTGGCGATCCCTAACTGGGAAAAGCCGAAAGACAACAACAACAACATTATGAATCATCCTTGGGGAAGGTAGAACACTGCTTAATGCTATGCTCATATCTGCCTTGGACACACAAGTCTGAGATCTCCATTATGTCTCTCTTCATATAGTCTGGGGAGGTGCACCTTAAGTCATTGATACCATCATGAAATATAAGAGTCATACTGATACTTGTTGTTCACAGACTTGAGTGCATGTGTGATTTAATGGATCTTGGCACCAGACAAGCAACTAACCATCACTTGCTCCTTGCAGAGCCTTGTAAGTGGCGCATCTGTATGTCTTATAATGGAGTCACCTATAACAAGAATATTTGGTTGGGACGATATCTGCCTTACAGGCTCAGCATCTGTTACTTAGGGATTCCTTATGCTAGGTGAGGAAGTAAGCTTAAATTGCAGAGTGCATGTGCCTGTGTTGCATTTTAGAGATCTTTGAGGTTTAGGCAAGTTAATCTTGAGAACTTTGTCTTATGATGGATTGTGTGCATTGGGATGGACTTGGAGAGGTGTGATGTGTGATGCACTGCTGATAATTTTCGTGTCTCAGTTTACTGTGAGATCATCAGACAGCATAAGGTAGTTCTTACCAGGTCTCAATTAGACTAGCTAGAGAAGTTGTGCATACATATATATATATATATATATATATATATATATATATATTTATATACACATATATATCACTTGTTTGTAAGTGAAATCAGTTCAAGCAGTATCAGTACTTTTAGCCTGGTAAGTAGTTTAAGGGGAGATAATATAGCAATAACCCACGCCTGGGTGTGGGTAATGCGGGATTTACCCATGGTTGGTGGGGTTTGGTCCCGAGGGCGAAGCCCGAGGGACTAAACAAAGACAATCGTGGGTAAATCCCGCATTACCCACACCCAGAAGTGGGTTATTGCTATTATACTATGACATTATTTAAGAAAAGAAATAATTACTTTTCTTAAATAATGGCATTGTATAATGCCTCTTTGCTGCCCTTCCGCAGCTGTCTGGTATCCGTGGCAGTTCTGATGTACTGCGTATGCCTACGCAGTACATCAGAGCTGTGGCCAAAAGCAACGGAGAAAGCAAGATCTCCGTTGCTTTTTACTGTTTCGATATGTTAAATGGATTTAACATAGGGAGTCAGCTTTAAAATAAGCAACGGAGATCTCCGTTGCTTATTTTAAAGCTGTCTCGCTATGTTAAACCCATTTAACATAGCGAGACAGGTTTAAAAAAAAAACAATGGAGAAAGCAAGATCTCCGTTGCTTTTTTTAAACCTGTGTCGCTATGTTAAACTCTTTTAACATAGCGAGACAGTGTTTTAAAAGAGACTTGTACTAATGGAAAAAGTCGGGGGACCGGACATTTGTCCATTAGTATAAGTCAATTTACAACGTGCACGCTGGCCAATCAGCGTGCACGTTTTGGAATATTAATGGGAGGTCATGGTATAATTTGCAATATGATACTTATGTCCTTATTGTCAACAGCCAATAAACAGGGAGAGGAAGGGATTTATGTTGTCAAATTATCATAAGGGGCAAGCAACAACATATGCACTGGGTTTAGACCCTTTAGTTTAGATTTAGACCCTTGCTAGATTATGTAGCATTCTACTGAAGCTGTTCAGTCTTATTCAGCTTTGTCATGCAACTTAGTTATAACTAATTAAGCCCAAAGCTAGTTTTATCCTCAGTCCAAATACTGATGTTACTGTACTAGTAAATCATCATTCTGTAAACTTAATTTACTGACTTAAAATTGCAAACAAGCATTATAAGTAACTTTACTTAAAATAAGAACTAGTCAGGTTATATATCCAAATAGATCTTAAATAGATCTTAAACCAAACGTTAGCACTAGGCTTTTTTTTTTTTAGGACAAAGTTTCCTTGTTTATATTTACAAAGTTTCTATTTATTTACCATGTTTTCTTTTCCAGATTTTATATTATACATAGAACCTCTTTTTTCATTTAGTATGTGACAAATTCTTATATTAATTTTCCCAAAATTTTCCTACAATTCTAGCTTACTACTACATGTTCCATATTTTGCAGATAATCGTGAGTTCTACTTCACAAAAGACATTCTAAGAGATTTGTAGCCAACTCATTTAAAGCAAAAAATGTCACACTATAAACCTAAAGTAGATAAACCAAATTGTACCTTGCTTAGTTGATAATTGTTTTGTAATTGGTCTTTAGACTTGGAAGTAAAAAAAAGTTAACACCTTCCTTCTAGTAATGCTATTGTGCTTGTAAAATCTTTTTATCACTACATGCTGGTTATGTTTAAAGGAAGTTTCTTTTACTATATTTTCTGAAATAGTGAATAAATGTTTAATGGTTTGCAAGCTGACCTACAAATTTGAGCAGCATTCTACCATCTGAAAATGTGTATGGAATCAACTTGCTGAAACAGTAAATTGATTATATAAGTCAGACCATCTTGGTTAATTTATAATATAAGTTTCTTTTCTAATAGTTTTACTTTGTTATTTTGGTTTGATTGTGATTTAGTGAAGGAGTTGGAAGAATTAAGCTTTACAGAGAGCTTTTAGAATTTTTCCATCTGAAACAGGCATTTTTTTTTAATTTCTGCGACTTTCTTAGACTGCCCTAAATCATCTACATCCCACAAATCTATTTGAAACAAATCAGCTACATTAACTATCATTCTTGACTTTATAAAGTTTCGAGCCTGACAGAAAGTGCCAAACTCCTGAATGACCCTGTACAACTGAGCAATTTTTGGCATTCATTCTCCAAGCTACCATGGAAACTAACATATTTCATTCCCGGAATCCACTGCATTACTGTTCTAATAAATTTTCAACATGTTCTTGACCCACATGGTTGAAGCTTCTAGTGATAATTTGCCCATTCATTGACCTCTTATGATTAATGGCCAATGTTTTTAATCTTGCAAATAATACTGCTGGTTAAGGTTTTCCACAACAGTGGTAGAATTAAGAATTACTCTTACTTCCATTTCATGACCTGCTTGATAGCCTTTCTAACCCCTTTTAAACTGCCTTTCTCAAAATAAATAAGTGGGAACATTCCACCACCTCAAGCTATTTCCAGAAAACAATAACATATTTACATCCAATGTGGCCTGGTCAGCACTTGATGGAAGAGTCAGTAAGCCACAGAGTGATCCCATACAATTATGCAACATAATGTCTCCATGTAGGACCATGTGCTATGGTATTTATAATGCTAACTACACCCACGAACCTTTGAACCTTTGACTCCAATAATAGGGAGAGATCCCTTCACTGTAACATCTTTATCAAAAATGTTGATTGATCTAGTCTCAGGAATAGACTATATAGGGACTTGAATGTTAAAAGTGTTATTCTGGGATTATCAGATTCCAGTAAGGTGGGCAGTAAAAGGCTGGTCACAAAGCTATTACTGTAGAATATCAAGGATGTCATCAATGTAAGACATGTGCTCTTGTTGGCATTAATCTCATCATAAAACATGTACAATAATAATCACCCTTCATGGCAGAAAAGCCTCCCTAGTAATCTGCCAGGGTCTCAACAATTCTAAGATATATTAAAATTGCTCTTCCTATGTTATGGATGTGATAAAGCCAATTGTTCATGAAAGCTGAACCTTAGCAATTTTTAATGCTGAGGATTCTTCTGAAAAGAATTTCAGATTTGCTTTATTTATCAAAGTGATGAAGCAAGTAACTTTTTTAAGAAGCTAAGTAGTTGCCAATGCTAAGATCTGCTTGTTGGTCTTAAGTAACATTCTGAAAAAAACAGGCCATATACAGGTAATTATTATTGAAACTAACCAAAAATACCCAGGTGAACATGTGATAAAATAACTTAGATATACAACCACGGCACACAAGCAAAGGATTATATCAGGAGGAAACCAAGCAGAGAAATATGTCACCACACAATTGCCTTCATTGCATAAAAAATCCACCATAAAAAGAACAATCCAAACCAAGTGGTTAAGTTTTTTCATCCAGGAACATCAGTACGGCTTCATCAGAACCAATTAAGTTGTACACAGTCAATGAATTTATAAGTCTCCTTGAACAAAGCCTCATGGCTGCTGAAATCTGGAATGTAACATTACAGGAAAAAGGACATGAATTAAATCAAAATCATCCCATCCAATTCATTTAAAGTGCTGCACCAAATATCAATAGTTAAATTCCAAGCTACAGGCTAGCTTTCATATAGTGTACTTCCTTTGCTGTGTAACTGCATGGAATATCTTGGTTTGGATTATTTTTATGGTTGATTTTTTTTATGTAATAAAGGCATTGGTGTGGTGCCATATTTCTCTGATTGGTTTCCTCTTGATAAAATTGAAACTAAAAATGAAGGGAGAGCTGTGGTGCAGCATGATCCCAGGATTTATGTTTTGGTTCTGACAAAAGCAAACTTTACTCCATTTTAGTCTAAGTCCTACATCTACTATACAATATACTATTATGTCAAAAGTGACTGTTCGGATGTTCATTGTGCAGAAGATATTCTTAAGAAAAATGATTTCCAAGATGTTAAGGGGTAATTTGTATGGCATTGATGAATATATCTTTGAATAGATGAATAAAAACAGCAAGCTGAAGAATATGGTAAAGATGTTTGTTTTGAAACAGTATGGGCTATCAAAGGGACTGTATCAAAATTCAAAAACATGTTAGTAGTAATAGTGTTTCTAAGAAAAAAGGATGCTGCAATTGATGTACTGCAAAGTAATGGACCAATACAGTAAAATGATGCAGAAGAAAATTTGTAAAAGTGCACAAACTATGTTTCTATCAGTTGGAGGTGGGTGATTTAGAATATGGCAGTGGTAGAGAGGTGATAGTTTCTGAAATTACAATTGCAATCAGAAAGAAATCTGCAGCTCTGAAATAAAGAAAAAAGGAGGAAATGGTTGAAAATTGTTTATGTTTATCAGTGATAATACTAGCAAACCTGTTTTGGGATCACTTATTAAGCTGAATCCATTGTGTTTAATTGCATGTCATTTAATCAACATGACATTCATTACAGTGAAATATCTATACTCAAGACAGTGACACTCCAGACATCATACAACAGTTGTACACAGATACAACATGATTGCTAAGAAGTTAGTAAGACTGCAAGACTTTTGATGACTCAGATTTTATACTCATCAGTGTTTCTACATTTGAATGGGTGAAGATGGTTATGCTCGAGCACATTTGCATGCGTTTTTATGTCCTCTGGTTTATACCTATCTGTACTTATTTATTCATGTAATCATGTGGTTGACAATTCATTTTTACATATGCAGCCAAATGGTTGCATGATGGCTATCTTTATAGATCTGTACTGCATCTTTTTACATATTTAAAATGTTAATGATTTTACTGGATGTCTGTTCACATGATCACTATTGGACCTTATTTGAAGAGTAAGTCACATGGGTACTGGTACTTTGAATACTTATGCATTCTAAAGAGACACTGGACAGCCTTTCCATTTAGTCTGAGTTATTTATTTTGAAATTGGCTTTATTGCATTTAATTTATGGGACTCCACTTTGTTTTAACTTTAGATTTTAGAAAACGTGGCTGCAAAGTATGTCAAGTATGGATGAGAAAGCAGATAATTAAAATGGGGTGTGTATATAGGAATGAATTTAAAAACGAGATTAATATTCCAATTAGTTTGCAGGTTTAAAAGTAGGTGCATGTTCAGTAAAGGCTATTCTGAACTAAAACAGTGGGTTGGAAGGTATTGTATCAGGTAAGTGTGTTTATATCAGTAAGGAACTGTCATTCATCTGTTTTTGTGAATGACTGTTAATTAAAGTTTTTTGGACTCTTATTATTGACAGAAAGCAAATGACTTGGCTGAAATGCTACACATTACGATATGGCATATGGGTCATAGAATATTCAGTACCTCTTGCTTCATCAGACCAATTATGTTATACAATTCATTGTACGGAACCAATACAATTGGTTATAATACTATACTAAGTGGAATCTGAGTGGCTGTATTATTATATTTTAAGCCACTGAATGGTTAACAATTGTGCAATGTGACTGGTTACAATGTTATATTAAGCCACCTATCATTGGTGATAATGTTTTATTTTATGTTTTCTCTAATTGATCTTATATTTACATCTAGTGAAATTTGAATGGTCATCAGATGGATAGTAAACATGTAATATGATTGGTTATAGTGCTTTGTTATGCCTCCTATGATTGGTGACACTGTCTTATTTAAATGTTTCACTAAAGTGTAACATTAAATCAGTCTGATGAAGCAACTGTTTATGTTGTGAAAGCGCTCACCAACTTTTATTATTTTTATATTCTAGTTTATTAAATAATTTTTAGACCTGGAATGTTCGTTGGTCTCACTCTTTGCATTTTTTGTTACTTTTGAACTGTTGAGTGGACCATTTACCTTTGGAGTCATATTTCTCTTGGCCTTTTCTAGCGTTCCTTGGCTATACCATGGCCAGTCATCATACTCCCTTATCTATCCCTCAGCATGATGGCCGGCATTGATAACACTACTGAAAATGGGAAATGTGTGATTTTGCTGAAAACTGTTTGTTTACTTACAACAGCATGATGTCTTTATTGTCAAAAGCCTTTCAGAGAGCATGTGCTATTGAACTTTCCTCCACTGTTGTGTGACCGTAGTGCTCTAATATATATAGTGGGGGTGGGGATGTCACCTGTTACATGGGGGTGCAGTAGGGCTTGCCCCATACAAAAACAAACAAATAAATAAAAATCATTGTCTCTGATAGTGACCTTTAACAATTTGTTTCACTGATTTGTCCATATGAGAATAGACCTTTTTTTAATTTCTTCAAGTCTTTTGGGTTTTTAATACCATGACAGGAATGGACCCCATTCCTAACTCAAAGTATGATTAAACCTCATGAAATTAGTATTGTTTCAGTCTTTGATGTTATTCAGAAGTGCTCTTTGCAGCACCCACAATATGCCCAGAAATTACTCCTGCAATTCAAATAGAGTTGCATGTATCGGTAACATATCTAAGTACAATTGTAAATTCTTTTTTTAAGATCCATTTCTGCTACTACTATTGGAACTGTCTGGGTATCCTTCTTCCAGACTATCTGCAAATACTGGTATTTTATGACCTTGTGTTTTTTCTGTACATGAGACACTGTAGTCACTGGGTGTAGCAATTTCAATGATTAATGTTATTTTTGTCTTTTTTTCATGGACTACTATATCTGGTTTTCTCACATCTATTTTTAAATGGTTGGTAACAGGGGATCCCTTGTGATATAAACTTCATCATTCTCTAAATGCTTTGTGGATCATGTTTCCAGTGCTTCTCAACTACTTTAGTATTACAATGTTTGCACAATCTTCAATGCAATTATGCCTTTCAGTATACAGTCTTTCTACCATTAGTTTATCGCAAGCAGCAACAAGATGTGAGACTGTTTTCAGTTCTGTTTTACAAAGCCTACATTTGTCTGTTTCTCCCACACGTTTAACAGACTTTGTAAACCAACATGTATGTGGTCCACTATCTGGGGCCACTAATATTAGCCTTTCGTCTTTTGGTTTAAATTCACCTCTCCTTAACCATTCCTGTGTTTATACTTGCAACTATATTTATGCATTTTCCACATTTCTTGCCCTACATTTGCTTCTTCACTTTATTTTATTTCTTTTGTTTTTTGCCACATTCAGTTGCTGCCTGATTTTTATCTACTTCTAGTTTAATTTCCATTCCTTCTTGACAATGATACACATCTGCTAAACTTAGAAGGGAAGTCATCTTAAGACTTATTCTCCTCATGTTTTTAACTTTCACTACATTTGGGTCTTGTGAGGTCAACAGATATGTATGCAGTCCCACGACTGCAGATCTATGCATGTAATCAAGTATGCCCCCTAGGCACTTCCAGTATAAGTACCATTCTGTCAGTGCCACCCCTCATAAGAAAGCTTTTAGTTTGTGCTGCAAACTTTTAGGAGTAGTACATACAGAAAGACTTGTATCCACAAGCTCTTACATTACAACAGGCCTATACACCACACTATAGTGACCTGTCTAACAAAGGGACACTTACAGTTACTGGCATTTAGTTGCAACAATGATACATTGCAACAATTCTATGTACAGGTCTGGACTTAAATGAACTGATGACTAGGCCTACTGTTTCAACACCCCCCCCCCCCCCGCACACCCCACAGTTCTCTCCTCTAATCACACCTTTTTGGGCTCCCCATACCATGCACATTAGTTTTTTTTTCCTTTTCTCACATTTTGCCTTACTCTTAGCTTTTTCAAGAAGTCATAATTTTCTATATGCTCTGAAGTGCCTTTTAAAGTTTTTTTTTCCTTTTTACAAAACCTTTTCATCCAATAATGGCTTGAACAGAAATTATGATTAAGGAAAGAAATTCACTGTTGCTGTTCAGCTTTAGTTTTCCTTGCATCCTTTCAACACTCCTTTCCTGAACAAGACAACACAGTAATAATCATTTAGGAAATAACTCAAATAAGCAGGGCCCAAAAACCGTAGGGTTACATAGATGGTCTGGGATGCACTTTAGAGCATATTTTTGAGCATTTTACTCCAATGGTGGCCTAAAGAAAAATCATGAAAAAGAAAAGAATTCCAATCTTATTTTTTCTTTAACTTGCCTTAGTCTTATATTCCAAGTGACTGCTGATATACATATACATAGCATGCTTCCTCAGCCCTAACCCTCAAAGTCAGCCCCGTGTATATGTGCCAGATGTGTGACTGCAAGAATGATTTCAGTAATATATTCAAATTTGTTGGTCCTAGGCAGTATACCACCCCTACACAAGCTATAGTAACTTTTTTTTTACACTTCTGAGGTCTGTGAGAAAAATAAATAAACAATGACCACACTATCCTCAGCTCAAACACAAGCTGTAATGAATTCATGTGCACAACTCTAAGGTTTGACTGTGATGAAAATTAAAGTTTAATAACCAAGCAATCCCCAGCCCCCCATAACCTACAGCAGCTTTCTCTACACACAAATTTCAGCAGGGCTGGTTTTAGGATGGGTGTGGTTGAAACCAAAGGCTATTATCACCTTTATCCTAAAATGGTCAGATCTCAGCACTGTTCAGGTTAAACAGCTCAATCAGAAAAATGATACATTTTTTCTCCTAATTTTTCTTCAACCAGCAACAGCTTTTATGAGGGTCCCCACAGAGTCAAAGAGTCACAGAGTCTGGTGACTGGGGCCATCATATTCCAAGAGGATCTAATTGTCTGACTGTTCTGTGATATATTTTATATCTTACTTTTGAAATATAATCACTTGTCAGGTACATTTTCTACTAATACCCAGAAGAATAATGTCTGTGTCCTGGCATTGTTACGTGTGTACACTTATAAAAATCAGTGATATTTTTTACATACACACATAGACACACACAGGCATAAGCCATACTAGTTTTGTACTTATTTCAGCAAATAGCAATACATTGTGCAATACTGGTACTGCCACACCAGATAAGTGACTGCTGTTTAGCAATCGTCAAACAGCAGCAGGGGTAAGTCACTTATTTACCTCACTGAGCAGTAATGCATACCTGTCACTGTCCCTGATTTCACAGACCTGTCACTGTCCCTGATTTCACAGACCTGTCACTGTCCCTGATTTCACATTCCTATCACTGTCCCTGGTTTCACATACTTGTCAGTGTCCCTGATTTCACAGACCTGTCACTGTTCCTGATTTCACATACCTGTCACTGTCCCTGATTTCACAGACCTGTCACTGTCCCTGATTTCCCATTCCTGTCACTGTCCCTGGTTTCATATACCTGACACTGTCCCTGATTTCACATACCTGTCACTGTCCCTGATTTCACAAACCTTCCCTGATTTTGTTCATACTTTTGCTTTCTCCTTCACAAAAAGTTTGATTTTCTGGTAAATCATTAAGGATTACAAACAGTCAATCAATCCTGACATCTGAGTTTTATAATTATTGTCCAATAATACATGTTGATGCAAATGGTGTTATTCTATTAACTTTTTAAGCAAATTAGAGAAATATTTAAAATGTAGTCCTGATTCTGAGCCTTTATTCTATTATTTTTAGGACTGCACTGAATTCTTAAGCAATGAAATTGAGAGTTGTAGTATCTGGTGTTCTGCTTGTAGTTATAAAACTCCCTGAAACAGAACATCATCCTTGATGATCGGAAGCATCAGCTCTTCTTAAAATCCAAAGTTGACACTGAGATAAGTCACTCTGGGCTGCTGATCTCTCTAGGGCTTACCTTGCTCATGTTCATTATCAACTTCATCCTGACAGGGTCATATCACAGCTCTGTTCAGGTTAAAGAGCATAATTAGGAAATTAATACATTTTTTCTTCCTCATATTTCCCAACCAGCAGCAGCTTTTGTGGGGCCCCCAGACAGTCAAGGATGATTAAGGGGGCCCCTGCAGCCACGGGTATAGCAAGGACCTAAAGCTGACTATGTAGTTAGTTTTAGTGGAGAAAATTTCCAGCAGCAGGGGTTAACTAAGCCAGGGGCACTATGTCAGTAGTAAAATATTTAATGGAATTCTGATGCCTATTAGTTGAGAAAACACTATTAATACAACCAGAAATATCTTTGTATTTTAAAGGGAGTATAAATAAGAGTTATTACCCATGTGGTATATTATGTATACAAGTATGCTGTACTAGCTTTTGTTGGTTTGACAGACATGTTACAAAACATCAGGATAAGATAACTTGCTGTGGTTGGGTCCCCGAGGGAATAGGGGGCCCCCAGCAACTGCAGGGTTCCCTGGTGCCTAAAGCTGGCTATGGGCCCGTGCTGCCTTAAGAATGGGGAATATATAGTCTCTTGGTATGCACTGATTTTAATAAATAACTGCATGAAATATCCTTCTTGTTTTTCTCTCCAACCAATCCAACACCTTTGGGATGAATCAGTCACTTCAAACTGCAAGTTAGGACAGGAAGAGCAAATTCATTTATAGCTTTGACTTTGTTCCTAGATGTCAACACTGTTTTCAGTGTTAATTTTAGTCTTCTAAAATATTTCTTACCAAGTTTTTTAAATATCTGTTCATGTTTTATTGTTGATGGTTAATCATTTCTCAAATATTTATATACTCCCCTTGCTCCAGTTGAGTTGCACCACATTTTCGGTCCCAAACTGATGTTTTCTTATTGCTGCAGCTTTCCTGCTTTGAAAGTTGCTTTTGCACATTAATCAAGACCAAATGACATTATTATCTGAAAAGCTTTTGACCACTTGCAGTTTTGCTTTCAGTTCCTCAACTCATGAACTATATAATTTTAAATCATCCATAAAACAAAGGATGAGAAGTCTTTACAATTTACTGTTTTCTGGGAGTCAGATTGTTGCCCTGACCTAATCTGTTACACAGCCAGTTTAATGGGTTTAGGGCAAGAAAAAAGAACAGCTGTGACAAAGAGTCATCCTGTAATACTGCCCTTTGAATTTTATTCTTGAAATAATAATTTATCCTTTATCATGGCTTAACTGCAGAGTGGTTTGCCACTATTTCATAATCACTTTAATGTAATTGATCAGTTTATGGTGTATCTTATACATTTTTAAGCACTCTTTTATCGGTGAATGTGGGATACTGTCAAATGCTTTTTTGTAGTCTAGCTATGCCATACTTAGATTCTGACCCTTTTTTACAGTTCTTCATTGTGACTTTATTTAACAACAGATGATCATTTGTTTGATATGGCTTTCATTTGTTGCCCATTTGTTCTATTGCCATGACTGAGTTTTCTAAATGACTATAAACTCTGTTGGCATCAATTCCAGTGTATAGTTTATACATCGTTGGAAGTAAAGTTATTGGTCTATAGTTTCTAGAACAGCTTGCAAATTCGGTCTTAAGTAGTAGTATTGTTTTTCTTGTTGCTAACCAGGTTGGTGTCTGTTTGGGTTATGCATATGAATAGTTCTTACTCATGGCTAAATCTTCATATAATGATGTTAATAGTTTTAGCAAGAAGTTAGTCCTTAGTCTGGGCCTGGGGTTTTCCAATTAGGATATTTTCTTGTTTAATTTTCTCTGGCCGTTACTTCATCCCATTTAACATCTTTTTTATGTTCCACAGGATCTTCATAAATATTTCTCCAAAACATATCTGTTTCTTCTTTTTTGGTGGCTTTTCAATTTCTTTTTGTCTTCTTTCCCAATTCTCTCTAAAACTTTTTGGTTCATCAATAAATTGCTAATTTTGTACTTTTCCTTTATATTTATCTCCATATCTTTTAAGTTTTTCTGCCTGTGCTGATTTTTTCAGTTTATTTGTGATATTGCACAATAGATCTCATCTGTTCTGGTACTGTGCATTACGCATTGCTTTTATCATGTCTTTTTGAGTATTTCTGTTGATCTGTTCCCACTTCTATACTCTTCTAACAGTAACATGTCTTGTCTTAATTGCTTCATAGTTTTTTTTTTCTATTTGATAATTCCATGATGGGATTTTGATTTCTCCCCTTCCTTTCCCTTACTGCCCTATGTTTTTGTGGTAAGACTTTATCTGTTATTAGTTTAGCTGCACAGTAATATATCCTATTTACTTCTGTTATATCGCATGCATCTCTATGAACAGTCCTAATTACTGTGCTCATTTGTTTTATCAAACTTCTAACTTTTTGGGTTTTATTGACTTTCTGCAATCTTTCAATGATCCAAATATCTGTCCACCTCTATTAAAACAAGAAACTCTTCTCTTAGATAATTTTCTTAGCTGAGTGCACATTCTTTGTTCTCCATTTCCTGCAGGCAGTCTGTAGAAAGTCCCAGAGCATATTCCTTTGTCACATTCTTTTTAGTTTTATCCTGTGTCATCCGTTGCTCTTTCATATTGGAGCTCCCTGGTCTATCTCTCCACAACATTAACTGTGTCAGAGTTGCCACAGTTTCCTGTTCCGTCCCTTGGTGTGTAACACAAACTGAACTTTTGTACTGGTTTCCTGTGGAAGGCTCCAAAGTATCTTCATATGGCAACTGAACAGATATTTCCTGCTCCACTGGTTTCTCTTTAATCTGGAGATCCATTACTATATCTTGCTGTGATGTTATCAGAGTTAGAATTTCTACACTAAATCCTTCACTTTGCAAGTAATCCATAACCTAATTTTCTGTTTCTTTAACTTTTCCATTACTAATCCTCTTTTCTACTTTTCCTCTTTGTTTTCTTATTTTTTGTAGTATAAAATTGTCCATATCTAGAAGCCTTTGCCTGTATTTTTCTTCAAATATCTTTGGTGCTGCTCTTTTTGTATTGATCAGTTTTGCTTTCTCCTTTGTGTAAATATTGCATCACATTAAATCTCTTTTTCTTTCCCATGTCCATATTTCTTTGGATGTCTCCTGCTCCTCCTGTTTCTCCTTACTTGTGGGGCTTATTACATCATGCTGTGATATAACCTGTATTAGGCTTTCTACACTAAGTCTTTCACTTCACAGATATTCATAACTTCATCTTTTATTTTTTTTTAACTTCTACTTCACTAATCTTCTGTTCTACATTCCCTCTTTGTGATCTTATTTTTGTATTGTGACATTTTCCATATCCTGATGCCTTTGCCTGTATACCTGTATACCTGTTTTTATATCGCTGAGGCTGCTTTTTTGTATTGGTTAATTTGGCTTTCTCATTTGTATAATAAAAATTGCACCATGTCAGATCTCTCTTTGTTTCCCATGTCCATATTTCTTTTGTATACCTTTCAGAAACCTCTTGATTTTGTTGCACTTCCTCAGTCACTTATATTTCCAAATGGCCTATTTTCTTGGTCTTTATAATGTTTTTCATAAATCTGTTGTATTAATGAACACATATTTTATTTGATGTTTTGACAGTTTTTCTTGTGCAATTATTTTTATTTCCTGTAATTTCTCTTTTAATCATTTTGTATATCTTCTGTCTGGAAATTCTGGACTTATTGCATAATAGCAACAATGCATAATTTATTTCTTATCCTCAATAATCCACTCTATCATCTTTATGGCTCTTTTTTTGGTCTATCAGTTTTTGTGATTTTTGTGGACTACTACTTCCTTCTACAATATCCTCCCCCTGGGAATGACCTAGCCCCAATGTAGGTATGTTTCCATGTGGTAAGCATTCTACACTGTCATTTTTACCAGTGCACCTACAAGGATTGGGCACTTTTTTGTTTTGGGTGTTCTGCACCCATCTTTTTGTATTTTTTAATCTACCTCTGTCCATGATATATGTTATATAAATTACAATCACTATATCAGTGCTGTCATGAGATTTTGTGAAAATTAGGGTAAACTTTGTGAAGGTAGTCGACAAGACTTGAAGATGAATTTCAACTTTCCTTTGCTTGCTGATTTATCATCTCTTCATTTGGATCTTCAATGTGATTTTGTGTGTGTGTGTGTGTGTGTGTGTGTGTGTGTGTGTGTGTGTGTGTGTGTGTGTGTGTGTGTGTGTGTGTGTGTATAAGCAATTATATATAAAATGCAAACTTACAAATGTAATTTTAGTTTGATTTCCTGACTAAAAATTAAAAATATCCATTTACTCCCTTGTGTGACATTTAGATAGAAAACAAAACATAATTCAAAATATTTTTCTCTTAACTTCTTTTATTGAAGTTACACACCTCATAAAAAATACATTTGCTCAGCATGCCTGAAGTTATCAAATTATATTGTTTACATCAGTATAACCATATAAACAAATCTGATATTTATTTTGTTAGTGGAAAATACCATATACATATAACAATAATGTCTGACATAAATCATAATATTTTTAATGTAGTTTCCCTATAATTCCTTTCTTGCTCATTGCAAAACTTGGCATCTTATGTTATGGTGTTTACCCCTTCTACTTTTCACCTCTGACCTTCCACCATTCTGCTAACCACCCCATATGATATCCCATCTTCCTTCAGTCTTTTCACCCAACTTCGATTTGCTTCACTCACCATGCTTTTCTTCCTTATCACTATTAATGCCTCACGTTTCCCTGAGTTTGAAAATTTCTTTTTTAACCAACCTTTCACTAGTGACATTTTGTCTATTCTTCTCTTCCTCATATCTCCCTTATCTCCTTCATTCCAAATAAACTTTAACTCCCATCCCACTTTTAAAGCTCTTTTTTACAGTTTACTCCATATAGGGTTCTTTCTTACCTCCCTAGCATATATGTATATTATGTATAGTTTTGTCCCTGTCTTCAGCACTCTGGACATTCTTACTGGTGTTTCCTCTCTTGATCTGTCTGGGTTTATATACCAACCATGCAGCAGTCTCATATATTGATCTCTCACTTGCACTGATACTTTTAACATCTCCACCATCTCCAGTGCATCACTACATGCCACTCTGCCATGGCTTCCTTTATTTTATCTACCTCTCTCTACCCTTGTTATGGCCTAATGTTTCCTTTCCTCTCCTATTTTTATACATAATCACCTATTCATTTCATTCTTTCAACACACTAAATTACTTGTTGTTTTGTACTTAATTTCTCCCTAATTCATCACCCTTTTGACCCCTTTATTTACACCTCATCTTTCAAGAACATCATTTTCTGCTTTTGCTACTTTCTCTGTTTCTCTAAAATGTTATTTTCATACTTTTGCCTTAATGCATATGGTCTTCTAATGTCTTCAAAACTGCAGTCTTCTCTATTAGAAATGTGTATATATTGCCACCCAAATCCTCATCCAGTCTATTATTTAACATAGCTAATGAATTTGATGGTTTAAACATTACTGCTATCTTATTCCACAGTCTAGACATTGTATTAAATGTCTATCCCTTGTTATGGTCCTCTTGTAGTTTCATTATGTAATTAGAACCTCTATTCCATCTTCACAAGATATCTGCAGTACATCCTCCACCTTAATCCACTTTAGAACAACATATTTGAATTCCTGGAGGATATAAAAATATCTGGAATTTATTTCTGCCATTGCTACCTAGAACTTTAACAGTGTATTAGTTCTGGCTTAAGCACTTGGGCTTCAGGCCAGTTATTCTACATTAAGAAGGTTTGTGGTCTGCACTCTTGTGGGAGGAGAGGTCTGCACTCTTGTGGGAGGAGAGGCTGGATTCTGCCCTTCTGAGCTGGGAATTTCTGGTCACAGGATTATCGTGACTGCTTATCTGAACTGTTTCTTTCTGAAATTGGTGTGCCTTGTTGCTGTAGCATAGACTAGATTCAGGCCTGCTGAATCTAGCTTTATTTGTATAACTTGAGCACTGGTCCAGGCCATCTTTGTTTTGGAGAAGGTTCCCCTGCACCCTAGTAAGCAGGGGTGTGCAGTTAGAACTTATATGATTGAAAACTGCTGGAACAGGACTCAGTTTTGAGCTTTTTTCTGGTTAATTGGGTAACTTGTTTAAGTCAGTTTTGTTCATTTTCTATTGTTATTTATATATATATATATATATATATATATATATATATATATATATATATATATATATATATATATATAAATTGCACTTTATTCATCTGCTTTTACTGTATTTGTGTTTCTTTCTACTTCTGAAAAAAAAAAAAAAAAAAAAAAAAAACAAAATATATATACATATATTCTTCCCGCCTTTAAAACCTCTGAATTGTAGCTAAGGTCCTACCAACCAGGGCAGATAGCCTAGTACTAAACTATGAAACTATAATAAGTAAGGGGATCTTCAATGTGTCACTACTAGACAAAGGCACAGTATTCTAAATTTATTCTATACACCTTAGTACCACTACCACTGATTGCCAAAGCCCACATCTCCAGGGCTAGCTTTGCAAATGCCCCAGGGCAGATAGCCTAGTACTAAAATGAAACTATGAAAAGAACTACAAGTAATAACTCCCTTGCCCAACTTTTCCTAAATTTATAAACTCATCACTGGTTAGATCTGACCATAAACAAATCACTTTGGATATCCATATTCTATGCTGAAGGATAACACTGTCCAAGATGCAAAATCCTTTACTAATGCATTCTACGTGCAGCTAAAAGAATGCATGGATCGTGCCATCCCAAGCAAAACCAAGACACACTCCTCCAAGAAAAGGAAACCAGTCTGGTGGACTCCTGCCATAAACAAGCTATATAATAGAAGGAGGAAACTAGTACAGAAAAGAGTAAAATCCCAAGAAGGGAAGACATCCCTGATCAGCATCAGGAAGAAACTACGATCCCTCATAAAATCATCCAAGGCGAGCTTTGAAAGAAAAATTGCCAAGGACTCCAAAGATAACCACAAGGCATTCTTTAGCTATGTCAAGAATCTAATTGGCAATGCTCAGATCTGCTCAGAGTTAGTGCAGAATGGCACAAAATACACTGAACCAACTGATATCATCAACATCCTGGCAGACAGGTTCAGCGCAAACTTCACCCCCCTCTCACCCCCAAAAGGGCCCATAACCATACCAGAAGAATGTAGAGTCCCAGAAATCACAGACACTCAGGTTAAAACAGCCCTATCCAAAGCCAAAAACACAGCATCAATGGGACCGGATGGTGTCCCAGGCTGTGTCCTACATGAGCTCAAAGACAAACTAACCCCTCACCTAAACACACTGTTCAAACTCAGCCTCTCCACAGGCTACATACCCATAGAGTAGTGCACAGCAATGGTTATTCCGCTCCACAAAGGTGGGGCCACAACAGACCCCAGGAACTATCACCCTATAAGCCTGACTAGCTTGTTCTGCAAGGCTAAGGAGCACATCATCATGGAACTCATTAACAGAGACATTGGGAACCTCCAAACACTGGACCCTACTCAGTTTGTCTTTCTTAAGGGCAGATCATGCCACCTAAACCTGGTGGACTTCTTTGAGACAGTTACCAAGGCTATAGACGAGGGATAGGTGGTGCACACAGCTTACCTAGATCTTGCTAAGGCCTTTGACACCATTCCCCATTCTGGTATTATAGACAAGCTCACCAGCCTGAACATAAACCCCTACGTCACAAGATGGGTTGCCACCTGGCTCATGGACAGAACCCACATGGTGAGAGTTGCTGGATCTAGGTCCAACTCTAAACCAGTTACAAGTGTCATTCCCCAGGGCTCAGTCCTAGGACCCCTCCTGTTTGGCATATACTTCTCAGAGGTACAGGAAAGCACAGGAGCACTATGGCTGACCAAGTTCACAGACGATGGCAAACTAGGGGCTATAATTGACTCTTCAGCTGACACAGACATACTCCAAAAGGGTCAACCTGAGATGGATACCTGTTGTCAAAATCATGGCCTCAAGCTAAATGCCAAAAAGTGCATAGTCATCCCCTTTGGTAAAAACAAAGTACACACAAACTACCACATAGGTGGTAGTCCCCTAAATATGGAAGATGTAATAAGGGATCTGGGGACCCAAGTAGATAGTAGTTTCACCTTTGATAATCACATTGCCAAAGTGGTTTATAAATCCTTCTACATGGCCCACCTAATCACAAAAGGGTTTGCATCCAGATCAAAAGAGGTCACTGTGCCCCTCTACTCATCACTCATCAGACCCATTATAGAGTACAATGCCCCATTTGGGATGTACCTTACAAGACACCTGCAACAGCTGGAAAAACCACAGAAGTACCTCACCAAGAGGATCACTGGCCTCAAACAGATGCCCTATGCAGCTCGACTGAAGAAACTCCAGTTCTACTCGGTTGCATACCGCTTACTCAGAGGTGATCTCTGCCTGACATACAAAGCCATGTCCAACCCAGAATTTATGGACATGCTCCACCTAAAGAAAACCTTATCCCCTCGAGCAACACGCTGTAGGGATATAAACCTCACCACATCAATAAATGGGATGTGCTGGAGGGATAGATTCCTGTCCCAGAGACTTCCCATGCTTTGGAACAAGACCCCAATCTAAGAAACCTTGACAAGTGGATGGGAAACAGAAAGTTTACTTTGGGGATCACTTCAGTGGCTCTGCTTGACAGAGGCACAGGGAACTAATCTAATGGGGTGGCGAAAGCCAACACATTCTGGCTAGGATTACAAATTGCCTTTGGGCAGATAGCCTAGTACCAACTTATGAATGTAGCCAGAGTGTGTCGACTTTCACCGCCCCATTGATTAATTCACTGATTCTCTGTCAAGCAGAACCAATGAACTGATCCCAGGGGTGTATTTTCTGTTACCCATCAACTCATCAAGGTTTCTTTTGAAGACTGTTAGTGAGGGGCTCTGCCTGATGTAATTTGGAATTTTGTTCCAAAACATGGGGAGTCTCTGTGACAGGAATCTATCCCTCCAGCATGTTCTATTTATTGTTGTGGTGAGGTTTAGCTCACTAGAGTGCTTGGCTTGCAGTGATGTGGATTTCTTTCGGTGGAGCATTTCCATCAATTCTGAGTTGAACATGGTTTTGTAAGTCAGGCAAAGATCACCTCTGAGTAAGCGATATGCCACTGAGTACAGCCGGAGTTTTTTTGGTCGGGCTGCATAGAACATATGTTTGAGACCAGTAATCCTCTGGGTGAGGTACTTTTGTGATCTTTCCAGCTGTTGGAAGTGTCTTGTGAGGTACATCCCAAATGGGGCATTGTACTCTATGATAGGTCTAATGAGTGACGAGTAGAGGGGCACTATAACCTCTTTATTTCTAGATGGGAACCCTTTAGTAATTAGATGGGCCACATAGAAGGATTTCCTAACTACTTTGGCAATATGATTGCCAAATGAGAGATTACTATCTACCTGGGTCCCTGGATCTCTTATTACCTCTTCTGTATTAAGGGAGCTGACACCTATGTGGTAATTTGTGGGTGTTTTGTTTTTACCAAATGGGATGACTATGCATTTTTTGGCATTTAGCTTGAGGCCATGACTTTGACACCAGGTGTCTGTCTCAGTAAGGCCCTTTTGGAGGATGTCCATGTCAGCCGGAGAGTCAATTATGGCTCCCAGTTTGCAGTCATCGGCAAACTTGGTTAGCCATAGTCCTCCTGTGTTTGCCTGTACTTCTGAGAAGTATATGCAAAACAGTAGGGGTCCCAGGACAGAGCCTTGCTGGACACCACTTGTGACTGGTTTAGAGTCGGACCTGGAGCCCACTATTCTTAGCGTGTGAGTTCTGTCTGTAAGCCAGTTGGCAACCCATCTCATGATGTAGGGATTTATGTTTAGGCTGGTGAGTTTTTCTGTAATACCCGAGTGGGGAATGGTGTTGAAAGCCTTGATAAGGTCAAGGTAGGCTGTGTGAACCACCTTTCTCTCATCTATGGTCTTGGTGACTGTCTCAAAGAAGTCAACCAGGTTTAGTAGACATGATCTGCCCTTAACAAAGCTGAAATGGGTCAGGTCAAGTGTTTGGAGGTTCCCAATGTCTTTATTAATGAGTTCCATGATGATGTGCTCCATAGCCTTGCAGACCAGGCTAGACAGGCTTATGGGGCAATAGTTACGGAGAGTTACCAGGTGATAGTTACCAAGGTCAGTTGTGGCCCCTCCTTTGTGGAGAGGAATAACCATTGCTGTGTGCCATTCTATGGGCACATAGCCTGTGGAGAGGCTGAGGTTGAGCAGCGTGTTTAGGTGGGGGGTTAGTTCATTCTGTAGTTTGTGCAAGACACAGCCTGAGACACCATCTGGTCCCATTGATGCTGTGTTTTTGGCTTTTGATAGGACTGTTTTAACCTGTGTGTCTGTGATTTTTGGGACACTACACTTTTCTGGTATTGTTGTGGGCCCTTTTGGAGGTGAGAGGGGGTGAAGTTTGCACTGAATCTATCTGCCAGGATGTTGGCAATATCAGTAGGTTCAGTATATTTTGTGCTATTTTGCACTAGTTCAGTGCATATCTGCGAGTTGCCACTTAGATTCTTAGCATAGCTAAAGAAGGCTTTGTGGTTATCTTTTGAATCCTTGGTTATTTTTCTTTCGAAGTTAGCCTGGGATGTCTTTCCTTCTTGGGATTTGCTTTTTTTTCTGACCTAGTTTCCTCCTTCTATTGTATAGCATGTTTATTGCAGGGGTCCACCAAACTGGTTTCCTTCTCTTAGAAGAGTGATTCTTGGTTTTGCTAGGGATGGCATGATCCATGCATCCTTGTAGGTGCTCATAGAGTGTATTTGTAGTTTTCTGCATCTTGGGCAGCGGTATCCTTTAGCGTGGGGACTGTGAAACTTACCACCTCTGTCTTAAGTAATGTGAAGTTTGCTTTAGAAAAGTTTTTTACTATGGTTTCCTTAGTTGGGGGTGGTGGTGGGGTGTGGACATCTAGAGTGATGAGTTTATGGGTCTGATCTAACCAGTGATGGGTTGACCTCCGATGTGTAACACCTGTTGCCCATGTTGGTGATGATCAGGTCCAATATGTTTTCACCTCTGGTAGGGGAGTTTACCAGCTGATCCAGGGCATTTGAGTTGATGAATTCCAGGAAGAGCTGGGCCTGGGAATTTGTACTCGAGTAGTTTTCTCAGTGAATGGTAGGGTAATTGAAATTGCCCAGTATCAAGGTGTTTGGTAGGACCTTCATGTTTTTCAGTGTCTCCAGAAAGGTGGACTGGTGGCCCTGGGTCATGGAGGGTGATCTGTAGCAGGCCACAATTTGCATTGCAGATTTGCCCGATGTTATTTGCACATGATTGATCTCACAGGTATCATGCTGCGCCACTAACCTGGAGGTGTAGGTATCCTTGATGAATATGGATAAACCCCGTCCTTTTGTGTTTCAGTCCATGTTCTGTGGCCAAAACGTGTGGTATGAGTTGTAGACCGGTAGTGCTGGGGTAATCTCTTGAGCCTTGAACCAGGTTTCAGTTACTGCACAGATGCTGACATTTTCCATACTGAGGAGTGCTTCGAGCATGTGCATTTTGAGATTTAAACTCTTGGCACTGGGTAGCATAACCCTTAGTTTTTTGTTAATTGTGCTTTTTACGGAGGTGGGTTTGACTTTTGAGCCTTGCCTAAAAAAAGGCACTATGGGGCAGCAAGACCCTTGGTCAGTATTCGAAAGCCTAGGGGTGACAGGTGAAAGCTGTCTTTTGCGAAGCAACGTGGCTTGTCGAGCATGTCGTCCCAGGCTGATAGACACTGGATCCTCTTTGAATCCTCTTTGAATGACACCAGAAGCTTAGCCAATTCTTGAAACTGATAATTTTTTCTTTATACTGAGGTATCATTCTTGGTGAGGGCAGGATGCTACTCAGGGTCAGGGTCATACCAGCCTGGGCTACATGTTTAGAGAGCTCTTCCATGTCTCTTTTCATGTAGTCCCGGGAGGTACATCTCAGGTCATTCACACCAACATGAACAATGACAGAGTCATATTTGTTCTTGTTCTGGAGTGACCTGAGTGCTTGTGTTATGTGATGGATTCTGCCTCCCGACAGGCAGCTAACAGTAACCTTCTGCTTGTCCAGGCTAGTGAGTGAGACGTCAGCATGCCTGACTATAGAGTCACCTATAACTAGTGTGTTAGGTATGTTATTTCACCTTAAGGGCTGTGATTGTGCGGCACACTGATTTTGTGTTTTATTTGTTGTCTGGTTTATGACAGGAAGTGCAGGTTCTGTGGGTGTCTGCTTTGGAGGTCTCTGATGCTTTTGTAGGTTTTTATTTAGAGCCTCCGAGTATGATTTTGTGTATATATGTGTATTTTTTGCCAGTGCTGTTTTAGTAGGTCTGTATGCAGCTGGAGTTGTGGTACAAGTGTTAACCTTCTCCTCTTGACTGTGTGTTCCAGTCTTGGGTGGAGACAGCTTAGCTTCCAGTTTGGCTGTATAATTGCATCTCTCGCATATGTTAGTGTTTTGTGGTAGGAGGAGAGGGTTGTCTGTGTACATGAGGCAGTTGTAACATTGCCTCAGGATACTCAGATTCACCAGCTGGACTGGAGAGTGCACCTGAAGTTATCCTTTTTGCCCTTTGGTCATGCCTAAAGAGTAGGGTGAGCTGCTTAGTCGCTTGGTTGGTGAAGGATGACTAGAGCCTTGCCCTGCTAGACAATCAGTGTCAGGGTATATTAGTGCTTGCTATTAGGTCTGAGCAAGTGCTGGGCTGTAAGATGCTTTCTGAGTGCTTAGGTTGAGAGTTAGACTAGTTTCAAGGGAAAAACTGAAGAGGAGACTTAGTGGAACTGGGAATAATTTAACCGTAGCTAACCAGTGCACAAAACCGTGCAAACCCGGTTTTTATGGTAGGGAAATGAAAGAGATAGAAATTAGCCCAAAATGGCCAATAAACTACTAACTTCTGAGCTGGAACCACTCATCCAGGGACAGATATGTTGCTCAAAGCTCCCCTCTCTCACAGGTGAACAGAAAAACTTCCTTCTATCCAAGTAAGGTATGGGCAACTCAGAAAGTAGTATCACAGTCCTGAATTCAGCACTAGTCTAAAAACTGGACTATACTAGCTTGGAAAGGAGGGAAACAAGGATTTTTTTTGTTTTTTGAAAAGATAAGGCAAAAACAGTAAAAATACATTTAAAACAGCTTTAAACGACTACAAACGATCAGAAAAGGCTGTCATACTTTAGTGCATAGCCTACAACAGTTAAACAAATTATTTAAACAAAAAAACAACTTTTTAAAATATATATTACACATAGTACCTAAAATAAAATGTTTACATTTGTCTTCATAATTAAATTATAATTTTTTGAAAACTTTATGGGCAACTGTTGTCAAAGACTTGTGGTCTATCATGTTTTTATTTATAAAAATATTCATTATTTCATATATTGTTTTTAGAAAGAACTCTGTTTTTAATGCAACAGTCAAAAACCATTTTGTGCTTGACTGGTTCTTCTATGTTTATATCTACCTATGTCTACTTTATATGAGTATATCAATTTAAATTGATCTGTAGAATCAACTTACTTTTAGTGAACCTGTAACAGTGTTTCAAATATTCTCAAATCACCAGAACAAACTCAACCATGGTTCCCATAAATTAGGAGTGGGTGTCGCCTATTCTGTGCGGTGAACAAATCAAGACTAGATGAAGTATGGTCAGTTTGTCGCAACTTAACCAAACATTAGACTAAATTACATGTTGCCACATATATTTGTTTACAAATATCTATCACTCTGTGTGTGTGGTTGTGTGTGTGTTTGTGTGTGCTTGTAGTATATTATAGCTATACCTATATAGCTATATCTCTCTCTCTCTCTCATATATATGTTGGAGGTATGACGGGTAAGAAAGAGATAGCTGGGAGCATGTTTTTTCTGAGTGTAATGAGCTGGCAGACTTTAAGGATTCCCTGCAGATGGCACTGTCAGAGATGCAGAGTGAACAGATTGGACTGACTGGAGAGATGATTTTTTTTGAGTTATGCTACAGAATCAGAATTGCCTAGACATAGTAAAACCTTGCTGAATCTCATTATGGTGGCTGCCAAAAAAACAATTGCAAGAAAATGGTAATCAAAGTTTAGACCAACTTTACTGAATATAGTAGCAGAGATAAAACAACTGAAATAGGGATCTTTAGAAAAGGAAAGAAGGAAACTACATGGGAAAAAATGAGAATTGTAGGAACAATATATTAAATTATATGCAGAGCAGGAGTGATGTTTAAGATGCAAGAATTGAATGCGCATATAATGCTTAACTGTTAGTGACTGGATGGTTTATAAGCAATGTATGATGTTTGCAACTACAGTTGTTTCAGTGGTGTCTGTGATATAACCTGTTTGCAGTTAAAGTGGTATCATTTTGCATGTTTTTCATTTATATAAATGTAAGATTACCTTTATTATTTAATAAAGATGTTTAAAAATAAAGTGATACCTAGGTATTTTAAAGAGTTATTTATCTTAATTTTGGATTTAGGAAAGATACTGGGGAATTTATAGTTGGCATCATGAGGAAAAATAGTCTATTTTTATTTTGAAAAATATCTATATTTTATAGAATTTTTGGCAGATCCATCTAGTAAGGTAAAATACAGATTTAGATCATTGGTAAAGACATTAAAAGTATGGGAGTATTGCAGATTACTGGTTTAAGGTGTTAGGATTTTTGTGCTATAGAAAAGAAACAGTGGTTCTATATAGAGGTTAAATAAATTTGGTGGAATAGGACAGCCCTGTCTCATACCATTAATATTTCTAATTGGAGAGGAGAGAATTTTATTAATATATAAAGATGTGTGGAATTGGAATAAAGAATTTTAATTAAGTTAATAAAAGAGATTGGATGTTCAAAGTGCAACATGATTGTGAATAGGAAATCTAGATTCACTCGATCAAACATTAGCGAAAAAAATAATAGATTATAATGTTTAAAAAGTGTAATTAGAATATCTATTGTTAATGTTAATGTGTTATCACTGTTTTGTATAGCTTGCATAAATCCAGATTAGTAAGGCAAAACTATATTTGATAGAATGATTTTTAATCTGTTAGCTAGTATCATAGCAAATGTTTTAATGTCAACATTTATAAGGGATATCGGCCAATAATTTAAAGGATTTTTGAGGTCTGAGCTTGGTTTTGGGATAAAAATAGTTTTAGAGTTTTAAGATAAATGTTAGATATACCATTATCACATATATAATTAAATACACACAATAAAATGTTTAGATAATCTGTGCATAGTTTATAGAAATTCACTGTAAGATCATGTGCTCCAGATAATTTACCATTTTTAAGATTTTTGATTATTCAGAAAATTTCTTGTTGATTAAACTGTGTAGACAGCATATTCTATTGATCTTGCATAATTTTCAGAAATGTTAGCCATTGATCTAACTCTTGTACACAGTAGGTAAGATTGTGTTCACCATATACATTTGAAAACATTTGAACAAAAATCTTCATAACCTCCAGTCTACTTTTATAATATTTATCCTGTTGTATAATTTCAGTTATTAAATGAGTAGTTTTATTTGTATGAGTCTTGCTAGAAATTTGGAGGGATTTGCACCCAGTCCAAATATCTTAATAATGTTTTCATTTCATAAAATGAATATGGCTTTATATTTTAAAAGATGGAGTTCTTTATCACCCATACAATTTAGGTTTAGATCATGTTCTAACTTTTTAAAATCAGTTCCCTTAGATTAATTTTTTTTATAGTAAGTCACTTTACTTTTAAAAGTGCCTCCAATCATGGGTTTTCAGAGCAGCACATTGCACATCGAGTGAAATTTGAGAGTTAGAGGCATTATCTAGGAAATTAGCCAGTAAATGGTTAATTTAATTTTAATGTCCTCTTTTTGAAGTAGACTAGGATTTAATGCTTAGTTGCAGGTGTGATGGCAATGCACTGGCTCAGTAATCAAGGAGTCACAATCCTCACCACTAGGGCCAGTAAGGGGCATGCACATTGGGAAGTATAACATGTACACACACAATAAAGTACATTTTCCCTTAAGAGCACACAGAGATCACAGTCAGTCTGGGGCAGGTGTCTCCCTTTCTCTCCAGATCCTCAATAAGACTCCCCACTGGCACAGCTATAGGGTTAAGATCTCAGCTGAGTAGTCAAGCCAAAACCTCCAGCACCCTCTCTGTCCAACCAGTGCTTCATGTCCCTGCCCACGTAGCTCACACACACACACACACACACACACACACACACACACACACACACACACACACATACACACACACACACACACACACACACACACACACACACACACACACACACACACACACACACACACACACAAGACATAGTCCCTATACCTGCTTTTGACCTGTCTGTCTTTCCATGGCTCCTCTGAACCCTCCCGTCATAGTCGAAGTGCCATTAAGGCACCTATCTAGTATGCTGTGGTGTCTAATGGTGCCCCCCCATATTCCTGATCTGCATTGTGCAGTTAAGGTACTTTTATCTCCATTTTATCTCTGAGATCTAGTGATTTCCCCAATCTTGATTTGGTTTATATACAAATACACAGCCACTCCTGAGGAAGGCTGGCACAGGTTCTCCAGCTATGCCCCCTCCTGCCAGGCTCTAAGGTAGTAATCACTGCCACCAACTATGCTTATCAGCTACTAATAAGACCCTTCCCAAAGGGGTTACCAATTTTACTGTGTAATATTACTGTTATCCAAATAGTAAGTATGACTGAGCAGCAAGACTTTTGGAGTGGCATAGACAGTATCACTAAATACATGCAAAGTACTCTAAGAGCTTAAATTATCTCTACACAAAACAGCCACAGTTCAAAGTTTTAAAACATTTAATAATAAATAATAAAATCACAAGACAAATCTCATTAATTCAACACAGTGCTAATCAAGAGTTCAGAAATCACAGGAAACTTTAAAATAATATTGTAGGATAGTTTGACATAAATATAAAAAACAGCTAGACTAATCTTACTATTTCTATCTATCTCTAAGAAAAATACTACAATCTAAATATCACTTACGTACAGAGCAAGCAAGTGCTGATGAACTGATGTCAGCTTCAGACAAAATCCAAAATGCTAAAATCTTTCTCTCTGAGATAGTCTTAAATTGATATATTCATTGCTGCTGAGTCATTTCACATTACATCATTTTTGACACCATTGCTTAAGTTTCCCAGGCTCACAGAACTCAGAATTTAACATTTGTTTGTAATCTTGCACCTCCCAGGAAACCACATCAATAAATGACACTTTATATATAAAACATAGTAATTAACTCTTGTCCTAAGACAATAAAAATAATTTCTTAGTCCAGACATCTTGACTCTGAGCTTGAGATCAACCAGTCACAAAATGCTGCACATATCAGCTTCTTCCAGCAGGGTGCACTGTGGTTACATTTTTGAAGCTCAGAACATATAACACAGTTTTCTTGCATTTAGTTTTCTTTACATTTAAAAAACAAGCCTATGGATTATATTACTATTTACAATAACGTGGAATTATCTAAAAAATTCTATCTAGCTAGGCTGGCAGCCTTCACAGTAGGCAATATTACTTGTTTTATTGCTAATAAACCAATTAATAGTCAGAGTAATTTTAGAGTGATCAGAAAAGTAATTGGCTTCTATATTAGAAGTATATTCAGTTTTTAGTAAGACTTTAAATATCAAAAAAGTCTAACCTAGCCCAGGATTTATGGCAATGTAAGTAACATATACATTTTAATAATGGGGAATTGTTTCTTTGAAAATTAAATGGATCGAATAAAGTAAAGTCTGATTTTAAATATGCAATTGCTGTGCAAGCATAATAATTACATGGTTTACTTTTACTGGTTCTGTCCTCACTAGGACCTGCAACTGCATTCCAATTCCCTCCAACAATATAATGATGATTCGGAAAACTGCTTAATATTTTATATATTGTCATTACAAGTTGGTACTTATTTGTACAGGATGAGTAAATATTTAGTAAAAGTACTGGTTTGTCCAAAGAATTTTTTTTACAATTAAATAATACTACCTTCCTTCAGAATCTGAATTATAATGCATTATGGAATCCTTAAAGGATTTTTTGATTATAATGGCTACATGAGCTGTTTGATTTGTTACCTGATTTTACAATAACACTAATCCATTTTTTCTTGGTAATTTGAGCCCATTGCTTGGAAATCATATGTGTTTCTTGTGTGAACAAAACTTCTTCTTTTGATTTACAAAATAAATGAAAAACTAAATACCTTTTTTTTACTTGTTTGGGGTGTCTTAACATTACATGAATCAATTATCCATACTTGCATTTTAATGCTATTAGGTAATAAGACACTAGAAATAGTTTTATCATAAACCTTAAATGGTTACATTATATTAGATTTAACAGTGTAGGCAAATGGCATTTAACTCTTCCTGTCAAAAAAGTACCTAACCACAACTATCTAAAATCAGGAAGAGGCAAGAACAAGATTGTATAAAGAACAAAATGTAGACATTAGAATATAACATTGAACTAGTATATAGCCATTACACACAAACATATTTATAATAAAGGTCATGATAAAAAATACTTTCACATGGGATAAGTAAAACATTATACTTAAGATAACTAAGTCCCATAATTACTTTGGTGACTCTCTCTTCTCCTTCAAAGTAGCCAAAATAGTGCGACCTATTACCCCAGAATATTCTAGAAAACATAGTTAGTCATTGCTTCAAACAGCTCCTAAAGGAATATTTTATCCAACAATGGCTGTGCTCCTGTAATACTCCTGGTTAGTTTCTCATGCCATCAATCAAATATTTATTTTCTGCTGTTGTCTCCTTGTCTTACTTCTACAAAATTAAAATGCCACAATGGTTTATTTTAGTTATATATCTAATGTGTTTTATATTACTGTCTGCAGTAAAGCTTAGAAAATGTAATGTTTTCTGTTTTTACTTTCCCTTTTTGTAAATTGTGATTATTGGCAGCTGTTAAACTTTTTTGTATATTGTTTGTAAATCTTTTTAAAAATGTTGTAATCTCTTTGTACTGTAGTTGTGGAGCTTTTCTCCCTGGGTCTCTGCTGAAATTGGCTACTTGCCCAGCCGGACTCTACCTGGTCAACAAATGTAAAATAAATAAAATAAACAAATATATCACTACACTTTACAACACTCTGCTACCATAATATGCATATTCACTTCATCTCACAACCTTAGGAGACTAAATTGCAAACCATCATGGAAAAACTCCTTTAACCAGGAAGCAAGAAGTGACCTGAATTATCATTTCCATGAGCAAGCTGCCCCGTACTAAACAACAGAACCAAAGGGAAAAAAGAATCCTAATATGTTGCTATGTTGCTTATATATTAGACAAAGACCCAATCAATCTTACAGTTTTTCACATAATGCCAAACAGTTATTTAAGTTTGTATGGCCCAATATCTGAACTTCTAATATACTTATTATATAAGTTCATTGACAAAGTGGTATACATGTATTCTTGATCAAAGCATACCTCGTTTGCCCATTTATACCAGGGGAGTAATTAAAGACACTTGTAAAGATCTGCTTGGCTTCTTTGAATGATCCAATAGTATATTTAATCCTTTTATGTTGAAAAGTCAAAGTTGTTGGATATTTAATTTTGAATTTGATTTATTAGAGATTAAGTATGAACAAAATGCTGCCAGCTTTTTTTGGTCTTGTTTAATTTGGCTAGGTAGATCTTAAGCAAAGGTGATTTTATTATTATTCCAGTTGAGAATACCGTTCTTCTTAGCTGCAACACGTATTTTATAAAAGTCTTGATAGTTTAGATGTTTAAAATAAATCTATTGTGGTCTAAATGAGGTGGAAGCCATCTGAGCTGCTCATTGGGATCTTTTAATAATAATATGGTTGGCTTCAACTTGATTTTACAAGAGGCACCCGAAGATTTGATGTAGAATTTCCATTAGTTTTGGTTGTTCATATTTTTCCGATCGTCTATGGACCAGTATATTATTGCTTTACTTCAAAATCCACTAATTTATTTTGTATGTCATGGATACTTTGGTCATTAGATTAGCAGTCTTTTTGAAGGTTTATTATCTTTATTTCATTTTCTATGTTTTTTGCTTCTGTAGCTTCAGGTCTGGTAGCAATTTGATTTATTGTGGCACCAACATCCTTCACTTGGTCAGAAAGCTGTTGAACTGTCAACTTTAGTGGTTAAGTGTTTCCTTTAAGTAATCTATGGAAAAAAAGAAAAGTTCAGCCTTAATTTTACTTGTATGTTTTTTGCCTTCTTGCTGTTTATAGTCGAAACTGTTGAGAATTTGGTTTTAGTAGTTTGCGTATCTGTTTGTTCTTTATAGGTTCATAGGTTCATACTAGGCTATCTGCCCTAGGGCATTTATAAGCCTAGCCAGAGTGTGTTTGGCTTTTGCCACCCATTTTAAATTAATTTTGCTATGCCTTTTTTTGAGGTTAGTATACTGTGCCTCTGTCTAACAGTGACACAGAAGTGATAGCCGGGGTAAACCTACGATCTCCCATCCACTCATCAAGATTCCTCTTGAAGAGAGTCAATGTGGGACTCTGCCTAACCTGGACTGGGATTTTATTCCAGAGTGAAGGGAGCCTCTGGGTTATGAATCTGTCCCTCCAGCATGTCCTATTTATTTCAGTGCTGAGGTTCAAGTCTCTCGAGTGCGTAGCTCGATGGGATTTGGATTTTCTGAGGTGCAGCATGTCCATTAATTCCGGGTTGGACATGGCTTTATACATCAGGCACAGATCGCCTCTGAGCAGGCGGTATGCCACTGAGTAGAGCTGGAGTTTCTTTAACCGGGCAGCATATGGCATCTGTTTGAGCCCTTTGATCCTCTTGGTGAGGTACTTTTGGGGTCTTTCCAGTTGCTGCAGGTGTCTGGTAAGGTACATCCCAAAAGGGCATTGTACTCAATTATGGGCCTGATGAGGGATGAGTAAAGAGGCACTATGACCTCCCTGATCTAGATGTGAATCCCTTCATGATTAGGTGGGCTATATAAAATGTTTTTCTAACCACTTTGGCCATGTGGTTGTCAAATGAGAGATTGCTATCAACTTGGGTCCCCAGGTCCCTAATGACTTCTTCTGTACTTAATGGATTACCACCTATGTGGTAATTTGTGGGCACTTTGTTTTTGCCAAAGGGATGACTATACACTTTTGGCGTTTAGCTTGAGGCCATGGCTCTGGCACCAGTTGTCTGTTTCTATGAGGCCCTTTTGGAGGATGCTTGTGTCGGCTGGAGAGTTGATTATGGCGCCCAGTTTGCAGTCATCTGCGAACTTGGTCAGCCACAGTCCTTCCGTGTTGGCCTGTACCGCCGAGAAATATATACCAAACAAGAGAGGTCCCAGGACTGAGCCTTGTGGGAAGCCACTTGTAACTGGTTTGGAGTCTGACATGGCTCCAGCAATTCTAACCATGTGGGTTCTGTCCTTGAGCCAGTTTGCAATCCATCTAGTGACATAGGGGTTTATATTTAAGCTGGTGAGCTTATCTATAATGCCCGAGTGGGGTATTGTATCGAAGGCTTTTGCGAGGTCCAGGTAGGCTGTGTGGACCACCTTCCCCTCGTCAATGGCCTTGGTGACTGTTTCAAAGAAATCAACCAGGTTTAAGAGGCAGGATCTGCCCTTAACAAAGCCAAACTGGGTAGGATCCAGTGTCTGTAGGTCCCCAATATCTTTATTTATGAGGTCCATGATGATCCTTTCCATGGCTTTGCAGACCAAGCTAGTCAGGCTTATGGGGCGATAGTTTCCAGGATCCGTTGAGGCACCACCTTTGTGGAGAGGGACCACTGTTGCTGTACGCCACTCTTTGGGTACATATCCTGTAGTAAGGCTAAGATTGAACAGTAGTTTTATGTTTGAGTTTAGCTCTTCTTGGAGTTCATGTAGGATGCAGCCCGGGACACCATCTGGTCCCATTGATGCTGTGTTTTTGCTTTGGAGAGGGCAGCTCTTACCTGAGCATCTGAGATGTCAGGGGCAGCACTCTGCTGGGATAGATATTTGCCCTTTGGTGGGGAGGGAGAAGTTTGCACTGAACCTGTCAGCTAGGATGTTGGCAATGTCTGTGGGCTCGGTGTATTTTTTGTCATTTTGGACTAATTCTGAACATATCTGGGAATTCCCACCCACGTTCCTAACATAACTAAAGAAAGCCTTGTGATTATCCTTAGTGTCCTGTGCAATTTTTCCTTAGAAGCTTTTTGCTAATACTGATCAGAGATGCCTTCCCTTTTTGGGATTTTGCTCTATCAAGTAGTAGCTTCCTCCTTCTATTGTATAGTTTGTTTAAGGCTGGGGTCCACCAGACAGGACGTCTGCCTTTGGAGGATTGGGTCTTAGTTTTATTTGGGATTGCATGATCCATGCATTCCTGAAGGTGTTCATAGAATGCATTTATAAAGGATTCTGCAGTATTGGCCGTATTTTCCACAGGCCCGGGGGCTTTGAAGAATTCCGCCTCGGTTTTGAGGCATGTGAAATTTGCTTTAGAGAAGTTTTTCACTGTGGTTTTCTGGGCAGGGTGTGGGGTCGGGATGTGAATATCCAGTGAGATTAGTTTATGGTCTGATCTTACCAGTGAGGGATACACTTCTGGTCTGGAGCATAGTGTCCCCATGTTGGTGATTATCAGGTCCAGTATGTTTTCCCCTCTTGTGGGAGTGGTAACAAGTTGTTCCATAGCATTTGAGTTTATAAATTCTAGGAACCTTTGGGCTAGGGTGTTGGAGCTAGAGTAATGCTCCCATTCTATGTTTGGGTAGTTGAAGTCGCCCAATATAATGGTGTTTGGAGAGACCTTCATATTTTCTAGTATTCTCAGGAAGGCCGAGTGGGGTTCCTGTGTTTGAGAGGGTGGTCTGCAGCAGTTTTACCCACTGTTAGTTGCACATGGATAGTCTCTGATACTTCGTGCTGTACCACCAACCTGGAGGTGTGGGCATCTTTGACGAATATTGATACTCCCCCTCCTTTTGTGGTTCAGTCCAAGTTTTGGGGCCAAAAAGCATGGTATGAGGTATAACCTGGTAGTGCTGGGGTGCTCTCAGGAGCCTTGAACCAGGTTTCTGTTACTGCACAGATATCGATGTTCTCCATGCTAAGGAGAGTTTCGAGTGCGTGCATCTTGAGGTTTAGACTTCTGGTGTTGAGTAGCATTACTCTTAGTTTCTTATCCCTTGTGATACCTATGGAGGTGGGTTTGTCTTTTGAGCCTTGCCTAAAAAAGGCACTATGGGGGTAGCAAGAGCCTTTGCCAATATCCGAAAGCCCAGGGGTGACAGGTGCAAGCCTTCCCTAGCGAAGCATCATGGCTTGTCGAGCATGTCATCCCAGGCTGACAGGCATTGGATCCCCTTTGAATGACACCAATACTTAAGCCAATTGTTGAAATTGATCATCTTGTCTTCATATTGTGGCATCATTCTTGGTGAGGGTAAGATGCTACTCAAGGTCAGGGTCATACCGGCCTGGGCTAATTCTCAGAGAGCTCCTCTATGTCTCTTTTCATGTAGTCCAGGGAGGTACGTCTCAGGTCATTCACACCAGCATGGACAATGACTGAGTCATATTTGTACTTGCCTTGGAGTGACCTGAGTGCTTGTGTTATGTGGCGGATCCTAGCGCCTGACAGGCAGCTCACCGTGACCTTCTCCTTGTTCAGCCTGGTGAGCGGGACGTCAGTGTGCCTGACAATAGAGTCACCTATTACAAGTGTATCAGGTGTGTTGTTTAGCCTTAAGGGCAGTCACTGTTCGGCACACTGGCTTTGTGAGCTATGTGTTGCATGTGTTTTGTTTTGGGGTAGCAGTTGCTTGGGTGTCTGCTTTGGAGGTCTCTGCTGCTTAGGCAGATTTTTATTTAGAGCCTCAGTATGTTTTTGTGTGTTTATGTGTTTGGTTTGTTGTCGTGGTAGGTCTATGTGAGACTGGAATTGTAGTGAGTGTGGTTTCCTTCTCCTCCTGACTGGTTACGCCAGTACTGAGTTGAGAGAGCTTAGCCTCCAGTTTGGCTATATGGTTGCATCTCTCACATGTGTTGGAATTTGTTGGGAGGAGGAGAGGGTTGTCTGTGTACATGAGGCAGTTGTAACATTGCCTCAAGATTCCCAGATTCACCAGCTGGACCAGAGAGAAGATTGACAACTGACCTTTGGACATGTTAGAATAGTATTGGGAATTCCTTTATAATTGAAAAAAGGGCCAATGGGGAACAAGGTACTCAAGGGGAATTTGTGAGGGTGTAGTGCTTTTAATTTTTTAGAGCTTACTTATATAATTGCTTTAGTGAGCAAGTGCCAGGTAACTTAAATGCAATGTGTTACAGGTAACTTAAATGCAAAAACAACAAAAAGTAACTTTCTTTCAAGTGAAACAAAGAAATAAGTACAGTAAGCAATGCACATATCACTAGGGATCCACAGAAGTGCTAAAAGGCCGTGTTTTAGGTGGAATTAACTTTTCAGGGAAATAAACAAACAACAAGCATACAAACAAAGCTAGATTCAGCAGGCCTGGATCTAGTCTATGCTACAGCAAACAAGGTGTACCAATTTCAGTAAGAAACAGTTAGAATATGCAGGCACTATAAGCCTTTAACCAGAAATTCCCAGCTCAGAAGGGCAGAGTCCAGCCTCTCCTCCCACAAGAGTGCAGACCACGATCCTTCTTAATGTAAAATAACTGGCCTGAAGCCCAAGTGCTTAAACCAGAACTAATACACTTTTAGAATAACAGACACTGAGCCCTCAATCAGCATTTCCAACTTAGAAGGATGTAAGCTACCTGTCCTGCCACCACAGTGCAGGCCACAAACCTTCCTGATGTAAAACAACTGGTCTGAAGCCCAAGTGCTTAATCCAAAATACTTAGAAATGATAGCTACACTTTAACCAAGTTACTACCAAGCAGTAATAAATACAACTGAATACTTTAAAGAATGCCTGGATTAGTGCTCAAGTTATACAAACAAAGCTAGATTCAGCAGGCCTGGATCTAGTCTATGCTACAGCAAATAAGATGTACCAATTTCAGTAAGAATCAGTTCAAATATGCAGGCACTATAAGCCTTTAACCAGAAATTCCCAGCTCAGAAGGACAGAGTCCAGCCTCTCCTCCCACAAGAGTGCAGAACACGAACCCTCTTAATGTAAAATAACTGGCCTCAAGCCCAAGTGCTTAAACCAGAATTAATACACTTTTAGAATAACAGACACTGAGCCCTCAATCATCATTTCCCAACTTAGAAGGATGTAAGCTACCTGTTCTGCCACTACAGTGCAGACCACAAACCTTCTTAATGTAAAACTGGTCTGAAGCCCAGGTGCTTAAACTAAAAGGCTTAGAATGAGTTACACCAAGCAGAAATAAATACAATTGAGTACTTTTAAGATGATGCAAAAGCAAAATAAAGTAGGAAAAAACACAAATACAGTAAAAGCAGATACATTTTTTTTTTTTTTTTTTTGTGGAAAGAGAGAAAGGAGTAGCAGAAACTAAGCTGATTGGCCTTTTCAAATGTTCTCCCTGTACTGGGTAGAATGAGGTAATGACACTAGACTGGAAGGAGGGTCCCAGATCAAATTTACACTAGGGGCGGGCAACTGCAAAGACACTGACTATAAAAACACTGTACCAACAGGTAGGGACGGTGGGAAACAAACTGCAGAAATGTTACTCACAGCTGAAAAGCAGCAGTGAGCCTTTAAATGAAAGTTTTAAACAGCTAAAGGAGCCACTAGAAAAAAGAGTTTAACTGCAACAAGTTATCATAAACAAACAACCCAACAGATGCTTAATAAGAGTGGACAATTTCCAGTTAATACCTCACACACAGTGAAACTAGCTAGAAAAAATACACAGTACACAAAGTGCTATAAATAACAAAGAAATAAAGAACAAAATAAACAAAAAACAGGATACTTAATGTTATGTATTATAGCTCAGAGTTTGCTAAGTGTCCTTCCTTCGATTAGCTCAGTGTAAAATGGCAGAACACTCACAACTGAGCTTCTTAGGTAACAGAAAGTTGAAACCTGAGACAGCTTTTAAGAAAGAAATCTCAAAAGAACCAATGAGGTGCTTAGTCTAAGCTGTAGTCCAGGAGACCTCAGTCAGCCAATGACCTCAAACAATTCTCTCTCACTGAAATGCCTGATGGCTTTGGCTAAAACAAGATGTCCCTGAATTATGTGCTCAGACACAAGGCCTCCACAAACACTAGGCCCAAATACAAGCCTGAATATGGAAATGCTACAAATATCCCCACTACTTAGAACAAACTGCAGAAATGTTACTCACAGCTGAAAAGCAGCAATGAGCCTTTAAATGAAAGTTTTAAACAACTACAGGAGCCACTAGAAAAAAGAGTTTAACTGCAACAAGTTATCATAAACAAACAACCCAACAGATGCTTAATAAGAGTGGACAATTTCCAGTTAATACCTCACACACAGTGAAACTAGCTAGAAAAAATACACAGTACACAAAGTGCTATAAATAACAAAGAAATAAAGAACAAAATAAACAAAAAACAGGATACTTAATGTTATATATTATAGCTCCGAGTTTGCTGAGTGTCCTTCCTTCAATTAGCTCAGTGTAAAATGGCAGACCACTCACAACTGAGCTTCTTAGGTAACAGAAAGTTGAAACCTGAGACAGCTTTATAACTTAACATTTTTGTTAAAGGAGTCAATTTCATTTGATTACTGTGTTTTGGATTTCAAATCCTTTATTGACTTGTATAGCAACAGCAACATAAAATTTTCATAGTAAAACTCATTCTGTTCTTCACTTACAGTCCAGAAGTACAGACTTACACTTGTGTGGCTCAAGTTGCTACCCTCCGGTAAGCTTTAGCAATAATTGCTCACTTATTTGCAGGGATCTTCTGAAAGAAAAGTGACCAGCCTTAAGGTAAGGAGAGTTTAAACTATAGTTTTTTAGTGCCAGGAAAGCTGTGTTTTGTTTGTAAAGGTTGTAGGATGAGTTATGTAGCATGGAGCAGAGTTAGTGCGGTGCTTGAAGTTCAGCCACCATCTTGGTCCGCCCCTGGATTTTTTTTACTTATTTACTTACCTGAGAATAGTAAAGAAAAAGTGGTAAAAAATTATGTGACATACTATATAAAATATTTCTTAGTAAAGGTAAAGAACCTTACAGTTTAGTTCAAACAGGATAGACATACCATCATCAGCAATAACAAGTATGGGTCACCATCTGAATAAACATTTAAGTATGAGAACCATGGAATACTGCAAACCAGAGAATCATAATATGTGCATATACTGGGGGGTGGTTGGACAGGTTCTTAAGTGAAACACTGTGTTTGGACTATAAAATATATGCAATTACCAGAAATGGGAAATGAGCAAAAATTGCAAAACATAACAGTGAAATGTCAGTAACAGTGCTTGTTCTAAGGCAGTACAGTATTGTTCTTTGGCAGTATAGTTTGTTAGGAAATATGACCAGGTATACACCTTTAACAGAAACATAAGTAAAGGCACATGTGATTTTTATACAAAACTGTTTTTGAAATGCAGTAAACTCTACTTGAGCACTATGAATGAAAAATGTGCATTTGTATGTGTTTGTGACATGAAAAAAACAATGCCATATGTAATGGCTAAAATTCAGCTGGAATTTGTAGATAAAATTTATAGAATGATAGGGTCCTAACTAAAATGCCTGCTTCCTATGTGTAAGTACAGGCACAGGTGTCATAACACTCATTGCTGTGGTTCTACTGAGAAGTGTGCACACACCTGAAGTGAGGCAAGAACAGGAACAATCACATCTGGCATGGCTCATTGTGGACATCGTAGAAAAAGGTTCTTGGAATTTAGGGGTCTCAGATAAGTGCAGAACGAAGTACAAGTGTAACTGTGGAGGCAAACTTGTTGCTCTTGTAAGAACTAGCACAGTATATGTTACAAAGTGACCCATATTAAAAATGGACAAGGTTATTACGGACAAAGGAAAAAAGTCCAGGAGGTGTAAAAATCTCAGAAGACAAAAGGCCATTTTTTTTTAATTCTGACTGATTTCTGTGTTAGCAGTTGTTTCCATTAAGCCCTCCCTTAGAAATCAGAGACTCTTATGGGGTGATAATAGGTGCTGCACTAAGCAGGCTAGGATAAAGATCAAGAAAGCAGGTATCAAATGAGGACTAAATTACCAGGTAATCAAAAATGAACAGAAAATCTCTCAATGGTGGGTCACGTGCCAGAAACAAAATAAAATTCTCAGTATTAATATATGTATAGACAATCTGGAATTTTGGTGGATGAAGTCTTTCTTACCTTTTGACTAATCCTAGTTTGCATAGCTTTTTAGCTCTAGAAATGTGCTTACTTTTAATAATATGGTACTTGGATTTTTATTAAAGCAAAAACAATTTTATATTTTAAGCAATGAAGAATGCATTTAGAAGAATATATTTTCATTTTACACTATATACATTAACAAAAACAGTCAATATCTCTATCTACTTTTTAGATGTCTGTGTATGTTTTTACCCTCACATAGTTTTTTCATCTCATTTGAGCACAAACAGCTACTTTGTTGAATATTGTCCTTGTCTGACTATCCCATTTATTCAGACATGTCAGAATATTCCGCATGCTCAGAAAAGTAATGCTCATTACATTTTAGGCATTATTTCTGCATATTTACAAGAGTAATGTTTCAGAATCATTACAGAGATAAAGTCAAAACTCCTGCTACACCTGTCCATTATTGATAGATCACTTAGCTTTCACTCAGTTAATGCATACGATGCATACAGTTTCAAATTAAGAACATGTGGCAAACTCAAGCTTAATGGCAGCTCAAAAGCAGCTGTCTCTTCCTTCCTAGAAATGTCAATGACATTTCTGATCAAATCACCGTAGACAGACTATATTTAAGAAAATGGTACTTAAATATCAAGTCATAGTAGAAACATTGATTAATGTCTTAAATCAGTAAAGATTCCAACTAATATGTCTTAAAGTCAAACTCGGACATTGTATGACTTATGTTTTGATAATTTTATGGGACATGAAGTCTGAATGTAATTATATATTTGAAATAATTCCACATGCAAATAATATCCTGCTATGGCATAACATTTTAGACATTTTTTGTCTTTGCAAATGGTGTGAACCTCATAAATTAAAATATCCATTCTTATATTAAAACCTTTGTATCTTCAGCAGAAAGAGAACCTGTCCATTACCTGCACACATTTAAGATCTGCATACCCATGAGCTACTGAACTAAATTACTTAGTAAACAGTGGCAAAAGATGCAAATGAACAGACATATTTTCCAAATGCAAAGGGACGCACGAGAAAGAGCTAATTTTATACAATTGACTCTGTAACCTTTTTGGATCAGTTGAATTAGAAGCTGATTAATCAGCCATGATTAGCATTTGTTGAAGCTTAGACATTGGTGCATTGTGTTCTTTTTTTTTCCTTCTGGATTTAACAGTTTATAATACATTAGACTGCCAGTCCATCAATATGACAGGGTCATAGCTTCTCTTTATGGACTTTTAAAATTAATAACAGACATTTCTATTTTTGACATGCCCTTGTTTCTACTGTAGAACTCAGCTGTTTAATTGTAGAGGTGGCCTCTGGTGGCCAAATGATCCTTGTGTTTAGTAAGGGTTGAAAATCTGGATGCTAAGGAAAAAAATGGCAAATGTCTGAAAAGGCACTTTCACTCATGACACCAAATAAAACTTGAATTTTATGAGGTTTATTACTATATCTATCCTTTCGTTGGCTACAAATTGATGCTGAATTGTTTTTTCTAGTTTTGAATTTCATAGTTTTACAAAATGTCCATATTAAAGCTTTACTGATTGCAATGTTAAAATCTGAAGCAGCACAAATAATTTAACTTGAGAACTCATTTTAGTTAAGAGTAAGTTGAAAACGTAACCACTTATTCTTCAGATTTATTTACAGAAAGAAATGCCCCAAATTATCTTTAACAGCCCAGCCTAAAGTACTTTTTAATAAACATATCAGGGAAAACAGTGCTAAATGAAACATTTTGCCCCAGTCTAATTGTGAATGACCTCTTTGATCTTAACTTATGCACTGTAAATAAAGATACCTCATTGCAACTGCTCTGTTGTCAAGCCACAATTGAGGGGCTAAGTACTATATACCAAAGTTGATTTTAGCTTGTAAAATTAGAAATAGTGATAAGCTATCCCAAGCTCAATGAACACATTTTAAAAGAACATATGCATTATGAGTAAATGGAGCTATGCCCTTTTTTAATGAATCAATGTCTGGCAGACTACATGTTACTATTTCATTGTTTGTAGAGTTGGATGTTTTCACTACTGAGAGGGCGGAAACATTAGGAAGTGAAAATGAGAAGAATCTGATTTACATCTAAATAAAAATGAGTAAACAACAAAAAGTCTTTTACTACTTTGTGCACTTTCTTTCAATGATTCAAAAAGCACTGTTGTTACAAGCTTTTCTTTGCTATTCAAAATAACAAGCTCAACATTAGAAGCAAAAAATTAAGTAGGTCATGTTTTGTCTTTTTTTCCATCACACACACTGACAAATCATAGTTACTATTAGTCTTAGATATAGTACAAGAAGTTAAACTGGAGCCACTAAGAACATTCTTTTTGTGGGTTATTGAAATAAGGTCCTGCAAGATACATTTCTATGTTATTGTAGTACTGTGTATTAACAGAAGATGAGTTAAACAAAGCATAAGAAAACTAAAATGTTCCTAAAGAGGAGTGATCCTTATAAGTAATGGTAATATACGGTGGTTAAAGTTAATGATTTAAGAATTGTTTGTTTCAGATTCTCCTTCTCATGTGTGCACAAACACTTCAAACAAGTTAGCATTTTATTAATTTTGAATTCATATTTATTTGCAATGGAACAAAAAAATATGAAAATAAAATTATTTATGAAAACCTACTGAGTTTATAGGTTCATAGGCTCATAGTTTGGTACTAGGCTATCAGCCCTAGGGCCTATACAATGCCTAGCCATAACAATTCCCTGGATATTTCTTCCTACAGTATTTACTTCCCTGGACTCCTGTCTATCAGGGTGACTGACATGATCCCCGGGGTGAATTTCCTATCTTCCATCCAATTATCAAGGTTCCTTTTGAAGAGGGCCAAAGAGGTGCTCTGCTTGACATGTATGGGCAGTCTATTCCAGAGGCTGTGGAGTCTCTGGGTCAGAAACCTATCCCTCCAGCATGTTTTGTTCATTGTGATAACAAGGTTTAGATCCCTGTAACGTGTGTCTCTGAGGGATTGGGATTTCTTTAAGTGTAGCATGTCCAACAGCTCTGGGTTTGACATGGCCTTGTATGTTAAGCAGAGATCACCTCTGAGTAGACAATATGTACATAGTATAGGTGGAGTTTTTTTAGATGGTCAGCATAGGGCATCTGCTTTAGGCCTGTGATTCTTTTAGTGAAGTATTTCTGAGGCCTTTCCACTTGATGCAGATGTCTTGAGAGGTACATACCAAATGGGGCATTGTATTCTATAATGAGTCTAATGAGGGATGAGTGCAGTGGGCCAATGACCTCCATTTTTCTGGATAAAAAGCCCTTAGTGATGAAGTGTGCCACATAAAAGTATTTCCTGACTGTTGTGGCTATGTGGTTATCGAAGGTGAGACCACTGTCCACCTGTGTCCCTAAGTCTCTTATCACACTTTCGGTGTTTAGTATACTGCCACCTATGTGGTAATTCATGGGTACGTGTTTTTTCCCAAAGGGGATAACTATACATTTCTTGGCATTGAGCTTGAGCCCATGGCTGTGGCACCAATCATCTGTTTCTGTAAGGCCCTTTTGTAGAATATCCACATAATTTGGGGATTCAATAATGGCTCCCAGTTTGCAGTCATCTGCGAACTTTGTTAGCCAGAGTCCCGTAGTGTTGGTTTGTACTTCAGAGAAGTAGATGCCAAACAAGAGCGGTCCCGGGACTGAACCCTGAGGTACTCCACTTGTCACTTGTCTGGAGCTGGATTTGGAGTCGGCTACTTTTACAGTGTAGGTTCTGTCAGTAAGCCAGTTGGCAACCCATCAAGTGATGTAGGGATTAATGCCCAGCTTAGTAAGTTTATCTATGATTCCAGAGTGGGGGATGGTGTCAAAGGCCTTGGTGAGGTCCAGATAGGCTGTGTGGACCACCTTACCCTTGTACACGGCTCTGGAGACTGATTTGAAGAAGTCAATCAGGTTCAGGAGACAAGATTGGCCCTTCATGAACCCAAAGTGTGTGCTGTCCAGTGTTTGAAGGTTGCCAATGTCTTTCTTTATAAGTTCATTGATAATATGTCCCATGGCCTTGCAGATCAGGCTCATCAGACTGATAGCGCGTAGTTCCCGAGATCCAAGGTGGATCACCCCTTTTGGAGTGAGATAACTGTAGCTGTGCGCCACTCAGTGGGCACGAAGCCTGACGTGAGGCTATGATTAAACATGACACTTAGGTGAGGTGCAGTTCATTTTGTAGTTCATGTAGTACACAGCCTGGGATGTCATCTGGTCCCATGGATGCTGTATTCTTAGTTTTGGAGAGTGCGTTTTTTACCTATGTGGCCATTATTACTGGAATTTGGCAATCTTTCGGTATTGAGATGGGCCCTTTAGGGGGTGAAAGGGGGGTGAAGTTTGCACTGAATTGATCTGCCAGGATATTGGCAATATCCTTGGGATCAGTATATTTAATGCCATTCTGTTGTAGCTCAGAGCAGATCTGAGCATTGCCATTTAGATTTTTGACATAGCTATAGAATGCCTTGTGGTTGTGTTTGGAATATTTGGCAATTTTATTTTTGTAACTAGCTTTGGAGGATTTTATGAGGGATCTCAGCTTCTTAATGAGGCTGGTAAGGGAGTTTTTTGCATCCTAGGATTTTCCTCTTTTCTGCAACAGTTTCTTCCTTTTGTTGTAAAGTTTGTTTATGGCAAGGGACCACCAGACTGGCTTCCTTTTTTTGGAGGAGACCACCTTGGTTCTATTGGGGATGGCACGATTCATGCATGAGTGGATGTGCTTCTATAGTGCCTTAGTGTAGGATTCAGCAGTCAAACTTTCAGTTCCTGTCTGCATAGGTGTCATGAAGTTTGTCACTTCTGACTTGAGTAGCATGAAGTTGACTTTGGAGAAGTTTTTTTATGGAGGTTTCCTTACTGGGGTTTGGGGGTGGGATGTGGATGTCAAGGGTGATTAGGTTATGGTTAGACCTGACCAATGAGGAGGTGACCATAGGTGTGGAGCATTGATTTCCCATGTTGGTAATGACCAGGTCTAGGATATTGGAGCCCCTGGTGGGACTATGGATTAGCTGATCCAGGGCATTGGAATTTATGAATTCCAAGAACCGTTGGGCAAAGGTGTTGGTACATCAGTAGTTTGCCCAGTTAATGGCAGGGTAGTTGAAATCACCCATTATTAAGGTGTTTGGTTGTATCTTAATATTTTCCAGTATGTTTAGAAAGGTGTAGTGAGAATCTTGGGGCATAGTGGAGGATCTATAGCAAGCTACAATTTGGATTGTAGTCTTACCTAGTGTTAGTTGCACCTGGAGAATTTCAGACACATTGTGTTGGGCAACTAGCCTGGTGGTGTGAATATCCTTGGTGAATATGGACACTCCTCCTCCACCTTTAGTGTTTCGGTCCTGGTTTGGTGGCCGAAAAGTGTAGTAAGAGTTGTAGCCTGGTATTGCAGGGGTTCTCTTTGGAGCCTTGAACCAGGTCTCAGTTACTGCACAGATATCGATGGTCTCCATTTTTAGGAGTGCCTTGACAGAGTGCATTTTGATGTTTAGATTTCTAGCACTGAGTAGCATTACCCTCAGATTTTGCATGCTTGTACCTGTTATGATGATTGTTTTGTCCTTTGCACTATAGGGGTGGCAAGAGCCTTAGCCAGTAACCTGAATCCCAGGGGCAACAGGTGCAGGCCATCTCTGGCAAATCATCGTGGTCTGTCGCTAATGTCATCCCAGGCAGACAGATTCTGAATCCCCTTTGAATGACACCAAAAGCTTAGCTAGCTGTTGAAGTCAATCATTTTGTTCTTATACTGTGGTATCATTCTGGGTGAAGGCAGGATGCTACTCAGGGCTAGGGTCATACATGCCTGGGCCACATGATCCGAGAGCACTTCCATGTCTCTTTTCATGTACAGGGAGGTATGTCTCAAGTCATTCACTCCAACATAGACAATGACAGAGTCATATTTGTACTTGTTGTGGAGTGACTTGAGTGCATGCATTATGTGGTGGATCCTGGCACCCGACAGGCAGCTGACTGTAATTTTCTCCTTGTTCAGCCTGGTGAGTGGGACATCAGTGTGCCTGACTATAGAGTCACCTATGACTAAAGTGTTGGGTACATTGTCTTGCCTTAGGGGCTGTTGTTGGGTGGCACACTGGAGTTGTGACACTTTGGTTGTGATTGCGTTTCAGCTTCGGAGGTCCATGTTGCTTGGGCAGGTTACCGTTAATGGCCTCCACATATGTGGGTTTAGTGTTGCTATGTGTGGGTGTTGGTAGTGTGGGATTAGAAGGGCTATGTGTTGCTTGAGGTGTAGTGTGAATGTTAACCTTCTCCTCTTGACTGTCTAGCACAATCTTGGGTGGAGAGAGCTTTGCTTCCAGTTTGGCTATGTAAGTGCATCTTTTGCAGGTTGTAGTGTTGGGTGGTAGGAGGAGAGGGTTGTCTGTGTACATGTGGCAATTGCTGTATTGCCCAAGTATGCTCAGATTCACCAGGTGGACAGGAGAAATCACCGGAAGCTGACCCTTGGACATGCCTGGTTTGGTGCTTTGTTTTTGTAAAGTACAAGAGCTGTTTTCCCTTACCTTAGCAAGGTACTTTGCAATTATAGGCTGTTTAGTGTCTACAATTAATTTCTCCTTATTAACAAGGAGAGTTGAGTGCTTGTATCAGTTTAAGACTTCCTAGTGCTTTCCAGCAGGTATTAAAACAAGTGCTAGGCACAGGGATGCTTAAAGGTAAGACTGTCACAAGTGGTGTCGCACAGGGCTCAGTCCTGGGTCCACTCTTGTTCGGCATCTACTTTTCTGAAGTACAAGCAAACACAGGAGGGTTATGGCTGACAAAGTTTGCAGATGACTGCAAACTGGGCGCCATAGTCGAAAACACATCTGACACAGATATCCTTCAGAAGGGCCTCACAGAAATGGATAACTGGTGCCAGAGCCATGGCCTAAAGTTAAACGCCAAGAAATGCATAGTCATACCCTTCGGGAAAAACAAGGTTACCCCTAGCTACCATATAGGTGGCAATCCACTGAGCACAGAAGAAGTCATCAGGGATCTGGGGACCCAGGTTGACAGTAGCCTTCGCTTGACACTCATGTTGCTAAAGTAGTTAGGAAAACCTTCTACATTGCCCACCTGATCATGAAAGGATTCACATCTAGATCAAGGGAGGTCATCGGCCCCTGTACTCATCACTCATTAGACCTATGATTGAGTACAATGCCCCATTCAGAATGTATCTGACCCGACACCTGCAGCAGCTGGAAAGGCCCCAAAAGTTCCTCACCAAAAGGATAAAGGGTCTCAAAAATATGTCTTATGCTGCCCGACTGAAAGAACTCCAGCTCTTTTCAGTCTCATACCGCTTGCTCAGAGGTGACCTGTGCCTGACATATAAGGCCATGTCAAACCCAGATTTGATGAATATGCTTCACCTCAAAAAATCTAGATCCCTCAGAACCACAAGGGCGGGAGACTTAAACCTTGACACGGTTATTAATAGAGCGTGCTGGAGGGACAGATTCATCACCCAGAGACTCCCTATGCTGTGGAACAAAATCCCGGTACATGTGAGGCAGAGCACCTCGCTGGCCTTGTTCAAGAGAAATCTTGACCAATGGATGGGAGATCACAGATATACCCCAGGGATTACTTCAGTGTCACTGCTTGACAGAGGCACAGCAAAATAATAGGCATAGTTTTATTCAAACTAAAGGGGTGGCGAAAGCCACATAACTATGGGCTAGGCTTATAAATGCCCTTGGGCAGATAGCCTAGTATGAACCTATGAACCTATGAAAAAAATGGTTTATCCTAAGCACCGCAGTGTGCACTAGAGGAGTTAGATGTGAAAGTAGGTAACTTAAGTTTTACCTGTCTAAAAAGTTAAGTTTTAGTGGAGAATCAGTATTTTTAAAACAGCAAGATAGATTGAAAGGGGGTGGTCACTTTTGCATTCTGGTACTATGAAATACAGTAGGATGGCTAATACATTTAAATAGTTGAAGAGGAGTGATTTCACAAAATGATAATTTTGAACTTACTCACATAAGCCAGTAAAAGCAGAGGGGAAATGAGATATATGGTCAAATTAACATAAGGGGAAGGCAACTAGAAAGACAGTGGTGTTTAAGAACACTACAGTAACCAGGTGGGAGGGTGCGGAAAACAATTTCTGCATGACTCACAAGAGACAGAGCTGTGGTCTCTTTTCAAGTTTTAATATGCAGTTAAAAGCAGCATACAAGTAAAACACAAGGTAAATAAAACAAATCACAGTATTCAAAATAGAAAAAGGCAATAAAGGAATAAAACAAATAAAAAGCAAACTAACCTTTCCCTCACAGCAAACTGTAGCAGAGTCAGGGTGAGCCTTTCTAGTAAAAGCTTTATGAGGTATATTACAAGTACTTTATGCAGCAAAAATGTACCTCTTAAAAGCAGAATCAGTTATGCTTTTTGTTGTTCAGCTGCATTACTCACTGCATTCTGAATACATGAGGTGTACTAAAAAAAATAATTTTCATTATTAAATCTAGAATATATCTGATTTAATATTATTTTTTTTCTTTTAGCAAATTCAGGCATTTGCAAACTGATCAACGGATATAATCTGTTTCTTATGATCAACACAAATGATATAGTATCAGTGGCACAACAAGTAGCACACTCACTTTTGGTGCAGAAGGCTGTGAGTTCTATTCCACTACCAGGTCAATGGATTACTGACACTGCAGTACATCATGGTGGGGGGTCGGGGTGTGTGTGCTGCCCTTCCAAGTGTGGCTTCCTTTGCTGACACTAAGAGGGGTGTCTCACTGCTGAGGTTGATAGTTCGGGAGGATGTGAAATACCTCACAACATCTAAAGTTCCTTGATAGCCTGGCCAAATTTCTCTAGCTTAGTGACACTAACCTAATCAATGAAGGACAAATAAAATAAATGAATGCAGATGTTGAATTATAGAAGTGTCAGAGGGACTTTTTGTGCAATACAGTGGTACCACATGTAATTCACAAGAGTGCCCTGAGTAATCAAAATACTAAATGTTTGAAATAACCAAAGAAAGGGCTAACACTGGGACTTGAAATGCATTTTTATTTATTTTACATTTGTTTACAGGAAAAGTCTGACTGGAGAAAATGTCCTTTTTCAGCAGAGGCCCACGGAGTAAACCTCCACATATATAAATAACTGTAAGATAAGCGTACAATGTACAGACACAAATATTGATTCAATCTCAGGTACAAGTGCAAAATGAAAATACATGCTTCACATTTCACTGATACAACCATATAGTCCAGACAGGATACAAAGAATAGCAGTACAGTGATTGTAGGTAGAAAACAAGCAAGTTAGTCACGGCAGTGTAGACCTTCTATTTGGCTATGCCCAAGATTTATGTTCTAAAACATGTCTTAAGTGGTACATGATGATAAGTACTTCAATGATGTATGCCAAATTTTGATTTAAACCTTTATTTTCTTTTGGGCATGTACCTCATAGTGCCATCCAGCTCTTTTCTTGAAAGTGTAGAACCTATTAAATTTAACTATGGCACTTTCTTAACAATGAATTTTAATAAGCATCTTTAAAAATGAAGACTGAAAAAAAATCAGGTAGTAAATTTATAAGCCAGCAAATTAAACAAAGGAATGTGTTTATGTTAGTTTTACAAGTTAGGTATCATTGTTTTAAGCGGTACTTGGACCAAGAGAAGTGTCAGCATTTGAGTACATATTTTAACATAGTGAAGCCATATATGTACACTTTTGAATTTTTTTTTTTTTTTGTTACTCACCTCTTGTTTCTTTTTCTTTACTAATGTGAGAGCTGACTATTTGCTCTGATCCAAGTTTTCACCATTAGTTTTGAATAAAGTGCATCAAAACTGAATGAGTGAAGAAAGGGAAAGCAAACAGAGAAATCTTCCCTTTTAATTATGATTGTAGCTTACTAAACAAAGGTGTTATAAACTGAAATGACACCTGACCAATGACAAAAGGAGTATGGTGATACAGAAGACAAAAGCTATTGTTGGTAATGTGGCTGGAAGTTTTATTTGCCATTTTGAAATTCCAGTGTGAAAAAAATATATATAGCAGGACATATAAGGTTTACCAGAAGTAGTGCTGAAAGTAACCAGATGGGAGGAGAAAACTGGATGAAGTTGGAAGCAAGACCTTATATAGCCCAATGTGAGCAAAAGAGGAAAACACTGGAAGATAAAGAAAGAAAGCCACATAAAAATCAGAAAAAGGGGATCAAAAAAAGAGATCGAGAAAACTATAAAAACAGTAACATGTGACCCACTTGAAGAAACGTTCAAATGTATTCTGTAAGAATTAAAAACAAACATCTGGTTTTGAAAGAATTATCCATGGAGATTTTAAAGTTTAAAGTGACGAAAACATCTGCTTAGTTCTTTAGTAAATAGAAGGATAAATTAAACTATTTTCAAGGCTAGTTTTTTCTTATAAATGTAATGGTGAGAGTGAAGATTCAGAAAGATCCATTAAAATGCTTACTAAATATACACAAAAAATATCATAAGTTATGAATCCACATTATGTGAGAAACGGTAATAAAAACAGCATCTTTAACAATCTTTCTCTTTGATCTGGTTTTATTTGTCTGTATTTCAACAGTCAATAGTCACAGAGTGTTGGAAGAATAGTAATAAATCACACGATACATTACGCATAAAATTGTAGTAAATAGACAGTTTGGATATCACACTCTTTTTATGTTCTTCAAATGATAATATGGTTATTTTAAACATAAATTGAAAGTCACATTGAACATTTTATCCAGCACCCCCCCCAATCAATTGCAAAAACAGTGTGAGCTTTTCTAATAACAGACTACATAAGGCCATTTGTGAGAATGATGCAGGAAATCCACCATCCCACTTCCCAGCTCATACCTTTAAGGTTGCCATACCACAACATTATCTAGGAATAAAATCAGACATATAAAATAGATGCCAGCAGCAGAATGTTATGCAAAGGTTACATACAAAATGCCTGCAACGCACACAAGCAACTCCTACAATAGTCGGTGCTGAAGAAAGGCAAAGTCAAATTCAGTAGAGAAGCTGAAAGAAGCAGCACCCTGCTCAACTCCTGCAGACGAATACTAAAAATGCACACTGAGTAAAAAATCCTATCTTGTTGCAGGTTAGCGCTCGGATCTGTAAATGAAAAAATAATCAGTAAAAGGAACAGCTTGATCCAAGCGTTAGCAGGAGCTGATACTTCAAAAATGTAAGTCCAACAAAAACGATGTAAGGCAGATATATTAAAAGCCACTGTTTATTCCAAGAGATAAGTGCTTTCGCATTGCTGCTTCATCAGATCTCATACAAATGTACATAGTATGCTTCACATTAAATACTCTAAAAATCAAATCATGTTTAACCAACATTTCCTTGTTGTGTGGATTATATATTCACTAGTTATCTCTGATAGTTTCTTGGTTTCAGAAGAGTTAATGAGAGCATTTCCCTTTTAAATGCTAATAGATGTAGAAGTGTTGATTTGATTTTTAGAGTATTTAATGTGAAGCATACTATGTACATTTGTATGAGATCTGATGAAGCAGCAATGCGAAAGCGCTTATCTCTTGGAATAAACAGTGGCTTTTAATATATCTGCCTTACATCGTTTTTGTTGGACTTACATTTTTGAAGTATCAGCTCCTGCTAACGCTTGGATCAAGCTGTTCCTTTTACTGAATACTAAAAATGGTTGTATGTACGAAACACTGTAAACAGCACTTGCATTATCTATTTATGTATTTATTTTTTTACCTTTGCTGGCAGCTGCTATCATCTCCTCATTGTACCCCATAGCACCTCACACCTGTTCAGGGGATTCAAACTGGTGTTGTGAAGACTCTCATTGCAGCTGCCAGGGAAGGACTAAAGTAAATAAATAAAAATATTATAAAAAATCTGTTGTACAGTGCTGAAGAGCTTTTTGTGCGTAGCACCCTTTTTTTTCTTTTTTTTTTTCCATCGAGTTCAAGAGGGTGCAGCATCTTTCAGCCTCTGTACAGAAGCAGAATTTAGCTTTCTTCAGCAGTGATTAATGGAGCTGCAGGTACTATCCACAGCATTCATTTTGTCCTCCCCCGTATCTCCAACATTCCATCTCAATTAGATGGTTATCACTCTCCCAATCAGTCATAAATGGCATACATCTTACTCTTAAAAAAATATTTTTTATCACAGCTAAAAGTATTCAGTCATATTACATACAAATTAAACACATCAAAATACATGCAGTGATAGAAAGCTGAACAAGTGCTAACCTTATCATTAAAATAGTAACTCTGTCCATTTTATGAAGCCTTAACATATAAAAAAACATACAAATAACTTCTTTATATGGATGTTTGGAGGTAAAGACGATGGTAAGGAAAAACTAGGCTTCAAATGAATATGACGCATGAAGCATCCATACATTGGCTCTGACTAGTCTCCTGCCATATGATATGTCCTTGTCATATGTCCCATATTTTAAAATATACTTCTAAGATGAGGAACAAAACACTGATGATGAATATATCATCATGTTCTTTTATGCCTCCCACAGAGATCTTTTTCATGTAGTTTTTTCTGTTTGCCTGAACATCTCTAATTTTAAAACTCCACTATTTGAAACCTTCTTGCATTAATTTTATACATCATAGTTGATCTCCTACATCCCCTTTTTGAGCAGGCAGCTGAAAATTAAACTACCCACTGGGTAAGTAAAAGTATAACTGGCTACTTAAACAAAATGCTCCCTTTAAATGTATTACTTAATTGACTGCTATTCTTCTTAGGAAAAACAAATGGCACTTATTAACCTCTAATTAAGCAGATACTAGCATTATTAGAATCTTTAATTATTTTTAAGCAGTATTTAATTTTTCCAACAAATAACAAACTTAAATCTAAGTAGCAACAAAGTTTACATCCATAACAACAGCATTTTTTAATCATTCTCTGTCTTTTTTTTTATTACGGAACAACAAAATCCTTTGATGCTTCTTTCTGACACATTTGCTAAATTTGAATTTTAAATAGTTTCATGTATAAACCGTAGCAAAGTTCTGCTAGAGTTTTTTTTTTTTTTTACACTGGGATGATATTGAATGGGCAATAATAAGCAACTATTATGCTATATAACACCATTTGTATCACTTCAATCATAGTATGCATATTAAACTGTTAGAAATTTACACTATTACATTGTTCAGTCCTACTAAAGTTTAATCTAACATTCTACCAACCATAAGCTGCTGTTTCTTTATAGGCAGTTTACTGTTAGAACTTTTCCAGGACTGCATAAACCTGAGGTTGGTGTTGACAGTGCTGTGTGTGTGCGTGCGCGTGTGTGTGTGTGTGTGTGAGAGAGTGTGAGTGTGTGAGAGAGTGAGTATGTGTGTTATGAATGTGAGTATGTGTAAGTGTGCACTATCATCAGCGGTATCTGTTACGCTTTCTGTATCCACAGTGTCATCACTAGTTGCAATGTCTAGGTAAAGAACTTTTTAGCTTGCCCTTAACAATGCTCCCCTCTCTAATATCCTGTGGGTTGGTGCAACAGATGCATACATACATACACTGATCAGAAATTAACGATTTGTCCATCCATTTTTCATGCTAATATTTTGGGGAGCCATATATGTGATCACTGGAACAGCAGACTGCAAGTATGAGTTTAGTGAAAGATACGTAAACTCTTTATGTGCTAGAATATTTCACCTCATCCAATGTACAGTGATTATGAAGTTAGAAGTTAGAAGTAGTAGGTTTTCGGGAATGGGGGTGGAGCATACGGGGTTGAAGTCCCATTTCAAAAACATTTTAATAGTTTAATAAAGATTTTCAAAATTCCCTGTTTTATTGTCGAAATGCATTCTTTATAATTGATACCACAGTTATGGGTCTTACCCTTGTGACAAGGAGACATTTTCCTCATTCTCCATATCTCGGACTGTGCCGCTGATGATCTCCTCCCCTCTGCATCATACATTACTGCTTAATCTATTGATGAGGCCACCATCCAATCAAATAAATCATTGCCTGAGTTAACCATACTTTCTGTGAAAAACTTCCTCCTCACATCATCAGGTTCAGCAAAAAACTGACTGTTTCAGTCTGTACCTGAGGATCCCACTTGCTCCTCTTCAGCTCCACTGTTAGACATGCCCTTAATGAAATCTTATAAATCATATTTCCCATCCATCCCTTTTTGTTTACAGACCATAGACTACTAATATTCATAGTCTTTCCTCATAATATAAACCACACAGTCTACTTAAGACTTTTGGTAACTTTCCCAGTACCCCCTCCAGAAACGTCCTTGTCTTGTATTGTCTTCAAAACTGCATATATTGCTCATACTGGGGTATCTGTACTGCTTTTTAAAGTGATACTATAGTGTTTGGAAGTTGGGACCAAGCTTCTCATAGAATGCAGCAAAGAAGCCTTCTGACTACCACTATGACCTTCTCAGCCTAGATCTACTTATTTAATTAGCATTTGATTAATAAGAAAGTTTGTTTTGGCATCTTTGGTCCTTTTCCTTGGAGGCCTAGGGAGAAAAGCTCCAAAATATAGTTAAATGTAATATGAAAAAGAAAGTATAACATAGCAGAAGACTAGGCAAGATATAGCAATGAATGTTCAAGTGACATAGGGAAATATAAATAGTAGTTTAGGCTCAACAGTGAGTTTAATTGTGCAAGTGCATTATTATATGAATAAAACTGATTTGGCAATGTTCATATGGAAGAAAATGACACATTTCAACATAGTATATATAGATTGGATGCGCAGTCTTACTAGTTCAACTAATGCAGTTTTTCAAGTATAACTGCAGAAAAAATGCTGACTTGATATGCAGAGATCGAAGGGCAGACATTGTATGTACTGCCATGATTGTGTGAAGGTAGATAGAAGGGACATGGACATAGCCTATTGTTGGTTAAAGTTTTTTTTTTTTTCTTTGAAGGTTGTTAAGTTGTCAGTTTGTCTTATTAGGCGGGGAAGGCTATTTTTCAATATTAAGCTGGAGTACAAGGAGTTGCCTGCTTTGTTTGTAGATTTGGATATGGTGAGTTGGACTTTATTGATGAAGGGAAAAGCCCTATTGGGGGGTATTGTTGTATGATATGACATAAGTTTAGGTGTGTGTCTGGTGAGTATACCAGGTTATGGGTAGTTATTAGATGGGTATGGGTGAGTACATCCTGCAGTTCTAGCCATTGTAGTTGTTTAGTAGCAGTGTGATGCTGGGCTCTGCAAGACTGATCCAGAGCAAATTTGGTGATTTTTTGTAACACTGCTAACGTATAGTGGCCTAAGTGTAGTATAGGTTAGTAACTAGGGGGTAGCATACAGAAGGGTAGGCAGTACATACATTCTAGCAATATCTTCTCTTGCTGAATCTAACAGGTAGTTTGACTCTATACAAAGGCCCTAATGTCTGGTGTGGTTTTGTGTTGTTTGATGAATGTGTTAGTTGAGTGTGATGTGTTCATCTATTGTGATACCCAAGAGCTTGGTGTAGGGCATCAGTTTGATTCTGGTGTAGTTTTCTGATGATGTGGCTTTTGGAGGGAGAACTGCTTAGGAGTGAATAGCATTAACTTAGCTGTTTTTATTTTAAAGGAGACTGGAGTCTTCAAGCCAGTTTTCTATGGACTGTAAGGTTGTTGAGTTCATTCTTTGAGAAAAGATAGCATTTTTGCAGAGCAGATTAATGTGGAGTCATCTGTGTAATTTATAGTTATAGAATTGTTGGTGGCTTAGGGCAGGCCATTAATAAATAGGTTGAAGATAAAGGGGCCTAGAATGGAACCCTGTGGGACACCTGTGAAGATGAGAATAAAAAGGGTGAATTATTGTTGCCATTTAATAACTTGCCCTCTGTAAAGTAGGTAGCATGTGGAACCACTTTAATGTGTGCTGGATAACTTGTCTAACAGCTGGTGACAGATGGTGACAAAGATTTTGGTGTATATACAAACAGAGTGGCAACAAAGTTATCTGAGATTCTATAGTGTTTTAGCAATGGTAGTGCTATGGTTGGCTGAAAGCTGTGCTGGGATATTGAGATGCTATTGTTAGAGATGTATTCTACTAGCTGTCTATAATGCATTTCTATAGGATTATGGATAAGGTTGAGAGTATGGCTGTAGGTCAGTAGTTAGTTAGATCAGTGCATGGGCTGCCTTTGTGAAGGGGCATGATAAAGCATGCTTTCCACAAATGAAGACAATTATTTTCTTTAATGGCGTGATTGATAAGGATAGATACTGGATATGCAATGGATCCAGTTGTAATTTTAAAATATTCTACAGGGAGATTATCTGGGGCTATAATGGTAGATTTTAATTTTGTTAAATGTTTCTTAATAACTGAATTATGTATTGATTTGAGGGTGAAGCAGGGGGTTGAGGATTGGATTGGGTGGTAAGATGGAGAGAGGTGGATTCTGGGTGTTTAACCAGTGTAGCAACAGATTCAATGAAATGCTTGCTGAACAGAGTGGCTGTGCTTTCATTGTTTTGGGAAGTTTTTGGAGTAGGCTGGCTAACTTTGCCTGGGTTTAAAAGATTATTGATAGAACTATAGAAAAACGTAGGGCTATGTTCACTATAATCCTCAAATCTGCTATAGTACATTTTTGTTATTTTTGTTTTGTTTTTAGAGAGATTCCTTAGTTATCTGTAATGTTGCTAGTTTTGGGGGGGGTTGTTATAGACACAACTGTTCCAAGATGTCTCTTGATTTCATAGCTGTCCTGGTGTTTTTGCTTAGCTATGGGACATGTTTGGCTTTTACCCTTTTTGATCTGATGGGGGCATAACTAATTTAGGAATGTTGCACTGAATCTTTAGACAGCCTTGTCAAGTGGAAGAATTTAATATGTTCCAGTTTTAGGAGGTCAGAATATTTTTGAAAGTCTCAGTATGGAGGTTTCTGACTTTGCCATTGTGGTGTTTGTGGGGGCTATGTTTACTGTGCCTGATGGCATAAGTGGGAGGTGGTCAATTATTGATTGAGGCAAGGTACCTGTGCAGGCTATGTTTTTGGATAAGAATGTTAGGACCCACTCTAATATAGTTTCCCTTGAAGTGCTTTTATTCATTCTCATTGGGGAGTTGATCATTAGTGTGAATTTGTACAGTTGTATTTTAGATGGACTATTTGTGAAGGGAGTGAGTCTATATTTATGTTTCCCATAATGCTGGTCTTTTGTTGAATATTGTTGAATATAATATGTCTTTGAAAGATAGGATATTGTTTTCTGAGAGAATGTAAAAGCCACCCATGATTAGTGACTTTTGGCTGTTAATTTTGAGGGAGGTGGCAATTAGTTCTTTGTTTTTTGAAAATGGAGTATATAAAATCCTGAGGGGCTGTCTCTAAGGTGTTTTTTTTATATATTGCTGCAACTCTAACTGCTTTTTGTCTTTAATCTGCTGGCTTCATGACATTGTAGCCTGTGGTAGTACACATTCATCGTTAATGGCTGGTTCAGTCCAAGTTTCTGTGGCTATTAAAATATCAGAAGACTGCATAGACATCCAAGCATGTATATCTGTGAGTTTGTTGCAAAAACTTTGCATGTTGATATTGTAGAATGTTAGGTTTTTTTTTTTTTTTGAGTTACATGTTGCCAGATAACTTTATAGTTGGAGAAATGTGCATTTCAGGGAGTTGAAATTTGGATTTATTCTTTTATTTTGTTTGTGATCTTGGGATATGTTAGCTGCAATGGGAGCTGCTGTATTTAAAGATGTGGAAATAGAAGATGCTGAACAAGTTAGAAGAGATAAAGAATGCATTGCATAATAGTGGGTGGAAGTTTGATTGTTGATGGAGATCGAGTTGCAGGTCATTAGTTTTATGGGATATGATGTGATGTGTGAAAATATTATTAACACTATGATTATGGCGAGGTATAGGAGTGACATGATTATGTGTTTGTTCCTGGAGTAGAATGAAGAGTGAGGTGCACTCGAGGTGTATAGAGTACTGGAGAAATAATTGGTTATGTACTAGGAGCACATAGGAGTAGATATCTGCAGGGCTTTACCGAGGAAGAAGTGATATTTGAGAGTGTGAGTACTGGACGAAGTGATATTTGAGAATGGGCTTTACCTGGGAGAAAGTGATATTTGAGAGTGGGATTAAGCTAGGAGAAAGTGATATTTGAGAGTGGGCTTTACCTAGGAAGAAATTATATTTGAGACTGGGAATTGGAGGAATGGTGAATGGTCATCTGCTAGGGTGATGCGGTTTTCGGAGGAGTTTTCAATAATATAAATATAGAGGATGTGGGGTTTAGTGTGAATTGGGAGTAGGGTAGGAGAGCAGAGTAAGCATGAGTGGAGAGAAGGCAAAGGAGTGGGTCTACACTGGAGACAGACAGATTATTACAACTCCAAACATAATGTGAGAAAAATGGTAATCTTGCTTCTGTTTACTTTTGGCAATTTTTTGTTACTTTTGTTTTAATTTTCTAATTTCCTTATTATTACTAGTTTCATAGTTGGAAGCATGCATTAGCTATGTCTGACAAATTGTGAAAATTCAGAAGCTTCTTTCTCAGATGTAATCTGATTTATTTTAACTGTTATCCAAAAGGTTGTAGTAGTATGTATAAAAATCTGGAAGGGGTATGGATAGACCAACTATTTTACTGAATGATGAATGTGGAGGCTTTCACTATTTCTTCTTGCAGTTGATTGTTGTAATCCTAAGGAGTCAGGACAAATTAGAGCACAGCACATCCTGAAAAACATATAGCTATAGTCATATTTAGAACTGCTACCAATACATGTAACTCCATACGAATTGCAGAAGTTGTCATTACTGGGCACATTGTGGGTGCTGCGAAGAGCACTTTTGGCTGACATCAACGAGTGAAACAATACTAATTTCACAAACTTTAATTGTACTTTGACTTAGGTATGGGGTCTATTCCCGTGATGGTATTAGAAACCCAAAAGATTTGGAGAAATTAAAAAGGGAGAACCCATATAATCAAACTAAACTCTATTTGAGGAGATTGAGTGACTGGCTGTTTTTCTGTTCTTCCAAGGCTGAAACACTCTTGCGTAAGTCAGTCCAGTTAGTGAACAATGCGAATTAGGAACTGAGGCACAGTACTTAAGAGCTACATGAATTTCGTGGCATTTGCCCAGAGTTTACTCTGTCTTGGGTATGCAATAACTGTAGTTTGGTTTCTAAAGATGAGGGGAGAGGAAAGAACAGACATAGATTCATTTTTATTAATTAATTCATTCATTTATTTGTCTTGTTGATCGGGAAAAGTCTGACTGGTTAAAATGCATTTTCAGCAGAGGTCAAGGAAGAAAAGCTCCACACTTAAGTTATAGATGATATACATTTATAAATTCATCGTAAAATATACATGAGTTTATTTACATGATTTTTAAATATTTTTAAATTTTTACATGAGCACAGTATTTAACAAAAAAAAAAGAGATAAAATTTAAATTGGTTAATTACTGAATAAACAAATAATGTGCAATAACAATGAATCTATTTATAGCATGATGGTTGCAAGGAAAAGATTAAACTGGGTGTGTGTTTGAGATTAGCTACTTGCAGAATTAATTCTAAATATCATTAATTGGTGACTATATATTTCTTTACAATAACATTGCCGGTGTTATTTAAAATAAAGATGTCTGTATTACAGAAATAAGAATAGAAGTGGGTCTCATACTATTGTTCAGGGCATTTCCAGTCATGTGCACCCATTAATGGATGACAGAGACCTCACTGTTCCCTGACCTTAGTCATCCGCAATGGTCTCAGTGGGAGCCATCTCTTAGCTTTCTCCACAATTTCCTGCACCAATGCTTTTCTACTTTCATACAGGACTTTCTCTTTTATTTTCTATAATCAGTCCCATCTATTGCCAGACTTATATTTTTCCTTTTTTTCTGATTGTGTTTCATTTCATACAGAACCATATATGTGAATGGTTGTGCTAAATGAGAGGTGTTACAACCTCTACTTACTCTGTCTAATCTGTCCTGTCCCAAACTGCTACTGCAAGTTTACTGCATCTAGATAGCTCTTCCCACAGCTGCAGGAATCTTTCCTGGCCAAGGACTCATTTAGGCTCCCTTTCCTCTTTAAGCCCTTTTATTTCTGTACTGCTTGTAGCACACGTATTACATGGCCTTGCCCGTGTTTTCACTTACTCAGGACCCGTTTATCCCTGCTGTGCCTATCTTGCTCCTTAAAATGTTTTTCATTTCCTCCATCTTATTCACCAAGCTCCTGCCATTTACTACTATAGCCTACCATCCTTGCCAGTTCCTGCTGAATATTCCTTCATTATGAAACCTATCCTGTCTATATGTTATGTCCCAGCTCACTTTTAAGGTAGTAGTGCTTACCATATTTCTCCAGTTCAGGTTTAAGCAGAACTTTAACTAGAAACTATGGCAAAAAAGGCCAATGCCTTCTGACATCACTACCATGGAAATAAACAGTATGTAATGACGTTGCATCTACTGGGATTGTTTTGAGAAATTTGATATGTATGTTTATGGAAGTGCACAGTGAATGTATGTAAATAGAACACATGCACATCCATTTTTATTTGCCATTCAATAAATTGAAGTGGTAGAGAGCAGTTCTATATCCCAGTAAAATTTCTCATGTTACTATGTATTGGCGATTTTTTTTCTTTAGAAAGCAACCTTCTTCAGAATAGTGCAGCAATGGAGACTTTATTAATGCTCTAAATACTGTAAACGTTCTACAGCATCATGATCTTATCTAAATCTTTCCTTCTTCTTCTTTCATACAATATCTTTTTGTGATGTTGGAAGAAGAGGAGCAGGGTAGTTTGCAGATATGGCATCTCTATATGAGCATAAGGTACAAAACAGAACTAAATGTTGACACTGTTTTGGTGATGTAGGAGGAAATGTGAGAACACCATGAATGCTCATGGAGACACAAGTAACAGCAACCCCCCAAATGAAGAAACAAAGCATAAAAAATGAGATGTAATAACTTACAGATTTAGCAGAGAAAAAGACAGAGTGCTCTAGGGTGACATATAAAATAAAACGAGATACAATAAAAAAAAATCATGCACACATACTTGATATATATATATATATATATATATATATATATATATATATATATATATATATATATATATATATATATACATATGTGTGTGTGTGTGTGTGTGTGTGTGTGTGTGTATAGGTCTTTAACATCTGTAACCACATACAACTACATTGATGTCAGTCAATGCCAGGAACCACAACTGGGAATAATATCATACAATTGACACATCTATTGACCACTATAAGCCGACAACAACTATATCAACACAGGAAAGTTAAAACTACAAACATTGACATGTTCTATGCATGCAGCAGGGATTACTAAGTGCAAGTCTCCCTGCACCCCACAAATACCCTACTAATATTATATATTTACTCCAAGATTGTACAATATCCAGGTGAAAGGGAATATTCCCCCAGATGTAGGACAGAACTATATATATATGTATATACCCATGCAATGAAATGACTTTGGTATCAGCACCATCTGCCCTTCTCTTACCTTGCCTTTGGCTTTGTTTTCTCTTCTGATATGCCTTTCTGCCTGAGACAGGTTGCTGTAGCCATAAAGCCTTCTCTTTGCCATTACTCCACCCAGCTTACTACTAGCCATTTTATATGCACTTATGTCCAGCTCCTTAGCTAGTAGATGCATTTTGCCTGCTAATAACTGGAACAGAAAGATCCTCAAAAAATGCTATAATATAACTCATGTTCTTGCCAGATGCCACTTTTTTACTAAACCCTCTTTCCACGATAATTTCATTCCATTGTAACCTCACTGTATCCCACATACTACACAACATATCTACCTTTCCTCCTTTGTGCCTACCTATTCTCACCCTTCACAATTTCATACATAATTAGGAAAGAGACCCTACTGATAATCCCCAAATGCTTCCAGTCAACCTAATCCCTTGGGTGACTGATGGATCAAAGGATCTTCTTCCCTCTATGTTGGAAAAGTAGAACATTAAGGAATGCTGAATTGTATACAGTATGCATCTTTCCTGGCTCCTAGTGTCATCATCTATCTGCTGTATTTTTGCTAATCTCTTCCATCCATACTGGAATTTGGTGGTTGGTATAATGGTTAAAGTGTTTATCTCACAGTCACAGGGTACAATGTTTGATTCTCACCTATTGAAGGGAAATTGGATAGGCTTAAATGGTTCACAAGGGCAGTTAGCCTAGTAACTACCTATCCCGATCCTATTCTTTGTTTTGTTCCCCCCTTCTGCTCTTGTCCACTCATCCTTCCTGCTTTGTACCATCTAGCATGTTCATGCTCTTATGGTACTTTATCTTTTTTTCCCCACTTTCATCTTTTCTCTGTAGAATCAAATCATCACTTTTTCAGGCCGATATTCTTTGCTGAGATGCAGTGCAACAGAACAGACTGGAGTCTTTTCCCTCTGGTATAAGAGTATTTTTTTTTTTTGCTCTACCTTTTATTTCCATGTATATTTACTTAACGTTTGTTAACTGTATAAGCTTGATGGCCCTAAGACCTTTTAACACCATAATCAAGGACACAAACACAAGGTTAAATGCAATTAATTTTTATAAAATTTTGAACTTTAAATTAAAGAGGGTGGAGGAATGTGGAGTAGCAAGAGGATATCCTTACAGGCCCCAGAAGAACATGCAAACAGAGGAAATGACTGCAAGTCAATAAGGAACTATGGACCCTGTGGAGTTGAGACAGATAACTTACTAATGAGACAAGATATTGCACAGACTCAGTCCACTCTCATTTCTTTTTCAAATCATTTAATAGGTAGCGCTGTATTTTAATTGTATGCAGATGCTATTGTCTTGCTTTCTGAATTTCTGTCTTTGGCCTTAACGTCTATATTTTATACATTAATATGTAAACTGATGTCCCTGTGTCAGTTACCACATACACTTATCTGTTCATATATGCATACTGCTGTTTTTCTGGATTGCCTGCATTTTCATTTTCAATTATTTTGTCCTGTGTTACAGTCTTCAACTTTGTGAGTGGGATATGATTGTGTGTGTGTGTGTGCGTGTGTGTGTGTGTGTGTGTGTGTGTGTGTGTGTGTGTGTGCGTGTGTGTGCGTGTGTGTGTGTGTGTGTGTGTGTGTGTGTTGGTGTTGGTGTGTGTGTATGTGTGTGTGTAGGTTGTCAACTTGTTCAAGATTAGTTACTTAACATTTTTATCTCCTGAATACTGAGACAGGCTCCACCTCACTATGATCCTGAAGTGGATTAATTAAGTAGCTGGTTTCTGAAAGAAAGAATAAATGAAAAACCCTAAATTTGCCTTGGGCACAGAGTAATTGTCATACTATCCTTCAAAGGGCATTATGTCTGTCATACAATCAGTGTCTTCACAGAGGAAATATCTATCATCTCTTGATATGCTTAATGCTTTTGTATAGCATACTTTAAAATATGAGCTTATTTTTTTTGGCACATAAAATTTCAAATACTAACAAATTAGAAATGCTGAAGGCATCTTCCTACTTTTTAATTTATTTTAGTTTTAGACTTGTTTTGCTGTATTACATGACCTTTTTATGAAACAGGCCTGAGGATTCATTAAAGGACCTAGCATGAGCCACATGGCTAAAAAGGTTCTGTTCCCACTGTATGTCATATTACAATTCAGAGACACATTAACTGCTATAAAGTAAGACCACATTAACAGCTAATTTGCATCTCTGAATCACATTTTTTACCATGACTTGCAGATCATTGCTGATCTGTATGTTGCAGTAGTATCCTGATGCTCACATGGATGGTCGTTACCTCAGTCACTCTTCCGCGCGCGCCCGTGCGTGCATACACACACACACACACACACACACACACACACACACACACACACACACACACACACACACACACACACACACACACACACACAAGCACACACACACAGACACACAAGACACAGTCCCCATACCTGATTTTGGACTGTCTGTCCTTCCATGGATCCTCCAAACCCCCCCCATCATAGTAGAAGTGCCATTAAGGCACCTGTCTAGTATGCTCTGGTGTCTAATGGTGCCCCTCTCCCATATCCCTGATCTGCATTGTGCAGTTAAGGTACTTTTATCTCCATTTTATCTTTGAGATCTAGTGATCTCCCCCATCCTGATCCCCACTATGCTATCAGAGGTGTTAAGGCACTTCAGTATATGGTATTTCTGATGTCTAGCAACTCCATCCAACAATGGATTCCCATATCATGGTAATAGCAGGCAGTGTAACACAACATGTTTGAATGGCCGTGCTTATATATATGTGCTAACGATTTTTTGAACTGCTCAGTTGTGCAGATGCCTTCCTAGAGGGGGTTCCGAGGAGACAGCACATGGCTAATTAGCATGTCTCTCCCCTGGAATGTCTCGTTAGCATTCAGCATAGCTGAGGGGCGAGACCTATGTGACGGTGAACATGTTCATGCTAGAGCATTATGAAGCACAATGTTAGGGTGGTTTCTGAAGCCAGAAAAGTTACTGTGATGTGTACATCACATTATAAGTTTCTTTATATGTGATATTTTTTTGTTGTTCATTTTGTGGGGGAAAATCTGTATATGACTATATACAAATCTATAAATTTTCTCTCATTATTTTTTATCACAAAGAAATGTAAAGCAAAGTAATTTACCTTGTTATGAGCTTATATACTACTTCTGTTGAATGTGTGGTGACATAAGTCACTGTAGTTCACAAAATGTGGTTTAGAAACACATATTTGTAAACACACAAAGTAATGTAATTGTAGTCTGAGGTATATATACCACCTAGATGTTTTAAAGCATTTTTTCACTGGAGCTCTTGTCAACACACAAAATGGTCCAGCAGCAAAAATGTACTGTGATATAAAGGAAATGAAGAAGAAATATTCTAAAGATGCCAACAACAACTGACAAATCTGTGGATACATGTCCATAATGATCTGCAAAGTATTTTGCTAGGGATATATTGAAAACATTCATCACAGCTAAAAATATCACCATCGTTTTCTATTATTTTCAATAACAGCCATGTAATGCAGCAGCACTGTATGAAGCAGCTGGCAGCAGAACATTGCAAGACACTCTTACTTAATAGTGGAGAATAATGCTGGTGCATATTTTGTTGTCGCAGTATTTCACAGATGGTGATTTAGCATAAATTTATACTGCAGTTTTTCTTACCAATACCCTAGGTTCTTCCCATTCCTACATATCAAATGACCGCAAATTATACGAAACAAACTGCAGTGCTTTTGGATATCTATAAAATATAATTCTGATATTCACTTGCAAGATGGATGCACAGCTTATATGGCATAGTGGTATGTTGCTGACTGTAGTGCACAGGGTGCGGGAGCAAGATTTGGCAGTGAAATGCATGGTGGTAACAAGAATGCTACTAAGTTGCAAAGTTTTATATTAAGTAATTGGCTATCTGTTGTTAATACATTGCTTCCATGACCAGACACAACTAATGGAATTCCAGTATAATGATTCATAAAAATAACCTGACAAACAAGATGCAAGAACAAAAAATATCTGACAAAGTTTATGTTATGTATGTGCTGGTATCTCACAGGAAGCAAAGCTGCTCTGGGTAAACGTTCTTCCTGAGTGACTTTACCAAAGTAAATGGACTGACATTAATTTGGATGTAGATTGTTTTACCAGTCAGGCAAAGCAAAACACTCACTTCACTTCTTATATTGATATAAAATTCTAGTTATTAATAAGAACCTATGGTGTATGCTCTGGGTAAATAAAATAAATGGAGGTTTAATTTGCTCATTCTCTGATACTTAATTTATTCATCCAGGGTGAATGAAGAGCTTGAAACTATGCCAGAACTCAAAAGAACCAAGACAGCAAAGCAATTTTGCATAGGATGTCTGTCATTTGCTGGATGGGTGCACACAGTAAGACAGACACACACGCACACACACACATACACCCCCCCATGGATAGCTTAGAGGACTGAAAATTCATCTATACCATATCTTTGTGAAGTAGGTGTCAGAGAACAATTAACCTGCAATATAATAGTTTATATTATAATGTAGGCCACGGTGGTGCAGCAGCTACCATTGTCGCCTCACAGCAAGAGGTTCTCTGGTTCAATTCTCAGCTGGAGCACCTTCTGTGTGGAGTCTGCATATGATCCCCACGGTCGAGTGATGTTAAAGACATGCAGGTAGGTGCGTGCATGAATGAGTGTGCCTTCTTTGAAGGTTGGGTGTTGGGCTGGCACCTTGGCACCATAAAAATCCACTGCCGATCATTAGCAGAATGGAGTTCTGCTGTGGTGACCCCTAACTGGGAAAAGCCGAAAGGGATTAGTTTTATATTATAAGCTAAACATATTCCTATGGGTGAGAATCAGCTGGTTCAATACTTATTTGCCCCCTTTCCAAGTATATTGGTCTTGGTTCCACTCAAGCTAAAAATTAAAAAAAGTTTGCATTCAACAGGTTGGATTTTGTATAAAGATATAATTTATCACAATATTAGAAATGAGTTAATTTAGTGATGGAGTAGGCATTAATGAATACAAATGAAATTTCTTTACAGTAGTGACAAGTCAGCAAAATCACACACTATTTCTAAGTACTGTAGTCAGGCATGTGTTATAACACTGGTAAGTCCAAATGTTACATAGAGTTCCTTTTACATTTATCAGTAATCTCAAGGGAACAACTTTTCCTTGTATCAGAGTCTTTTCTCCCTAACAAGCAGTGAGAAATAGTCATACATTCTGTATCCACTGTCTGAGGGAGAAAAATAAAATAAACATATTTCCATGCACATACATGCTGGCTCCTTTGTAGGCAAAAGTCCAGTTTGGTTGGAGGGAAACTTGTTTAAATAGCTTGCTGGCAAACTTCCTTTATTCCATGCTGAAACATGGATCTGCCTCTATGGGTGCTGTCAAGGCCCTGAATTAACAAGTTCCAATTTCTTTGGTTCCTATTTTCAAGAGTATGACAGCACACCAGTAAAGTTCCTACAGAGTCTGTCAATAGTTGTTAGCAGGCGTCTAGTGAAAGTCCAAGAAACTGGAGAAAGAAGCTTTAATGAATATTTGAAAATCTAAATATCAGTACAAGTCTATCCAGCCTATAACTCCTGTTAGAAAGTGGAGATGATTTTTAATTTTCTTTGCTCCATTTCTGCCAACAGATTTTGACTATTGCCATGTTACTATTTTACAATGTCAAACTTTAGAATATCTTTTGTGTGTCTCTGCCATTTAATTCTTTTGCGAAAAATATGGTCTTGAAGAGAAAAGTGAGTATTATATACTTCTTTAATTTTATTTTTTTTACACTAGGAGGGAGTTTCATTTGGGTGAAAATGCTAAACACATCTACTATATCACTTGTAAAACTGGTTTGGTAACTCACTTCAGGGAGTTGTTTTATTTTAATGATCTGGAAAACTGTCATGAGGAGTTATTTGCAGAAATGTTTTCCAATAGTTTTTTCCTAACTTCTATAGTTTTTACCCTGTCTCATTGATAAAGTACTTTTATTTCTCTCAGATTTGTACATATGTTTCTGGGTAGTATCCTACATTCCTAGGGGAAGCTAGAAGAGTTATGTGCTGCTGGGTATTCAAATGTCACACTAATTTGATACCCATATTTTCAGCCAGATATTCCTACTTTTCAACAGCCTCTGTTCCTGTTTTCAGTGTATACAGATTGAAAGGTATGCCACACACACACAAACACACATACACACACACACCCACACGCGCGCGCACACACACACACACACACACACACACACACACACACACACACACACACACGTACAAGAAATTTAGTGTGTCCAATCAACCTACTGTATGTATTTAGAATATGAGACGAAACCTCTGTACCCAACGAAGACCCACACAAAATGAAATGTAATCTGTAAGGACCACCAAAATGCTTATTATGTTTATTTTTCAATAAACTATGAAAATCATATTAGAATGTATTTAAGCAAAGAGTTAGTTCATGACCTATGTCATATATTGTTTTGTTTCTGTGCAAAGGTACATGCTGATCAAATCACAGAAGGCTGCACAGAATCAGAACTGCTACAAGGCCCTAAAACAAAGTTATACCATGCTTTCAGTAATGCATGTTACCATATGTTCAATACCAGAGGTAATTTAATGAAGTGTGGGAGATGCAAATGACAAGATTGCACCTATGCCTCATACGGCGTATGTAAACCTCTGAAAAATGCTATGCAAACATGTTGTGAATGAAGAAAAGAATAGCACTGCCACAGGTTTGGCGATTACCACCCAGTCTATATATTCCACTTATGAAAGGTACCTGCTTGCTTCAGCTGAGAGACATGTCGATTACCACCCAGTCTATATATTCCACTTATGAAAGCTACCTGCTTGCTTCAGCTGAGAGACATGCCGATTACCACCCAGTCTATATATTTCACTTATGAAAGGTACCTGCTTGCTTCAGCTGAGAGACATGCCGATTACCACCCAGTCTATATATTCCACTTATGAAAGGTACCTGCTTGCTTCAGCTGAGAGACATGCCGATTACCAACCAGTCTATATATTCCACTTATGAAAGGTGTCTGCTTGCTTCAGCTGAGAGACATGCTGATTACCTACCAGTCTATATATTCCACTTATGAAAGGTACCTGCTTGCTTTAGCTGAGAGACATGCCGATTACCACCAAGTCTATATATTCCACTTATGAAAGGTATCTGCTTGCTTCAGCTGAGAGACATGCCGATTACTACCCAGTCTATATATTCCACTTATGAAAGGTACCTACTTGATTCAGCTGAGAGACATGCTGATTACCACCCAGTCTATATATTCCACTTATGAAAGGTAACTGCTTGATTCAGCTGAGAGACATGCCGATTACCACCCAGTCTATATATTCCACGTATGAAAGGTACCCGCTTGATTCAGCTGAGAGACATGCGATTACCACCCAGTCTATATATTCCACTTATGAAAGGTACCTGCTTGATTCAGCTGAGAGACATGCCGATTACCACCCAGTCTATATATTCCACTTATGAAAGGTACCTGCTTGATTCAGCTGAGAGACATGCCGATTACCACCCACTCTATATATTCCACTTATGAAAGGTACCTGCTTGATTCAGCTGAGAGACATGCCGATTACCACCCAGTCTATATATTACCCCAGCCATAAACAAACTCTACAACAAAAGGAGGAAGCTACTACAAGATAGAGCAAAAAAAAAAAAAAAAGGTAAGACACCGCTGATCACTATAAGTAAAAAACTAAGAGCTCAAAAATCATCCAAAGCAAATTTTGAGAGAAAAATAGCTAAAGACTCAAAAGACAATCATAAGGCCTTCTTTAGCTATGTTAGAAACCTGGGAGGAAACTCCCAGATATGCTCAGAACTAGTTCAAATGAATGAGAAGATTACTGATCCTACAGACATTGCCAACATACTGGCTGACAGGTTCAGTGCAAACAAAGGAGAGATATCTATACCAAAACATCTCAAGTGAGAACTGCTCTCTCCAAAGCAAAAACACAGCATCCATGGGACCTGATGGTGTCAATTAAACCCACAGCTAGGACAGCTGTTTAATCATAGTCTTACCTCTGGCCTCCAGGAGTGGCGCACTGCAACTGTGGTCCACCCTGGAAATTACCGCCCATTAGCTTGACAAGCCTTATCTGCAAAGCCATGGAGAGGATCATAATGGACCTCATAAATAAAGACATAGGGAATTTGCAGACTTTGGATCCATCCCAGTTTGGCTTTGTCAAAGGCAGATCATGCCTTCTAAACTTGGTTGACTTTTTGAAACAGTCACCAAAGCCATTGATTATCATTGAACTTAAATGTTAATCCATACATCACAAGATGGGTTGCAAACTGGCTGAGTGACAGAACCCACAGGGTCAGAGTTTGCTGGCGTCTGACCCAAAGCCTGTCACAAGTGGTGGTGTACCACAGGGCTCAGTCCTGGGCTCACTTTTGTTTGCATTTACTTTCTAAGTACAAAGCAACACAGGGAGGTTATGGCTGACAAAGTTTGCAGATGACTGCACATCTGACACAGATATCCTTCAGAAGGGTCTCACAGAAACGGATAACTGGTGCCAGAGCCATGGCCTAAAGTTAAATGCCAAAAATGCATAGTCATTAGCTACCAAATAGGTGGCAATCCACTGAGTACAGAAGAAGTTATCAGGGACCTGGGGACCCAGGTTGATAGTAGTCTGTCATTCGACACCCATGTAGCTAAAGTAGTTAGGAAGACCTTCTACATTGCCCACCTTATCATGAAGGGATTCTCATCTAGATCAAGGGAGGTCATAGTCTCCTATACTCATCACTCATCAGACCAATGATTGAGTACAATGCCCCATTCGAATGTATCTGACCCGACACTTGCAGCAGCTGGAGAGGCCACAAAGTTCCTCACCAAAAGGATAAAGGGTCTCAAACATCTGTCCTATGCTGCCCGACTGAAAGAACTCCAGCTCTATTCAGTCACACTTGCTCAGAGGTGACCTTTGCCTAACATACAAGGCCATGTCAAACCCAGATTTGATGAATATGCTTCACCTCAAAAATCTAGATCCCTGGAGGATAGATTCATCACCAAGACTTATGCTGTGGAATAAAATCGGTATATGTGAGGCAGAGCACCTCGCTGGCCTTGTTCAAGAGAAATCTTGACCAATGGATGGGAGATCGCAGATATACCCCAGGGATTACCTCAGTGTCACTGCTCAACAGAGGCACAGCAAAATAATGGGTATAGTTCCCCATACTAAAGGGAAAACTATGGGCTAGGCAGATAGCCTAGTATGAACCTATGAACCTATGAACCTATGAAGGGTACCTGCTTCATTCAGCTGAGAGACATGCCGATTACCACCCAGTCTATATATTCCACTTATGAAAGGTACCTGCTTGATTCAGCTGAGAGACATGCCGATTACCACCCAGTCTATATATTCCACTTATGAAAGGTACCTGCTTGATTCAGTTGAGAGACATGCCGATTACCACCCAGTCTATATATTCCAATTATGAAAGGTACCTGCTTGCTTCAGCTGAGAGACATGCTGATTACCACCCAGTCTATATATTCCACTTATGAAAGGTACCTGCTTGATTCAGCTGAGAGACATGCTGATTACCACCCAGTCTATATATTCCACTTATGAAAGGTACCTGTTTGCTTCAGCTGAGAGACATGCCGATTACCACCCAGTCTATATATTCCACTTATGAAAGGTACCTGCTTGATTCAGCTGAGAGACATGCCGATTACCACCCAGTCTATATATTCCACTTATGAAAGGTACCTGCTTGATTCAGCTGAGAGACATGTCGATTACTATGCAGTCTATATATTCCACTTAAGAAAGGTACCTGCTTGCTTCAGCTGAGAGACATGCCGATTACCACCCAGTCTATATATTCCACTTATGAAAGGTACCTGCTTGATTCAGCTGAGAGACATGCCGATTACCACCCAGTCTATATATTCCACTTATGAAAGGTACCTGCTTGCTTCAGCTGAGAGACATGCCGATTACCAACCAGTCTATATATTCCAATTATGAAAGGTACCTGCTTGATTCAGCTGAGAGACATGCCGATTACCACCCATTCTATATATTCCACTTATGAAAGGTACCTGCTTGCTTCAGCTGAGAGACATGCCGATTACCACCCAGTCTATATATTCCACTTATGAAAGCTACCTGCTTGATTCAGCTGAGAGACATGCCGATTACCACCCAGTCTATATATTCCACTTATGAAAGGTACCTGCTTGCTTCAGCTGAGAGACATGCCGATTACCACCCAGTCTATATATTCCACTTATGAAAGGTACCTGCTTGATTCAGCTGAGAGACATGCCGATTACCACCCAGTCTATATATTCCACTTATGAAAGGTACCTGCTTCATTCAGCTGAGAGACATGCCGATTACCACCCAGTCTATATATTCCACTTATGAAAGGTATCTGCTTGCTTCAGCTGAGAGACATGCTGATTACCACCCAGTCTATATATTCCATTTATAAAAGGTACCTGCTTGCTTCAGCTGAGAGACATGCCGATTACCACCCAGTCTATATATTCCACTTATGAAAGCTACCTGCTTGATTCAGCTGAGAGACATGCCGATTACCACCCAGTCTATATATTCCACTTATGAAAGGTACCTGCTTGCTTCAGCTGAGAGACATGCCGATTACCACCCAGTCTATATATTCCACTTATGAAAGGTACCTGCTTGATTCAGCTGAGAGACATGCCGATTACCACCCAGTCTATATATTCCACTTATGAAAGGTACCTGCTTCATTCAGCTGAGAGACATGCCGATTACCACCCAGTCTATATATTCCACTTATGAAAGGTATCTGCTTGCTTCAGCTGAGAGACATGCTGATTACCACCCAGTCTATATATTCCATTTATAAAAGGTACCTGCTTGCTTCAGCTGAGAGACATGCCGATTACCACCCAGTCTATATATTCCACTTATGAAAGGTACCTGCTTGATTCAGCTGAGAAACATGCCGATTACCACCCAGTCTATATATTCTGCTTATGAAAGGTACCTGCTTGCTTCAGTTGAGAGACATGCCGATTACCACCTAGTCTATATATTCCACTTATGAAAGGTACATGCTTGATTCAGCTGAGAGACATGCCGATTACCACCCCGTCTATATATTCCATTTATGAAAGGTACCTGCTTGCTTCAGCTGAGAGACATGCCGATTACCACCCAGTCTATATATTCCACTTAAGAAAGGTACCTGCTTGGTTCAGCTGAGAGACATGCCGATTACCACCCAGTCTATATATTCCAATTATGAAAGGTACCTGCTTGCTTCAGCTGAGAGACATGCCGATTACCACCCAGTCTATATATTCCACTTTTGAAAGGTAGCTGCTTGATTCAGCTGAGAGACAATTAAATAGTTGTGAAATCATTTGTCCACAAAATGACCAAAAATGCACTCTGCTTTCACTGATGTCCTATTAGTCTTCCTGCATCCTCTCAGTTAAAAACTGGCAATGAAACCATAAAACAATACCTGAACATCTTGCCACTTATGAATGATTACCCATGAAAAAATTAGGTGTAAAGTTTATGTTTTCCAAATGAATGTTATTTAATCAGAGATTTTGCATGTGCCAAATATTTCAAGATTCAGGGAGTACCTCAGTTTTATAAATCGTATATTAGAAATAAGAATTTGGTGTTCTCAAACTCTGGGGTTTTGAAGTGGAGTTAGAAAACTAAAGTAGAATCAATCACAACTCTGTATACAAAATTAAGGATAATTAGACTGAAATAGGTCAACCTCTTCAGAACCAAGGCATGTGGTTATAAAACAGAGAAGATAAAGTGAGATTTTCCAAACAAATACATGAATAAATAAATAAATACATAAATAAATAAATAAATAAATAAATAAATAAATAAATAAAATATCTACTCCTTATCCCACTCACCATTCCTCCCCTTCCCAGCTCTCTACTATAACTCTCTTCACTCTGTTTACACAACTTACTCTTATTTCACCTCCCCGACCCTTTCTACTACAATTCTTCTAAATTTGCTTACCTTCCGACAATGCCTTCAAATAGCATTGTGGCACCTCCTTCCTCACTTCTCTTTAAACTTTTCCACTCCCTACAATCCTTAACAGCTCTTAGCCTTACTTCCTTGCCCTCCAAATTAACAGCAACCACAATTCCATTATCTAACCTATCGTACCTTTCTGAAGGATACTCAGACGTATCTCCCAGCTTCTATCAAAGAAAACCTATGCTCCTGCACAAAATAAAAATACTCCCACAGAAACATAGCCAAGACATTGTACTACTGCTACTGCCATTACTTCTACTACAACTATTACCAAAAAGTTACAAATTTATTTTACCAAACACTTCAGAGGACTCCACCTACAGCATTACTCCTTCTAGCTAACAACTTACCATTATATGGAGATGTCCACCCCCCAAACCTGGGCCCCCTTCAGTCATCACCACTGCACAACCTCAAAGCAGTAATTCCCACAAATCATTATATATGGTCAATTTAATCTTACAAAGCATTTGTAATAAAATCCCAGGCTTTCAGGAATGCATTTCCCATAATCAACCTGATATCATTTCTGCTACTGAAACCTAGCTAAAACCACACATTAAGGACTGCAAATTTCTCTCTCCAAAATTTGCAACTATAAGACCTGACAGACCACACAAAAAGGGAGGTGGTATAGCACTACTCTTTCCTAACTCCGATAATAGTTCCATATATTAAAAAAAACTCTATTCCTCAGTTTGCCACTACCAAAATTCTTATTTCCTTCAGGAAAATAACAAACTATAAAAATTATGTAGCATAGCCCTGCATGTATATACCCAGAAGGTAACTACATACCCCTACTGGAGGAAAATTTTGCCTGGATTTCCAACAATATCTGCAATCAAACTATTATCTTAGGTGATGTAAGTATCAGCTGGCTAGACCGATGCCCTGACACCCCATCTTTAAACATCAATCTCTTTAATTTTTACACAGCTTATCACTTCCCTAACCAGACCCAGTAATAATGATAATGTAGCTCCATTTTACATTGGATTCTAGTCAATGACCCCCCCCCAAAAAAAATCCTCTGCTGGAACTCTTCCAAACACCTGCAGCAACCCCCTCCCAGCCTTTGCTACCATACTGCCCCCTCATTTAACAAAAAAATACAAAACATCAGAACAAACAAATAAAGAACCTAACAAAAATCAACCCATTAAGCTTTATAGATATTCAGAAAAAGATTAACTGGTACATGCTAAAAACTCTTCCTTTAGAATACAGTTGACTACTTCAAATCAATATTTCTACAAACTCTAAATAGCATTGCTCCTATCAGTCTAAAGCATATTAAAGTAAATCATGCCCCATGGCTGACTAAAGTCACTAAAGAACTAATGAAAGCCTGAGACATGAGCTAGAAGCAATGGTTAACAAGTAAAAACCCTCCAGACCTATTGAAATTTAAACAACTTCGAAAGCAAGTAAAAAACTAGTCAACAAAGACAAAAAATATTACTATGTCAAATTCAGAAAAATTATAAGTTAAACCCTATAAAATTCTGGAATTCTATTCAACACTACTACATCTTGGCACAAAGAGCAACCCAGGTCCTCATCCTGATAAAATATCTCAAGAAATAGCCACTGTCTTTAATCCTCATTTTATCAATGCCATTGTACATATCACTGCCTCTTTTCCACAAGCTCATAGAAGCTCTAACATGGCAACTCCATCAAAACTATCGTCCAGCTCCACTTCCATTACACTCTCCGATTCTTCTCACTGTTCACCTATGTTCACTTTTACACCCATTCCAAACTCCACAGTAAAAAGACTTCTCAAACACAAACCTTGCTCTAATGCTCCTGACAATCTGCCCACACAAATCCTAAACCTAGCAGCTGAAACTATTAGCTACCCTACTTCCATTCTTCTAAATAGATCTATCCAAGAATCTTATTTCCCTAAAATCTGGAAAAAAGCATATATTCTCCCTCTTCATAAAGGCAGCTATAATACTGATATATCTAACTTCAGACCTCTTGTCATTCTCTTTCACATCTCTAAAATTTTGGAAAAATGTATACATATTTGAATTTTAAATTTTCTTCTTCACAACCAAATCATATCTCCTACTCATCATGGATTTAGGCCAGAACATGACACCATAACTGCCCTTTTATCTTTTATGGAAACAATCAACAGAGCCCATGACTCTGGTAAAATTTTGCCTCCTCCCTATTCCTAGATCTATCAAAAACTTTTGGTACTGAATCTCACTCACTACTTCTAACCCAACTCTTTAAAGCTGGCCTTTCCCCCTCTTCTCTTAACTGGTTCTCAAGCTACTTAGTTGATAGACAACAGGCTATTAAATGACAAAATCCCTTCTCCCCATTTCTAAACACCTCTACCAGAGATCCCCCAAGTACAATATTAGGACCCCTGTTTGTCAGCATTTCTCTTAATAGTCTTCACTTATCACTTGATCAAAGAACGCTTATTCAATATGTAGATGACTCGACCATTATAAGCACCTCCAATTCCATAGTTGATCTACAGCAAATAACACAACTGGCCTTTAACTCTGAGTCCTGGATGTAGAATGATCACCTTTCTCTTAATCCTAGAAAAAACAAGCTCATGGTCTTCACCCCTCAGAAGTTGACACCCCTAAACAAAACCCAATTCTGTATACTTTCACAGAATAACACAGTTATCGAGGTTGTTACCCATACAGAACTATTAGGAGTGATCACACCTGAAATTTGACTTACATGTACACCATAGCATTAGCAAAACTCACCAAAAACTAGGCTTTCTTTATAGGTATAAAGACCTTCTTACTCCTTCCACAAAACATGTTCTAGCTTCCACTTACCTACTACCATCCCTACTATATAATGCACCACTAGTTACTAATCTCCAATCATCCCTAAAACTAAACTCAAGTCATGTTATACCATTATTGTAAAGTATGCCACTAACTCCAAATACTTTACCCATCACTGTATTGGTCTTCACTCTCTCAACTGGCTAGAACTATGACACTACCTCTCCTACCTACAACTAACAACTGCACACAAAATAATCTTTAAACCATCAGACTGTCCTGCTCTTATCCAGATATTCGGTTTCTACCAGGCAAATATCTCTCTCAGATCCAAGAATCAGCACCTCTTGCTGATACAAAAAACAAACCTACCAGCTAGCCAGCTTCTATATTCATATTCAGTAGCCAAAACTTCGAATGCCCTACCTTTGATTATTAGAACTATTCAAAATCCTGAAACTTTCAAAACTTCCCTTTGGAACTTCTTACCTTCCACCTGGAATTGCACACGCACCTTGTCTCCTTCCTTTAAAACCTGACTGCCTCTACATAATGCTGACATTCATGTTTAAAATGTACTATATTTAATTCCAGGTGTAGCTTCTCTACTTTTTACTGTCAGTTATGTTCCATACTGACATTAATACCTAATGCTGACAATGATGTTTAAAATGTAGTATATATTTAATGCTAGGTGTAACCCTCACTATGTCTCCATTCAGTAATCTTCTATTCAGTGTCTTTTTCCTTTACCTTTGTTAAATCTCATGATATTCTGTTATTATTCCTGCAATACAATCACTTAATAAATGTTACCTCTGCTGTATTTACTCTTTTAATGTATTCATTGCATTTGTAGCCACTTTATGTATTTTTTGTTATGTATTCACTGTATGTATTGCTTCTTGTTAATTGTGGATCTTTTCTCCCCTGGCCTCTACTTAAAATGGGCTCATTATGGCCTAGTGGACTATCCCGGTAAACAAATGCAAATAAATAAATAAAATAAATAAATGAGTTTGTATAAGACTGTAATTTGTGTAGTTTGTCCAGTTGAGGGCTTTCCTCTGTGATTTTTCCATTAAGTTTGTTATGAGTGCTCCACAAGCTAAGAGGCTTAGCTACATCTAGAGAGTTTCATTAAGATGTTTGTTATACATAGAAGCAGGAACATTGATTTCAATACTATGAGGTTTCTCCTGAAGTTCGAATTTCTTTTTGAACTTGAAAAAATATATATTTTATAATATTTAAATTCTGCCTAATATGTTGCAGTTTGCTATGCAAACAGAGCAATAAAGAAATTAAATATCTGAATGCATTAAGTATGGGTCAAAATTTTGCCTTCGTATATAAACACAATGATTCCTTTTCTGCTGCTCATAGCCGAGGGTCAGATTAGTGCTTGGTCCAGGAAGTCTAAGTGTGGTAAAACAAGAACTATGCTTTTTTTTTCTTTCTCACTTCTCCAAGCATGTGGTTATGCGATTCCATTCATGCTATCTTGTTATAAATGTCCAATAGGTATGAGGAATCTAAAAAAAAGCTTAAGGAAGGGTTGGGTATATGGAAGACTATACTGTATACATGAGTGAGTGAAATCTCTGTGAAAAAGCTTGTACTTAGCAAAAACTAGAAGAGCAAAATGGTAGATATGTGGTAGATTCTGACAAAACTGGACATAAGTATGGAAGTTACAATGCGTCTTGTTAAGGACAGTGGTGAAATTCATAGCACGTGACCGTTCACACAACCTATTTAAAAAAAAAACTATTTCTTAAAAAAGTAAATAAATCAAAATACATAAATAATTAAATAAAGTAATATTACATTTGCAAAGAATAGGTTGTTTACTGTAAAGGTGACCCTTTAGTAACACTGCCAAGAGGAGTTTAAAAACAACCTATTTAAAAAAATAATATTTCTTAAAAAAGTAAATAAATCAAAATACATAAATAATTAAATAAAGTAATATTACATTTGTAAAGAATAGGTTGTTTACTGTAAAGGTGACCCTTTAGTAACACTGCCAAGAGGAGTTTAAAAAAATATTCAAGTTAGCTGAAGAGGAAACAGTTCTAACATTGAAAGGCTGCAGCAGATACTAAAAGCTGATGAGATACTCTAGGTCACCAGCTACAAAATACAAAAAAAAAAAAAAAAAAAAAATTGCCCATATAGTTCTAAATATATGAAATATTTGATGGATTTGTTACAGCTGCTTTTCTGCACACTAGTTTTTATTTATTTTAACAGAGAAAATGCAGTCTGTTTTAATGGTACCTTTTTGGCAGAAATATTTAATGCAATTCATAAACATTTACTTTTTTACTTGTCAGAAAAGACTGCTATTAATTATTCATATGGTAACACTGTAACAACTATCCACTTCTTAATTCACCATAAAACAGTTTAAAAATATACCCTGTAACAAAAGACAGAACTACTTTTCATAATTTAATTCATAATTTAGTACCTAGATTAACTGTGGTGCATCCCCAAGGACCCTCTTGTAACAGCTTGAAATTAGGAACTGCTATGAAGACTTTTAAAAATACTGCCAAATATATAACTGTTGATAATGGTCTTTAGCAGAACATTTTTCTATAAAAGTGCTACAGTAAATCAGTTATCGAAGGTGGATATTTAGTCTTTTTTGAAAATATCAGTAGGTCACATACAGACCAAGATTACTTAAATGTCGATGTAAATTAAATTAAAACTGAATCAAAAAATATAAATACGATATTAACTAAAGTCTGACTTCAGGAAGTATGACTTCATATGCATATTTCTTCAAGAATGATGCTACACTTCTAGGGCAGGCCTTAACCTATTACCAAGCAAAGTATTTCCCAGAATTGCTTTAAATGATTTTTTGAGAAAAAGGTCTTAGGAGAGAGGATGAGTGTCATACACACCCCTTTAAATTAATTAATTTTAAATTATGCTTCTTAATTTCCAATCAACAAACAGGCATACTCTCTGCTCTGTGTGTGTGTGTGTGTGTGTGTGTGTGTGTGTGTGTGTGTGTGTGTGTGTGTGTGTGTGTGTGTGTGTATGTGTGTGTGTTTGTATATGCATGCATGCATGCCAGTCTTTGAGTAAGTGATAGCGTGACAGTACCTGAAGTAAAAAAATTAACAAATTAAAATAAAATGTACAAATCAAATAAATGGAGTGTGAGAGCAAGAGCGAGAGAGAGAAGCAGAGACAGACAGAAAAAACATTCAAACTAGTATCCTGAGCAGATTATACACAAAGTGACTGACAGAATCAAGGTTATGAGAGGCTGAAGTCCAATGAAAATTGATTGCTTATGATTAAGTCAGATTAAGATGCAGCTTTGCCTGATTTCACATCTGTCTTCCATGGGGTACTTATGCTATTATTTTATGGTAAAAAACTGATTACGGGTTTTATAACAAGTAGTTGCATATTTTCAAAAGTGCTAAACAATTTACCATATGCAAATACTTCACATTTCAATGTATATCTGCTTTAAGAATTACCCCATTTTTCTGTTCCCTCCAGCACCAAGAAACTATTTCAGAATTAAATGCGATAGCCCCGCTCTTCTTCTCAATCCTTGATCTGTAACTGATGCACATATAAGATGACACTGAAATTGTTTTAGGACTGTGGCACTGGCTAGAACAAACTGTGTTTCCCAATGATGATGTCAGGCTTTGAAAAGGAAATGCTACATGGATCCCAACGTGTCTTTCCTGTGCCGCATAGCATTCACCTGGCACAGTAGGTTTGATGCTTTGTGCAATCTGCACAGCATTTTGGCACATTATTAATATGGAATCTCAAGTTTCCCTGCACCTTGTGTTAGAGCTGAATTCATCATCTATGCATGTACGCAGAGTCTGCAGTAGCTAACCCTAGCACAAAAGCCGCTTCTAGAGTTTTGTGACACATTTAATGGTTTGGCTAAAAGACGCCCCAAAATTGAAAGGGCTGAGTACATTTCATTATATAAAGATTAAGTCTTAATTGGATGCCTGAATGCCCTGTTGATGCAAGTTTTCAAGCTACTGTAAGAAATCCTAGTGGAAATCAACACTGGTCAGGTGACACATTAGACCAAAGAGCACACTGGGCTCCTTAATTGTCATCACCATCTCAAGTTTTCATTATCCTAAAATACCCAAGAATACTTTAAATAGTGCATTCAAACAGCTTGAGCAAGAGCTACAAATCTAGTAACTTACTCAGGTTCTATGCTTATTACAGAGACACACAACTGTAAATGCACCATCATTGAAAACAATTCCCTGTCCCTTTTTTGATTTACTCTTCTCAATGTTTTTTATTTGCATGTTTCAGCTTGTAATGAGCCATCTATCCTTTGACAAAGTTCTGTTCGTTTATTAGTTCTTGTTCAGTCACTAGTCCACTGCCAACTTCACATTTCTCATATTGCTGTTTAATAATACCTACTCAGATATAACAGGTGTTTTGCATTCTGTTTTGTTTTGTGGGACATTCAGTAGGACTGATGGGACGGTGTTTGTGTATCCCATTGATGTGTATCCCTGGGTTTTCTTTTTCAAGCTTTTCTCATTCTTTCTGCTAGCATTGACTTTCATAGTAGAATATTACATCATATATACATGTGGAGTGATTTCTTATACGTTAAATCTGCAGTGTAGTGTTAGAACTGTTTTATATAGCTTATTATTTATTTTGTATTCATCAGCCTATGTACATTCAACAGTTCTGATCATGTACTGAAGTCTGGTTTTGTGTTATGTAGGGATGTAGTCCTGCCTCTGGCCAAGACAATATGTGTTTGAATGTCAGATGTGGCAAAGGAAGAGCCAGACAGTGGAGTGCGGGAATAAATGGCCAATGCTGACCCACATGTCCTCACTCCCATCATAAAAGTTAAGATTTTTTCAGCACAAAAATGGTCATAACTCTGGCAGCCCCAGGATGCTGATGACAGCCCTCACTACCAAGTAGAAGTGCATGTACAAACGCACACAGACATAAGGAGGTGCTTATTATGCCCACATTATAACATATGTGCTCACGGCAGCCACAAGAAGTGGAATTTGGGTCTCAGTAGAAATGCTATCATTGGTAGGATACCAGAAATGGCATAAACTACCTCTATGGTTATGTGGATAAAGGACCCCACTAAAAAGATGACACCAGCATGGGGCAATGAATTGCCTAAGCACCAGCAGTGGAAGACTTAATAGCAGGCATTGAAGTAAAGAGCACACAGGAAATTAGCCTTCATTTAAAGCACAATGCTTTTTCCCCATTGTTCTCGGGCACACTCTGACAATTGTAAATGAACTATTATAACTGTCTTAATCAAATATAAAACTCCAAGCACTGGAATAAAATAATGGTGTGTGTAATTTCCTTTTCTGGAGATGGTGTGGCCTTAGAGTGGACATAGATGAGGTTGGCGTTTCCTGCCTTCAACATTGGCAGATGCAGTGAGGATTGTTCTCTGAAAAAGAAGGATGTTTTCTCTGTCAAACATTCAGTTGAGAATATTATGGCACTTGCTCTTATTGTAATTTCCACTAGAGCCCTTTTCTCCTTTACTAGCCTGTTTCACACTGTTATGCTATTGTATGCTGGTTGCATCTAAGGAAAGTGTTAGTCTTACAATGATGTTGCATTTCATGTATAATTCTATTTCCATCATCCAGACATTAAGTACGGCTGTACGGATTTTCTTTGCATGTGTGTGTACATATATATATATGTATGTGTGTGTATGTATATATATGTATGTGTGTGTATGTATATATATGTATGTGTGTATATATATATATATATATATATATATATATATATATATATATATATATATGTATATATATATATATATATGTATATATAAATATATATATGTATATATATATATATATATATAGAGAGAGAGAGTATTTCAAGTGAGCTAAAATGTAGGAAATCAATATTCCTTTCACAGCCAAGGTGGGTTTCTTTGCTGAGTGGGTACTCAGTCCCTTCACTGAGTAAAATGCTGCAGGTATTTCCTTTGTGTGGTGCTAAGGTTTCCCCCTTTTTTGTGGCATAAAACTGGAACCCCTCCTGCTGTGGTCCACTTACTTAGACTTCTCAAACCAGAGTAGTCAGTATTCTCTCAATGTCCATTACTGGTCCTTCTGGTATGGCAATACAACTTATACCATGCAAAACTCCTACATGATAATGTCTAACAGGATGGGCAAGCCTGGTAAAATGTTCAGTGCCAGAGAAGCCCATCATCAGTAATGATGATATGGTAAAACAAACGCATGTGATACCAGAAGAAGGGATCCATGTATAGGATAAAGAAATTTCTAACCCCAACTGCCAGAACCGCCATAGCTCGCACACATCTTCTCTCCTCCCTTCTCTATGCCTCACCCATCCTTACTAATCTTTCCAAATCAAATCTCAACAAAATCACCAGCTGCTATAACAATATTGCTAGATTCGCCATAGGCTCCACATACAGAACCCATCATTGTAATAATCTTCAAAAACTAGGCTGGCTAGAACTACCAAATCTAATATACTATAACCAACTCATACTTGTTCATAAAATCCTCTACTAACCCACCAGTACTCCGATTCTAACTAAAATCATCACCCCCTATAACAACTTAACATCCCTCCGCTCTTCCAGCAGAATGCTAGTACAAACTACCAAGTCATACAACTCAGCTGGAGACTCTCTTTTCTCCAACTCTGCTGGAAAAAAATGGAACTCCCTTCCTCCAGAAATAACCTCTAACAGCTCCCTGCCTCAGTTCAAAAAGGCACTAAAGACACACATGCTCAAACTCTGGCTATGTCCATGCTTAAACCCAGATTGAAATAAACACAAATAATACTGAAAAAGTAACAATATTTACACTCCCTTCAAAACTCAAACTAACCCAAAAACACAGTAACTAACTAATTAAGCCCTTTGAAACTAAAACTAACCATAAACAAAATAACCAACTTTTTTTCCTCCTTCACTGAAGTGTATACCAACTCCTCCCTCAACAACCTCCTCCACTAAACAACCCCTTCCTTATACCCTTCTACTCCTTTCCCCCTGCTTTCTATCTGAATTTTCCTATCGCTCAGTCTTACCCCTACCAATAGAAAGTCCTCTCTGACTTCAATTCTTCAAAGAATTTTCCTTTCTATCATACCTTTTAGTAACCTATAACTGTCTTCTATCTCTGAGCCATTGCTAACTTTCAGAACGCTTTTCAATATGCTTCCCCCTCCTCAATTTGTTATCTAAACCTTGTAACAGCTCTATTTCTATATTTTTAAACATTTTGTTACCTATATTTTTATCTTTATTAAATAATACATTCCTATATTTTAAACATCTTATTACCTACACTATTATTTCTATTTAACATCTGTTCTTACATGTTTTTGTTACTAAATGTTTTTGATAATATTGGAGCTTTTCTCCTCGGGCCTCTGCTGAAAATGGATATGTATCCAGTCGGACTTTCCTGGTTAACAAATGTAAAATAAATAAATAAAAATAAAAAGGGGTTCTACTGATCAATTTGTTAAATTACCCTCAGCTGGAACTGACAGGTTAGGTATAAAGTAGATTTAATGGCTTATGTTATGCAAATGCATCATGTATTCATCCTTCATTTAAAAATCTAATTTACAGTGATCAAAACAGGTACCTTTGTATGGACACACCTGGTAGTATAATTTCATAATCTATATGTCTGCACAGCAGTCCCACTTTTGACATTATTCTGTTACCATTAGCCTTGGGTACACTTTGCTGTTTGTCTTTCAGCTTTTCCTGGTTAGGGGTCGCCACAGCGGAACTCCGGTCCACTAATGATTGGCAGAAGATTTTCACGAACACCGAAGTGCCAGCTCAATGTCCAACCTTCAACGAAGGCACACCCATTTACGCATGTCTTTCGAATGCCACCCAACTGCGGGGAGGACATGCAGATTCCACACAGAAGGCATTCCCCGTACTCCAGTCAAGAATCGAACGAGAGAACCTCTTGCTGTGAGGCAACAATGCTACCTCTGCATCACTGTGGCAATAGCCTTGTGTCTCAGCTTCTCCTCTGTAGCACTTTTCATAATGGTTTCTCAAGTGAACAGTGGAGCTGAGGATGCTTCCCTGAAGGATGGTACACTGTGTACACACGTAAAATGAAAATAAAAGCCCTTGTTTTATAAATGTGTCTTGTGAAACCTGATCAATGAATGCGCACTAAAGAAGCCACATTAAACTGTTTGCAAATTATATAACTCTGAATTCTCTTTCTGCTCTTAGTACTATTTTCTATGAGGCTGGTATGAGAAATGAGTGACTAACAAAGGATCAACTGATGAAGTCCATGCAGTGCATTGTTCAGGAAGAAGTTTTTGTCAAATAATAACCTTTCTACTCAAGTGAAATCTCCCTATTTTTCCCTGACGTGAGTTGTCTCGTCTGTTTTCTATTAGATGACCTACTGCATGGCTATGTGGGAATTCTGCTTCCTCCCTGCAAGGTCTTTCCCTTCCCCTGACAGATGTGCAACCATAGTATGTTTAAACAAGGTAAAATGTAGATCAAAATATCTACTATAAAGGATTTGCGAGGGTGGAGTTCTTATTCCAAAAAAAAAAAAAAAAAAAATGTTTTTCAGTTTAAACAAACAGCTTTGGCTGGTTTGAGGTTGCTCTTAGTTGCATGCCATTAGGAAAAATACAGCCAGATGTTAATGTACAACATTCATATAAGAATTACTTTAGAAAACATCTGGGATATCCAGTGTCATACAGTACAGTTATTCATTTCCAAATGAGAAATAATGCAGAGGAAGACATGAGTAACATGGAATGACATTGCTGTAGCAACTCATTCACAAATGCAGTTACTACTTTGCTGATCTAGCTGTGTACAGAAGGACTTTGAGACTTTAGTGGCTTACAAGACACTAGTGGCTATTCAGACAATACCCTGCTGTTGCTCCACTTGCTGTATGAGGCACAAATCTACCATGTGGATGAAAAGCTACCACCATTTGACTATGACTAATAGTAGTATAGTGGCAAGGGGCAATCATGCCAAACAGATGTACAACATAATTTGACAAAAATACCCCTTACCATTGACAGGAAAAAGGATGGAACCACAGCACATGGAGATGGCAGGTCTGCATTAGTCAAGGATTTATCAAAAAATATATTTTAAACTAGAGATTTCTGCTCAGTTTCTCAGGAATACAGCTCTGTAATGAGATGCATATCTGCCTGCAATAAGAAGGTCATGCTTCATGAATTTGCAGGTACAGTAGTTTGGTGAGCATTGAGTACCGTATGGCAGGCATAGTGATATGAATGACAACCATCTTTCTTAGCAAAGGCATATCTGCAGTGCATTGTTTTGGGCTCACAATGTCAGAAAAAAAAAGTAGCAAAGCAGCTAGTTTCTAAACATAACTCTTCCTCGACCAGCATATACAATAATAGCACACAAATTACTGTCATAGTTCAGGGGTTGACAGGAATATGCTTCCGTGCACTGCTGTCTACCAGGATATACTGCCCATATAGTGCACCTGTCTGCGTTATAAGATGGTGAGGTTCTGCTTCATGGTAGTAGCCAATGCTGAGGTTAGTTATCCACATTAAACAATGTCATGTAGCCTTGGTAACAAATGCACATATCTGCCTTTGTGTGCATCACCCACCTCTATATGACTCTTCCCTGCCAGCTTGGCACTGCTCATATGCCTGACTGCCATTATCCTATTTATCCAGAGAAATTCCTTTCTAGTTGGACTCTCTGCACTAATTTGTTCCTCAATGGAGTTTTTTTTTTGTTCATTGTATGCAACTGGTTTGGACCTTCAATTACATTAAATTTATCATTCTAAGATAGATTATAATCTTTGTGAGTATGTGGTTATACCATATCGAGGCATATGATGATGCAGGCTATGTCTGTTTTATTGGCTGTATTCGGGTTTGTATGTGCGGGGTATGATTCTGCAAATGTATGTACATGGATATTTTTGCAGAAGGTTTAATGCTTGTAAAAGTGTGAATGTGTTAGCAGTGTGTGCACTTAATGTTCCCTCCTCCTGTGAATGTAATAGTTTTCCTTCTCTACCTCTGTTGTCATTCAGAGGATTCATCAGTGTACCTCCAGTGCATAGGCAGTGTCTATTTTTCTTTATACGTTACAATTTTTCCTAAAAAACATGCCAAGCACACACATGCACCCACACACGTGCGCGCGCACACACACACACACACACACACACACACACACACACACACACACACACACACACACACACACACACACACACACACAGTGTTTGCCTTTTTTAGCTTTAGTGTGTATTCTAAGATCTCTGACTACGTATTTGTCATACAGTGATGTGTGTCAGATAACAGAAGTACAATTTTGCTCCCTTCAAAGTAATGTTTAATAAAACAACATGCTTGCTTTATATAACTGTGGCAAGAATGTTTCACTGCCTGGGGCCACCTGACTCTGCGTGAAAAGGAGTGTTTAGTCTGTGTATATGATATATCTTTTGCGTACACACTAACACAAGCCGAAACACTTAATAAAATTATCTAGCAATGATGTGAATATGTAGGTACGTCTACATTATTTATTTACATTATACCTCATCAACTATCTCTTCATGACTGCTGTGTCTCAAAAAGCTGAACAGAAGTTGGGCAGTGCAGTTAAGGCTGAAACTTAAAATCTTGGTGAAAAAATGAAAATATGCTTTTGCAGGGAAAACAATCCCACCAGTTCCCACAATAGAAGATAATCTCTCTGCACTCTGCACATGCCTCTTAATAATACCATAATTTGGAGGTAACTAAATAATTTATAATAAAGAAGAAACAAAAACAATGCTAACTTTCAGATGACAATACAAATCAGTCAAGAAACAAAACATTTCTCCATTATTCTGAGGTATTGCCACTTCAGAGTTAATAGTAAGGGGTAGCAGTGATTTGCCCTATTTTATGTTATTCCTTTTTATCATATTGTGTAGCATATATTGAAGCCATACTTGGGCTTTTCCTTTCAAATGTGTCCAGAAATTATTTTTCCTTTGAGTGTAGAGTTTCATAGTGGACAATCCTCTCTCTGTCCTTCTATTCTGCTGCTAGTTCACTTATTTTCTATTTAATCCTTCATACTATGTAATGCAATTGCAGTTGATACAGACATATGTGCAGTTCCTACAAATGCACTAATACCATGCATCCCTATTTACCACACACAGTCACAAAGAGGCTGTTAGGCACCCTTCATCCAAACAGCCATTGTGTATCCTTAGTGCCTTTAGCAAGAGGTCATTCACTCCAGGGGTGAACTTGTCCAGCATCTGTGTACACTTACAGGGGTAGGACAAATAGATTGGAAAGACTTATGGGTATACAGAGACAGTTCCATTACCAATGAATGGAGGCAGGCAGATTGCGACAAGATGGGGTATACTACAACTGGTATAATGTGGGGGACTCATATGATCTACATGCTGTTTAGAGCTGCATGTCAGGGTAAGCGTGATTTGTCACGTATAAGTGAGCCAATAACATTCTGTGCTGAGTGTATGTAAACAGAAGCACAAGTGCCATGGGTTCCAAATGGGGAGGCTATGCATGCTAGGGCTGTCTGTAGTAGGGAGTTTGTTGTCTAATAATAGTGAGCTGCCAGACCCATGCTAAGTTTTATGGGAGCATGTACATGAGAGCAGAAACATACAGCTATAAATACCAGTTTTAACATGAGTACACCTTCTCTTTAATGTTACATTCACTGCATTTGGTTACAAGTAGCATTCTATATGAAAATATGTGTGATATCATACATGTATCTTACAAAAATCATGTAGACATCTGTGCAAATGATGGGGTTTATGTTGTATATTTGTTAATTTATAACAACATGTAACTAACTTTATTGCCTCATATATGACAGTTTAGTAGTTTTCTTCTCTTTTCTTTCCTTTCAGAGCCTGTGGTCATTATATCTGACTCCAATACTGTAGGACCTCTGCACGATGGCTAATTCCCAAACATTTTCACTGTGAATTTTGCCTTTGTACACTGTAAACAAATTCAGCTTGATGAACATTGCGATGTAATTATTTCAGCTAGTCAAATACTTGTCTGCCTGTGCTGGAAATTGGCTTTAGCATGCCCCCCTCTGAAAGAGTAGTCCTTGCCTTCTAAGGACCACTTACTAAGTTGGCTACTGTCCTTTTTCTTGGCCAATAGATTACACTGTCTATGCACATTGCATAGTCTCCCTGGCTGACAGTTTTCTGGATTCAAGAAATGTAAGAACATCTGTTCTACTTTGTAACACTCTGTTCATTGCTTTGTATTGGCTACAAACCTATTACTTTGAGTGATAATTTGACCCAAGGGTGGAACTTCAAACGTGTGCCCAAATCCTATATAAAACTGCTATTAAACAAACTCAAACCATGCTCTTATTTATTTAATGGCTTTCCAAGTGAGTACCTTAAAACAGCAGCTGACAGCATTGCCTACCCTGTCTCAATCCTTATAAATAGGTCTGTCCAGGAATCCAACGATTCTTCTCTCTGGAAAAAAGTTATACATCATCTCTCTGTAAAAGGAAGAAATTCAACAGACATTACTAACTGTAGACCTTTAACAATTTCTGCCCCTCTCTCCAAAATACTTGAAAAATGTGTTCAAAAACAGCATGGCTTTCATCCTTCCATAGTACTTCTACACTATATAGATACTGCCAAAAAAGCTAGATATAATGGCAAACTAGTATCTTCCTTAATTCTAGACTTATCTAAAGCCTTCGACACAGTTTATCACAAACACTTTACTTCAAATGTCCTCATTAGTTCTCTTTAACCTACCCTTTTATGGTTCTAAAGTTACCTCTCCAGTAGGTATCAGTCAGTAAAATGGGACTCCACCCTCTCTCCATAATTCCCATTCCCAACTGGTGTACCACATGGTTCTATTATTGCTCTTCTTCTCACTAAGATTCTCATCAACACCCTCAACATATCCACACAGCATTCCTCCCAAATAAAGTATGCAGATGACTCAAAGCTCATCTTTACATCTGGTAATATGACGCACCTCCAAAACAATTACTAAGGAAGCTTTAACAGCAACTGAAATATGGTGTTGTAACTCAGCTCATGCTCAACCCTAAAAAAAATAATAATACTAGTACCTTTTCCCTAAATTCAACTCTCATGAAAAAAAAATAAGTCTTCTCTCAATAATACAAACATTGAAGTCACTTTTCACAGCAAATTATTATGGATGATAGTGGATGGTAATGTTAAATTTGACCCACATATACAAAATTTCATAAGAATAAAAATCATCAAAAACTAGGGATGCTTTTTAGAGCCAAAAACTTTCTCACCAACTCAATTAAAGCTACACTTGCCACTACTTATCTCCTCCCCACACTACTTAAAGATGTTCCCATCCTCAGGCATCCCAAAAATGAAAACTATGAGAAAAAATGCTAAATGTGCAGCAAATACCCCTTTCAGAATCCACCACTGTATAGCACTAAAAAGCCTAAGTTGATTACAGCTGCACTATCATCTAAAAAATAACAGCTTTTACCACTTATAAAATTATCTAGAATTCAGATGCTTGTCCAACACTAAATAGCATTCTATTATACTGTGTCCCAGTCAGTTATTACCATCCAATGACCAAAGACTACTGTCTACAAACCTATCAGATCTGCTGGGCATCGTCTGTACTAATACCATGTTGCTAAGTTCTGGAAGTCCTTATCTGTATCCATCAGGTGAATACCCACATTCCCTTCCTTCAAAACCATTCTGAAAGACTTCACAGCCAAAAATTGACTTTCTTGTTGCTCAGCACCAGGATAATTATATCCCTAAATGTGAACAGATGGATCACCTTCAGATCGCCAACATCTCACTTCACCGACGAGGAATCTGACGGGCCGAAATCACCGACAACGCAGATGACTGACAAGACGAGAACCCGACGGACTCGGTAAGTGTGCGATAGAATGAGGGATTTTGTGTTCGGGAGCAGACAGGTAAGTGTGCGATAGTGAGGGACCGTAATTTTAGGGGCTGGTTAAGTGAGTTAGTGTTAGGGTGCGGGTAGGGTGTGTGTGCGATAGTGATGGACTGTGGGTTTAGTGGTGGGTTAAGTGAGTTAGGGTTAGGGTGCAGGTAGGTTAAGTGTGCGATAGTGACAGTCTTTAGGTGTAGGGGTGGGTTAAGTGAGTTAGGGTTAGGGTGCGGGTAGGGTAACTGTGCGGTAGTGTCGGACCTTAGGGTTAGGGTTTGGGTCAGGGTTAGTGGATATGTGGTTGTGTATGATGTGTAGTTTACGTTGTTAGTGTCGGTGTGCTTGTGTCCGGTTTTGTGTATTGTCAGTGTTTTGTGGTTTCGGTCATTAGGGTTCGGTGTTTTGTGTGTCGGTGAAGTGTGCTGTCGGTAAGGTAAAGTAGATCCGAACAGATACCTATTCATACCTTACATCTCCTAATTCTTAATCCTTCACTCACTTCCTTACATCTATCATTTTCTCTCCACGGCATACCTTCAAAATATATCATAGACCTGCTTTTCTCACACTTTACTTTGCAATTCCTGTTTGCCTTATACAAACTTACCTTTATGTTCTCTAAAAAATGGCTAACATTCCTGTAAATATTAAAACAATGTCATATAACTTGCATTAACCCCTGTTTTCATATTATGCATACTTTGTTATAATTATTTAAACTTTAAAAATAAAATAAACAAAAAAAGAAAAACTAAAGAGTGTAACATTATTGTTCTAATATTTTGTAACACTTTGGAGCTTTTCTCCTCAGGTCTTCACTAAAAATGTGCTCCTACTCACTGCTTCTGTGTTATTAGTGTTTTTGAGGTGCTAAACTAAGTCTGCTGCTTGTTTTTCATTAACACACATTCTGCAATACAAAATGGTGTCTCTCCCATTATCTCTGCTACTGGTTTGTACCTTATTTTTGCCACTGAGGATATATTCTGCCTTTGTTTATGAATAGCTAAATTTTGCAGAAGAGTACCAGTAAAATAAAGTATAGCTATGTTGTCATCAGCATGCTGTGTACACCTGTGTCTTCATGTAACATGCTTATTTTGTGCATCTACAAGTGGCCAGGACGAAGTACTGTGTAAGCCATGAGTCTCATACTTCCATATCTGTTTACTATACATTCATGGAGTTAGCTGCTTATATTAGTGCCACACAGAGAACACCCGTGGAATGCATTGGACAACAAAAGTAATGCCCTGTCTCTTCTACAGACAGTTCAGGGTATGGTTGGTGCAGCCTTTAGCAGGTCTATTCAGGAAGACAGAGGTGTAGTGAAATCGAGGACAACTGCTGTCCTCAGCAACCAGAACTCCAAGTACCAGTGGACAGTACAGGCACTAATATGTTGGTTTGCATTGCTATTGGTCAGGAGATGTCCCTTTGTGAGAAACAGAGGTTAGGCAAGGACAACTTAAATTGTATATTAAGTATTTTATGTATACTATATACTATACTAAATTTTATATATATAGATCGATGTTTTTTGGTTGTGGCAGGTGTATTCCTTATTTGGTGTTTTTTTTTATCTGAAGGATCCCAAGAGATTCCAGGTGGGCTAATCTGGGAGACTTTGTCTGCTGTGTGTGCTGATGGTGATAGGTATCTTAGCCTTGTTTTCCTGGACTGGTCATATTGCGGTGACTCTGCGGCTTAATAGGCACCCCTTCATGCTTATGTATCACTGCACACATGAGGGTTTAACGTAGCAGTGTCTGCTTCACAGCAACTATTCAAATTAGCATAGTCACCTTTGCTTATTAGTTAATTATAATAGTATACAATAAAGTCCTGCAAAGTGGAAACCTGGCTGCTTGTTGCTTCTTTGCACATGGCCAACATGCTTTAATCCTGTATTAGGCCATGAGAATGGTTTCAGGTTTCTCCTTCCCTGCCTGTATCTGTGGAGATGCACTGCTGGACTGACATTTGCCCATTCTCATACTATATGTGTTAAGCAATTGTTTACCTATCCCTTTTGCCTTTCTGTAGAGGCAGAGAGTGCTGACAGCTGCTGCAGGAGGCAGCAGAGATTTCAGTCAGAAGAATTTGTGGCATCTATGCCCTCTCTTGGCCAATATCTGCCATTACACCTCTGGGTAATTCTCACTATTGTCAGATTTTTCTAATTTGTCTCGATTGTATAGGACTCGTGATTCAGCTGAATATAAGAAATGTCAGCCATGGCCAACTGTGACCTCAGCCCTGATTTCTACTGAGGCTTTCCAAGGAGTGCACTTGTTCATTCTTGGTAGGTAGCCCATCACTGTCATCAGCTATGTCTGCTATAGAGCTGAAGCATGTGGTGAAAGCTGTGTTTCAACACTGTGATGAGCCACTGGTTGATATCCAATTACCCCTTCTGCAATGAGTAGCAGATGACCTGACCTATCTCTTCAGACCACAAAGCACGAGTTTTGCCCCTGCTACCAGACAAGCTTAACTAGTACCATCACCAGATGTGTTCCATTAATATCTGTTAGGGCCATTTGGCAGGTTGCTTGTCTCAGCTCCTATCTGCAGCTATTTATGTGCCCTTTATATGTCTGTGGATGGATCTCATGTCTTTCTCCTTGTGTGCCCTCATCTGCCTCAGCTTGTCTAAGTTATTATGCGTGTGTCTGTGAGGCCTGATGTCTGTATTCACTGTCCATCCCCCTTTTCTTTCTCTTTATTCACACATATTTATATGCACATGTGGGTTCTTTGCTGAACAGAAACACAGCTGATCCTCCCCCATCCTGCTTTACCTTACAATGTTCCCATTATGTGGTGTTCTGCTTAGTATCTTCCTTTTCTGTTTTACTACTCTCCCCTTTAGATGCCTTTTAAAGAACCACGTATGGTCTCCACCATTCACTGCCTTTCCCGTGCTGATACCGTTTTTCCTTTGCTGCGAACACCGGCAGCTTGCCAATACAGGTAACAGCTCAGGCTACCTGCTCTGCTTGACATTAGTACTCTAGCATGCTTCACAAAACACATCTTGAATTCACAGCTCAGCACTTATGCTTTGACTCTCAGCTATGTGCATGTCTGGCTCCATTTATGAAGTTTCCATTTCACCTTTCCTACCTCATAAAAGGGCAGCTATCTGTCCACTCATGTGTCATTATTTCTTTATTCATTTCTATTTTGTCACGCTGTGTTGTTTGCCTATGTAGCATTAGTTGCATGCTATATTAACACATTTGACTATCCACAACTGGATTTTAAACGTATTTAAGTTTGGGTCTAATAGTCTTTTCAGGTAAATGTTTGATGTCTTTTTTGGCCCTTTATTTAACTAAGATCATGCCATTTTGTAGATTATGAAAGCGCCAGTTACTGTAATCTCTTTCTCTGTTTTTTCTCAGTGGAGTATGCCTAATCTTTCTCACAAATGTTTTCTTATATACCAAACACTCAAGCAATCCTTTTTACATTCATCTCTTTAGTATTTTAAAGTCTTCATTTGTCATTTTTAAGTGTCTTTTATTTTAACTCTTTAGGGTCATAGCTCTGTAATTAGTTTCACAGTTACTTGTGAATACACCTATATAACATGCTTGGAATCATATAACAGAAAAATAGAAATGTTCTAGTGTTTCAGTCTAATTTTGTTTTATTTCTTTCCTTTCAATTCTCACATTAAAGAAAGTGGACTTCTCTCTTTTATAAATAACCAAGTTTGTCTCTTTACACATCAATGTCCTGCACGTGTTCCTTAATTTCTACTATATTTTTAATTTATTTTGCCTTTTCTTTTTAAAAAAAATATATTGTCCATAAATTCCAGTGGGTAGAAATAATCACATTTGCTGTTTAACATCTTGCATGCTATAGCTGACTGGCTGCCACAACAAATGGCAATAATTGCTTTATCTTGTAGCTTACATTGTTTGCACTACTTTTGAGCAACTCTAGTTTTATTATACTTGTTAACACCATTCCTGCAGTTACATCTTTATAATTATTATTAGACTACTGTTATTTACTCCTGTTTTATAAATAAAACAAAACCTTAATGCAAAACATGTTCTTACCAATTTCTATAGCATCAGTCTTTGCTTACCAAGTCATCTTTCTATCTTTTCATCAGACTTTATTTTCCAATTTTTTCTAAATTGTTAAAACAGGTATTATCTGTCATAGCCTTCTGTTTTGAAGATAGATTCCTTTTTCTCACTTTAAATACTCATACTTTCTATGGCTTCTTATGGACATAAGTGCGTACAATTATACAACTCTTTTACATTTCCCTGAATATTAAAAAAGGAGTCTTCTGAATGTAGCTGGACTTCCAAAGCTGCAGTATAAAGAAAAAAAATTGTAAAATACCACACATAATGCATAATGGAACAGTAAACCTCGGATTTAATTTTCCATCTAAATTAGACATTTCCTAGATGTATGTACATTCAATACACCAATGACAGTTGACTAGTTTATCAGTCTTTTCTTCATAATATAATAGTGCGTCTATCTGGTCCAGAATTTTATTGTACGTGGTTTATCAGGAAGTTTCATTTTTGCATTTACACATGTTTTAATGTAAGATTGCACTGGAATGCCTTTAGACAGAAAGATACAAATGTAAACTCTGTAATAACATCCTTAAATAATGCACATTATACAATGTTGGGTGATTAATATTAAACACATTTGTTGATTGGACAGAGGTGCCAGTTTGCCTATTACAAACCAGCATTACTCCCCAGAATAAATACAGGTGCTATAGTGATACACAGGAATGTAGGTAACAGAAATCCTCATATTTAAAGAGAACCACCAACAATGTAAAGCATCTTTGTATCACTGGAGGTTTGGGTGCATTAGGGACTGTCTGTACTTTGCATTAGTTTGAAGTGCATATTGCAGCACACAGGAAAAGTAGAACAAAAACAAAGTGAAATACTTGGAAAGTATATGCCTTACACATGCATAATGTATTAAGGAACTATCCACAGATGCAAAAGTCTGTTGAAGCAAGCAAGCCAAAAACCAAGTTTATAGATGCAATCCATCCATCCATCACCCCTTTTTCCCATTTCTGCACATAGAGTCAGGGTGTCTGCTCAACACTGACAGTAATCTAGAGCCAAGGTTTTCACTGCTGAGTGGCTAGCCCTGCCGCAGTAGTTCTTCCACACCACACACTTGCATGCATACTCAACTCTCAATGTCGTTAGTAAAAAAAAAAAAAAAAAAAAAACGTTCATTTTTAAATGTTAGCAATATATACCATGCCAAACATGAGTAATCCCAGCACTCAGTCATGGATTATTGTTAAAGCAGCAGTGAAGCAATGAAGTCTTTTTAAGAGGGTTTGATCACCTTTAGTTTAACTAAATCAATGGTTCTAAGTTTCACAGACTTGCATTTGTTTGTATATAATGTATTATGCTCAAGGTTGCAGCTTGGGAGTTCACTATCAATGCAGAGATTATTACAATTTCTGAAACCTAGCAATCACATAAACATATCACAAATATAAGTGCTCATTCAGTTGAATATTTGCTAAAAATTCTTATGTGTTATTTAATAAAGAGAAACTTGGCCTAGCTGAATCCCTATATCACAATTAAATGCCCATCAAAAATTAAATTTAATAATATGTATGCATCATTGCTTAGAGCTTATGTGATGTTTTGCTGAGTTTTACTGTAGCAGTTCTATCACAGCCCTGATAGCAGTTATGAAAATTCTAGGCATCCTATATCAACAGCCTTCTTTGTTTCAGAGTTATTAAAACATTAAATTTTTATTTGCTATTTGTATTATGGTATGTGAAATAAGCTCCTTGATAAGATGTGTCTTCTTAATTGGGCCCCTGATACATCTTCGATCTGAGTTGTCAGATCTGCTGGAAGAACAGCCTCTGTATTTAGCCAGTAAACTACCAGGAGACCAGTAGTTTCACTGTTATGATATTAAGTTAGCGAGGCCAAATGGAGGGCACCACTATGCTCAGGTGAGACTCTACATCTGTGCTCGACTTATGTTTGGGCACCTTTATCACAGCATCAGCATCATGGAGAGAAATAGATTTGTTTCTTGTTTACAGCATGCAGCTGTGGAAGCCGCTGCATGGGACTTGTATAAAACAGAAGCAAATTTGTACTGAGACTTAAATATCGACCCTCCATCCAGTCAGCAGTCTCTGGAATCTTATTGTTGAAAACTTTATCTAGTTGTAATTTTCCCTTGGGTGATTTCTACTCAAGCTGCCCTGCTCTGTCTCTCATCTCACTGACAATACTGCCAGCTTTTTTGTTAGCATTCACTGATGGTAAACCTAAGGAAAAAAGCATAGGCCACATCTTAAAGAATTATGATAAATCTTGCTTTGTTTCAACTACATTGTATGAGAAGTAATTTATTAAACAGTCATTCTTTTTCATGATTATCTTTGCATAGTTATGGCTTCATTTAGCCACAGTAGGCCTCTCTACTTCATTGATTTTTGTTGATTCTTCTAAGGTCCTTCTTACTGTATGTGGCCCTTTTGTTCCTTAGGGTATCTGCACTGTCAGAACTGATAATGAATAGTGTTGTTAATAAACCTCCCTTGTAACTATTTATTAGGGCAGCTTACTCGCCTTTCTGTTGAAATAAGAAGGCCAAAAAAAAGTTTTGCAGTCAGCAGCAGTACAGCTCTTAAAGATACATCATCTGCCTAGAAAAAGATGAGATATTTAAAAGTGAAATCAGAAAGGATGAATTTCTAAAAGGCAGAGGTCATTAGGTACACCCCGAGTTTTGCTAATCATTTTGTCTATATGTCTCAGTGATATGCAAAGCATGTATGTCACATGTTCACTCATGTTAGAGGTAAACAACTAATTCCTCTAGACTGGTGTGTGCCATTTTTGAGAGTTTCTCCACATTGTGTGATCATGGAGTGGGTATATATAAGTTTTGGTTATGTGGAGGATGTTCTGCCCATATGGGGGTATATAGGGGACTTTTCATTTACATTCCATATAACAAACAGCTTTTTATTTAGATACTGGTAGTAATGAAAATAAATTCAAAGGAATACACTATGACCTCTCAATGAAAAACTACTCTGTCTTACTTTTAGGACACTTTGCAACCACTTTTGATGTCTGCACCACAGATTTTGGCAGTGCATTGAAAGAAATTGACATTTACATGGCTCAGCTAAAATATAGAGTCACAAAGAAAATGAAAATAAATGTAGAAATACAGACTGGCCTATGAAAAAGTGTTAGGTTAGTGAACACATAGATAAAGGAAAGGATTATCTTAAGATGAGATGGCATAGGTAAATTATTTTACAAATTTGAAGATCAAAGCCCTCTTAATAATATTTTTCATTGAGGACTTATTCAGTTTTATGGGAGTAATATGCAAACATCTTCAGCCATTTTCTAATCTGCTTGCCTTTGTAAGGGCCACAATGGTAGCCAGCTGAAAAGGGTAGTCCACTTTAAGGTATTGCAGTTCCTGTGAAGGCCCAAGGAGGGTAACCTTAATAACAAATAAATACAAAGGTAAAAACTACATACAGTCTAAACATTTTTGAAAAGATTAAGGGCCCTATTCAGAATTGCTGCTACAACTAGTACATAAGGTGTACACCTCATGGTGAGTATTTCTGATTCAGAGACAGCCCTACCATGGTGCTGCAACATGAAGACATGCAGCATCACTATATTTAATTAAGAGACAGACCTACCATGGTGCTGCAACATGAAGACATGCAGCATCACTATATTTAATTAAGAGACAGCCCTACCGTGGTGCTACAACATGAAGACATGCAGCATCACTATATTTAATTAAGAGACAGCCCTACCGTGGTGCCGCAACATGAAGACATGCAGCATCACTATATTTAATTAAGAGACAGCCCTAGCACGGTGCCGCAACATAAAGACATGCAGCATCACTATATTTAATTAAGAGACAGCCCTACCATAGTGCTGCAACATGAAGACATGCAGCATCACTATATTTAAATAAGAGACAGCCCTACCACGGTGCCGCAACATGAAGACATGTAGCATCACTATATTTGATTCAGAGACAGCCCTACCACGGTGCTACAACATGAAGACATGCAGCATCACTATATTTGATTCAGAGACAGCCCTACCATAGTGCTGCAACATGAAGGCATGCAGCATCACTATATTTGATTCAGAGACAGCCCTACCATGGTGCTACAACAGGAAGACATGCAGCATCACTATATTTGATTCAGAGACAGACCTATTATGGTGCTGCAACATGAAGACATGCAGCATCACTATATTTAATTAAGAGACAGCCCTACCACGGTGCTACAACATGAAGACATGCAGCATCACTATATCTGATTCAGAGACAGCCCTACCATGGTGCTACAACAGGAAGACATGCAGCATCACTATAATTTTTTCAGAGACAGCCCTACTATGGTGTTGCAACAGGAAGGCATGCAGTATCACTATATTTGATTCAGAGACAGCCCTACCATGGTGCTACAACAGGAAGACATGCAGCATCACTATATTTGATTCAGAGACAGCCCTACCATGGTGCTACAACAGGAAGACATGCAGCATCACTATAATTTTTTCAGAGACAGCCCTACTATGGTATTGCAATAGGAAGGCATGCAGCATCACTATATTTGATTCAGAGACAACCATACCATGGTGCTGCAACATGAAGACATGCAGCATCATTATATTTGATTCACAGACAGCCCTACCATGGTGCTGCATTATGAAGACATGTAGCATCATGATGAGCTGTCCTTGCAGCCATGCTAAATGCTAATGAGGCATTCCAAGGGCAGCAGCATATGGTATTTAGTTATGGGATCGGCTCTAGAACTGCCTGCATAAAATAACACGGCCTTTCTCATTGTTACTCGTGTAAATTAATTAGTTACGTATCACATCAGGATGGATTTACCACACATCCACCAAATTTCAATTACAAATACTTAAAATAGTTAGGATGAGTGCAGGCTCCTTGCACACTCCAGAATAGACAGCAGAAAAAGAGAATTATAAACATTCCCATTTAACGTTTTTTTCTCTTAGGCAGATAACTTGAGAAAGCCCAATGAGTAAATTCAAAGTTTTCTAACCTCAAGTCAGTAAGAAACTCATTAGTACTTTGGAGAACAGGTAGTAATACAAACTTTGTTAACAAATTTCAGTATGGATGTATACAGTGAAGTCTTATGGTAATATCTGTTGCATAGCTTATTCCTTGGTCTGTGATGATTCTGGAAAAGAGTGAGCAGAATATTAGTGACAACGTGAAAAAGGAATTCCACTGAGGAACTTGGTAAAAAGAGATAGGAATGTTGTAGTGTCAAAAGGGATACTTCTACTGAAAATTACTCTTCAACTAGCATGGTTACTCCAGTGTCCATCCATAATATAGGTATGCATGTCATTCATTCAGTTTCCACAAAAGTACTATGCTTGTTCTCATTTTGTTTAAGTTTGTTTACTCATTTTTTGACTTTTTCCTACAAAATGTAGCAATGTGTTTTATTTCAATCACTTTGTGCTATTGTTTCCTCAAGGTCATGATATCTCAAAGAAAGAAATGTTTTAAAAATTGCTAGTACAGTGTTTCTCTTTATGTGAGCTGGGATGGCTTTGAAGAAAGATTATTAAAGTAACAACATGAGACGGAATCTGTCTGCACTAGTAATCCATGAGGTTAGACCCCTGCAAGAACATACTTTGAATTAAGAGTGTTGCTTGTTTGCAGGAATGAATGGGTGCAATTCTTTGTTTTATCCTTGATGGTTTAGTGCTGGCTGATTGAAATCCACTGCTTGAGAGTAAAGAATCACTGAGTATGTGTACTAGTCAAGTACACATGTTCACCAAAAATGTGTGTATGAGCATGTGTGCTTACTGATAAGTAAATGCTGCTCTATAAAGAAAATGTTTTACTTATATATATATATATATATATATATATATATATATATATATATATAGGACACATTTCAGGAGCATGAGTGTGCGCCCTGGTGTCAGTGTGTGTGTATGAGCCAGTGATTAGAAGTTTATGTGTGCGTGTGTGTGTGTGTGTGTGTGTGTGTGTGTGTGTGTGTGTGTGTAATGAGAGATTAAAAGCTGTGAGTATTGTAAGAGTGGTAGCAGCTGGATGATTCTATGACTCAGTGTTTTAAATGGAACTTATTCTAGTCTCACATATGGTAATAGTCATCACTAAAGGCAGTCTGGAGGATTTGTCCCATACATAAAAAGTTCACTTTTTTGGTGTGTTTCTGGGTGCGAGGCTGATGAATGGCACTAAATTTGTGAGTATATGCATGTATTCATGTGCAGATATGCATGTATTTTCAATGTCTGTGTGGTGAGATGTATGTAATAGCTGACGTGTTTATTTCAAAGAAATGCCCATTATAGAGTCTACTTTTGCTATCTAACTATAAAACCAAGTAAACTGCTTGCTCAAGTACTGCAGTATCCATACCTTATATGCTCAAATACATTGGTACATTGATGTACTGGGAAATTTGTGTTGAACAGTAGAGAATACATTAGAAAAAATAGATTTAGTGGTACATCTTGATAAAATTGACATAGACCATACCACTGTAGGGTCACCTTAGTGGACACATTTGAAATGTATTTCATCCACTGTGAAACAACCATATGACCCGAAGCTCAAAAGGCATCAATTCATTTAAATGCATTTACTACCTGCAGCCTGAATGAAGCAATACCTTTAGTGTCACGATTCAGGGAGTTGCTGATTTCATTTTAATGCAATACCTTCAAAGTATAAGCTACATTCTTCATAAAACTCTTTGTGAATGATGAAGGATTCCATTTTGTTTTGAAGAGCTGTTAGGCTGAACCTGGAGTTTGAAAAAAAAAAACTCTGGTTTGCTGTGCTTTTAGTCATTTGTTTGACTCACTCACTTATTTCTAACTTTTGGTTTTTTTTGTTTATGATTATTTAAGCAATAGCCGATTATGTTGGTGTGGTATATTAAGATTTACCCATGGCTGGTGTGGTTTATTCATGTGGGTGTAACCCGAGTGATTAAATAAAGCCAACCATGGGTAAATCTTAATATACCACACCATGGAGTTGGTTATTGCTATTATATAATGACAATGACATTATTTAAAAAAAAAATACTTTTTTAAAGAATGTCTTTGTATAATGGTGCCATGCTGTCCTTCCGAGGTTGGTAATATCTTGTTGCCTTTATTGATGTACTGCATATGCGTATGGGACTTGCTTTCGCATGCATACACAGTACATCAGTGATTTGGAAAAGAAACAATGGAGAAAAGACAGTCTCTGTTGCTCCGTTTTTCTTTTCTTTTTTTTTTTTTTAAATAAAAAAAAAGTTTTGTACAGTTTAGGGTAGGAGAGAGAGAGAGAGACAGAATGGAGGAAACAAATCAAAAATCAGGTGAATGTCTTTAGTTTTGAATAACGTACCTGATTTTCTTAGTATTTTCTCCATCCTGTATCTCTCTGTATTAACTATGACCAACATGTGGCATACAATATTGACCATTCTATTATGTGGCAGAGATGTTTTCCCTACTCCATGTCTTTCAGGTGTTAATGTCTGTGATTAAAATATGGATAACCAAAATAGTATTCATAAAAGTGTATATTAAATGTTACTACATTAAAGAAGACTAGATAAGTTCCTAAAATTCAATATGCAATAGTAATTTCAAAATTACTACTTAAGCTACATATTTCAAGTGAACTGAATCTTCTGAAGACCTCTTCCAGTATGCCTGTACTTATAAAGAACATAATTAACTTCCTGTTCCTCACATCACCTCACCTGTAGATTGTGTACTATTTATCTCCCTTCAGTCAATGTAAATGAGCCTATAATAGCTATAAGGGAAAGAAGCACTAGGACGCTCCATGTTATCAGTGTCGACACCCATCCTGAACTTGACTGTATCTTTGCAGAAGATACCAAGCAATGGCTACTTAATAATATAATAAATGACCTCACTATTCTTACAAACCTATACACAAAGTGATTGGAGCTTTCTGATTTTCCTTCAAACTTAATTTGTTTGGACTTGCTCACGTAAGTCATCTGTCATTAGGATTCTCTTTCTTTAGTTACATTTTATTAACTGGATTAGCCCCACTGGGCTAGCTCATTTTTCAGAGCGGTACCTGGAGAAAACAATAGAAATTGAGAGACCCATACAAGTTAAAAATCCAACTATCATATTAGAAATTATTATTCTATTATATAGAGATTAAGTAAACAAGTAAAGAAAGTTGTTATCAAAACATATGTACATGATATTTACATGAAAAGAACCTGTTAAAGTAAATAAATAAATGAAAGTAATTATCAGAAAATATAAATAAGACACTTATACTGAGATGACAAAGAATATAATGTACACCTGGTTGTGGAAAAGTTTAGAGAAAGAAAAAGGAGTTGACAGGAGATTAAGAAAAATACAGGAATTGGGAGAGGATAGGGAAAGTGAGTCAGTAAATTATTGGAATACCCTGGACTTGACACAGTCAGCCACTGTTATGATAATCTCTTTTAAGTGACTATATGAGTTCATCCCTCGTAATGAAATCATATCCACTGAGCACATAACTACTTCAACATTTGGACTAGGATATCTGTTAATTAGGATCATATCTCCTAACTTTCCAGATTTTTGCAGAATGTCCAGATTTTTGTCCCATATTTTTGTTGTGTTCCACATAAAATTTGTGGTTTTCTGGCAAATCATTGGCATCTATATTATAACATCAAAGACACAAAATGTTGAATGCTCACAAGATCGAAAATGCCAAAACTTGAATTCAGTATTGTGGGGAGGCTGTGCCTCCCACACCCCTCACTAAATATATATTCCAAATCTGAGATTGCACTACAGTGTGGAAAGGGCAAATATCCCAATCTTCACTGTACTGTGGTCTCAAAAACAGACCTTTGACATTCCGGCACTTTCTCTGTTGTGCTATTCGACATTTTAGATTCTTGATAATGTAATATAGATCCAATCATTGTACTGATCTCAGGACTGAAGTTACCAAATGATGACACACATTTTTTAAGGTTGACTTCAAATTCTTCAAAAAACATATGTTAACATAATCCCTGTTCCTCTAGTAACTTTCTAAGTTTATAAGAGCAATATTTAAAATCTGCCCCTATTTTAGGTTTTTTTCCCTCTATTTTGTAAGGCTTTCTCCAGATTTCTTGCACTAAGAATTTGAGGGCTATAATTAGGATATCATACTGGAACTCATTATTTCTCAAATAAACCAACTTAGTTTGAGCAGTTTCTATGGAATAATGCAGTACAATTCTTAATTTCCTCAATCAAATATATTGCTACAGTAATGCATGACACCAATGTTAGTAAATGCAAAATGGAAGTCAAATATAATCCAGATGAGCATTATTATATGACCTGATCAAAATAATAAGAAATAGAACATGAGATGAGGATATGACCATAGTGCGTATGCAGGTGAAAGACAAAGGAAAAGAATACTGGAAAACTGTGAATCCACAGACTATGAAATTATATGATGGAAGTACAAGTGATAAAACCCGAACGTGCAAAGACGTTGGAGGAAGAATTAAATATTGTGAGGAATCACAATTTTAGAAGATGGTTCAGAAAAAGTTGAGATGTTATAGCAGGACTTGTATATTGTATTGGTGTTACTTTTTTGAATAATCTAAGGCAAGTAGGCTTAATTATGAGGGACACATGAGACGACTGAACTCTTAATTAAAGATAGAATACTTTTAGGCCACTATAAAGTTATTTACAGCAAAAGGAAAAGGTAAGCTATTTATAGTGCAATTCAGCAAAATGGAAGTAAGATACCAAGAGAACTGAAGGAAGACTGTTAGATGATACTGGAAAAATATAAGATATAATGTTGGTGAAAGGTTTGGAAAAGAGTGACTGACTCATGAGAAAGAAAAAAGGTAATTTCATTTTTTATTTTATTTATTTATCATTTGTTGACCAGGAAAGTCCAACTAGGTTCCACAGAGCCTGTTTTCAGCGGAGGCCCGGGGAGAAATGCTCCAGATGCATGTAATGAATATACTTGTCCAAAGTTGTGGTGAGAAGTAGAAAACATTTAGTGCTTGTGGGACTTATAATAAGAAAGTTTCACAGATAAATACACTTGCATAGATAATAGGAGAAAATGTAAAATCTTCTATTCCTACTCAGAGATAGAAACAATTCCTGAATTCGTTGAGGGCTTTTGCCTCAGTGCCATAAGAGGCAGTTGTTAGAAATAGGAATTAAGAAGCAAATTCTGTATTTTATTCCTGGTGGCAGTACTTAGATCTTACATCTTGTAGAGATAATATATGGACTACATGCATGCAAACTAGAGTAGGGGGAAGGAACAAATGTGTAGGTCCTCCTAGTGTTTCCCAAAATTAGATGAATATATACAACTATGGACATACATTTAACTTATCTTGCTAAGGTAAATTAAGGTGGAGAAATTCCTGCACTGCATCTTTCTGGATAAGGAGAAGGGACAGCTCCTACATTGTTATATCAATAACAATTCCCCGTATCTTTCTCAGTTTACTTACTTGAAACTTATCCATAGATGTCATTATTCCCCAGAGAGATTTAGGAAAAATGAATAAACACATTTATCAGTCTGCTTGTTTTGGCAATGTGGTTTTGAGCATTATACTTATATTCACATATTGTGGGAATGCAGAAAAATAAGGCAGATGTGGGAATGGATGTTGAACAACATTGGATGGGCAATGCAAATATATTTGCCATTTGATATAGAAGTTTACTTTTGCTTATTGCAGATCCTACCTTCTGGTATCAAATTAAATGATATGTTTTTTGTTTGGATAAGAACTGCCCTATCTGTAGCATTAGCAGTCATTTTTAAATCATGGAAGCGAGTTGAATTATATTGATAGAAATATTTTGTATGCACTTGGTGAAGTCTTAATGTTCTTAATCTGGAAGAAAGTGATATGAGGGTATGGTTGGAGCTTATGCCAATATTTTTGTATTTTATAATTTAACAATAAAGAAAGTAGGAAAGAAGGTCATGTTAGAGAGATAGAAAATTATTTATTTTGGACACATGTTTTTCTTCATTTATCATGATAATGGAAATTGCAAACAACCAGCAGAGGAAGGAATGGACTATTATTTTACTATGAACATGACTGATGCCAAGTTGGGGTGGGGCTAATGTTTGAAGTACACTAGATTTACACTTTTTTTTCTATTTCATTTCACTGGTTGGTTGAAGGAATTGATGTAATGTGTATTTCTTAGAGATTTAATGAATGCAAAAGTGTTGCTATATTATGCAATAAGCATTTATGTTGAAAAAAATCTGTATTTCTACAGGGAACAAATAACTGGCTACAGGATAGGGAATCTTTAGTAACCTTTATGGAAAGAGCTCCAGTCTGTTTGAGGTTATAAATGGTGTTCCTCCAGGGATCAGGATGGTTGTTCTGGTCTATAATCGTATGTCATAGAGGCCTGTAATGTAATAAATGATAGGTATCAGAATTTGCAATGACACTGAAGTGGGCTGTTTGGTAGAGCTACTAGATGAAGAGAAGGTGTTACAAGATTATATTGAGTAGTTATTTATATGGGCTAAAACATATTATGTAGAATTCAGTGGCAAGAAATGTAAAATAATGCATATGGGATCAAATGATATGGGTTAGCCATATGAAGTAAATATTTACATTATCTCGGTGGGCTCACCATTAATGATCTTGGTGTTAATATTCAGAAGAAAAAGCTGGTTCAACCAGAGCCCTACTCATTCAAGTCTTCAAGTGAAGAACAAAAAAAAAGTACAAATGTCCTTCACTATAATAAGCTGATCACTACATTTTAAACAATCAGCCACTGAAAAACAAAAAAAGATGACAGCTATACTACTGGCGCACCAACCTGGTGGCTTGCCCCAGCCATTCAGGCCAGATTTCTGTGTCTGTCCCCAATCTTACTTTAACAATTTTTATTTTAGAAAAAAAAAATCTTCTTTTTAGATTTTAGCAAGCTGCTTGCCACAAATGTAACAAACAATTGCTACCGTTTATATCCTGCCTGCACTTTGGACTACAAAATAAAAGTTTACTTTATTTTTAACTTTTAAACTGTAGTGAACTGTACAGTTTAGACCATATAAGGAGTGATACAGTACTCAGGTTTGACTACAAATGCAATACCAACTTTTAGAAGCTGTTATTGCATTAAAGAAAGACAGGGATTGGCTGATTATGGCCCACCTAACTATTTGGACCTGGGTCACTTGTCCCTCCCAACATGGCCTAGCTATGCTACTGTTACTATTTTTGACAAATTAGATTGGAGTAGAAATGCATCTTTGGCTGTCATCCGGAATTTTTTTTTTTTTTTAATATTAAGACCAATGTGGCTTATTATCTCCATCAGGTATGAATAAATTTTGCTCCTATTATTTAAAAGACTGGTAGAACTTGTTATGGAATATGAAAGTGTTTTTTGTTCCTCTAGCAGTAAGGATATAGGGAAGTTAGAGTATTTTCAGATGTACTTTATTAAATAGACTCCAAATAACAAGAGATTTAAACTATGAAATACGTTAAGATATGTATAGTGTTAAGTATAGATATGTAGGGAGAGAATAAATCTGGGCATAAAAATGTTCTTTTGTTATTTAGTTTTGTTACAATTTACAAGCCACCTACTAATGATTAACAGTATAAGAAAGGAAGGCATTGAACTGCGATTTCCTTATCTATTATACATACAAATGCCCTAAAGCCTTTTAAGCAAAAAAATAAATTATGGTTTGGTGGCAAAGTTTACTGTACCACTAACTAATGGAAGTGGACTTCAAATAACCTCTTATCTGGTCTGTAGCTCATCATAAAACATTGCAGCTCTGTAACTAGGTTTCTTCTTTAAAAATATCACCTCATACCTTTGATTGTCAGATTTTAGCCCCTTCACTTTTCTCAAGTCATGCTATTCATTAGAATATTTCAGTAAATCATTTTTTTTCTGGGGATCTATATTATGGAACGTGTTCTCACTTAATGTAAGGGTTCTATTCCACTTCTAATTCAATTATCATATCCCCTACCATCTTCAGGAGTAACTCACATACATTTACAATACAGAAACGTGTTCTACAGCATACGTCAAGTGTGAAAGCCAACTCACTGACTAGAGGAGGATTGCTTTTTATTAACTGCATAATTTTTTACCACATTGTATTAACTTATTCACTCCAGTTGAGTTCAGGAAGTTTACACTGTAACTTCCAATGGGCGGAGCCTAAGTCATTTGACAAAATAAAATTATGTCCTCACATTTCAAACAAATGTTCATATCTCTGGAACCATAGGTGTCATGAAAGAAGTATAAATGGCAACAACTTCAGAACAAAATATTTTTATAGTGGCAGTATTCTTCAGGTTTTAAGTCTTAAACTGAATGTTATAAGTCACAGTAAACACAGTAACTATTATGCTTGTAATATTTTGTATACAACCTAAAATATCTCGGCAACCACTCAAATTACAAATATACTGTCAGCAGCATTTTATTCATCTAGCTGAAAGCTTTCATATGAGGCTAAGGAGTTCTATCTGTGTTACTTAGTTATTGAGATATTTCAAAAAAGTGAAAATGATATCTCCATAAATTAATATCAGCATGACAACAGTTAATATCGATTTATGTGTACTAGACAGAGGTCAAATATTAATGCATTTGAGTTTGCCATCGTGTAAGCTTTAAGATGAAATCTTTTAAAACCTTGTATATAGCACGGTTTTGGAATTATTGAGGCAAATATAAACAAGCAATATTTGATGCCTAGAGGCATCGGTATGAGTTAACTGCAGACGCACCAGGAGGCAGCACTCAGATGTAATGAGTTAAACTCTTTGTGCATTGAGTTTTTCTTCCACTGTACAACCTATACTTACATTACTGCTTTTGGTTTTCAGTGAAGTTTTAGCAGAAGTGTTAACCAGTGGCCCAGTCTGCTTATCATAAATAAATGAATACAACAAGTAATGTTAATGGACAACATTTAGTAAATGGTAGATAAAGTTATCAGCGCAATGTTGAGTAACTTTTGACTGGAAAATTAGAGGCATATATTTTGGGACATCAGAATTATTTCCAACAACACAGAAAGGATCACAGTAAATTGTAGCAGGAGATAAATGTAAAGCTATTAGCCATATAATATTTACATGTGCAAAGATGATAATATTACAAGCAGGTATACAAACAAATGGAAAGTGAATGGAGAAGAAGGATCCTAAGTTCACAGTACTTTATCATACCTGCTATATGAGATTGGAGGAGACGATAAAGAGACTAGATGAATGCCTCATATATTTTATGCACTAAGATGGAATTAATAGGTTACTTTTTTGTTTTGTTTACTTTTCTTGACTAAATTGCCCCACTCTAAGGTCAGTGCCTACTTTTCTACACAGACACAAGGTAACAATTCATAGTGACTGAGGGGAATTTGACCAGGGCATTCTGGAACTTCCCCTACTTTTTTTTTTTTATTAATAAGTTGCATGGAATCCTATATGTCCTCAAGCCGAGGAGTAGCTGGTTCAGCTAGTGTTCTATGTTGTTCCACTTAAGCCTGTAGTCCAGTACTCAGCTCCACACACACACACACACACACACACACACACACACACACACACACACACACACACACACACACACACACACAAAACACTTCAAGTAAAGAGCAAGGATGAAAAAAAAAAAGTCCACAATCGGGTACCTGGGGTACTTGAAATGCAGGAGCCAATCAGGTCCCATTTCTGCCCCCTGTCTCAATCTCCTTCCTCACATTTTAGTAAGAAGAAGAAAAAAGGATAAAAATACTTTTCATTTAAATTATAGCAGCCTCTATAGTTTATACCTGACAAAAAGGGCTACAGTGCTCAGGCTTTAGTTTAAAAAAATATATATTTTTTACTTTTAAACTGTAACAAACTGCTTGCTACCCTGTAGCAAGTAGCTGTTTCAGTTTAGATGACACATGGAGTGCTACAGCACTTAGATTTGACTGAAATACAATACCACCTTTCAAAAGTCAGTATGCAATAAATTGCAAGCAGGACTTGCTGGCCATGCCTCCAAACACTTTGTACCCTGGGCAGTTGCCTCCTTTACCCTGCTCTAACTATGCTTCTGTCTACAAAAGCTACCACCAACTTGGGCAGATGTGACTTTGGTTTAACATCTAATCTGAAGGATAACACATTCAGGAGTGCAGCATTTTCCTTAAGCTGCCCGGCAATGTCAGTACTGAAAAATAATTTGCAACTACCTGTTGTGGAAATAGAACCCACAGACTTCTGATCTTCTATGACAATGACAAGTGTGCTACTTGTTGTACCACTGACACTTAACACTGGAATGGAAGTCCAGGGGTTCTTAAGATGATGTATCCCATTATAATGTGCCCTTAGAGTACATATCTCCCCATTCTCACATTCCTCCTGTACAATGCTTAGGTGGGGATGGATGGGGTAAGATGATCCGTGACGGCTTGGTGTCATGGGGGGGGGGGGCGGTGACATCTGGCATGTAGGTCCCGGGACTCTGGTGTTCGGGCCATCAGAGGGCTACCTGCAGGCAGATAGCCCAAGTGTGATGACTTTAACAGTGAATACACTTGAACATCTACATTTATGGTAAGTGTACACAACTGAACTTTCCCCTCTACTCAGCACTCATTACACCCATTATAGAGTACAATACCACTTTTGGAATGTACCTCACAAGATATCTGCAGCAGCTGGAAAGGCCACAGAAGTACCTCACAAAAAGGATTACTGGCCTTAAACAGATGCCCTGCACTGACCATCTCAAAAAACTCCAGCTTTACTTTGTAGCATATCGCCTACTCTGAGGAGATCTCTGCCTAGCATATAAAGCTATGTTAAACCCAGAGCTGTTGGACATGCTACACCTAAAGAAATCCCAAACACCTCCGAGCTACATGCTCTAGGGACCTAAAGTTTGTCACCACAATAAATAGGACATGCTGGAGGGATAGATTCCTGTCCCAGAGAGTTCCTATACTGGAACAAGCTACCCATCTATGTCAAGCAAAGTTCATCATTAGCACTCTTCAAGAAAAATCTTGATGAGTGGATGGGAAATAGGAAATACACCACACCCCGGAGATCACTTTTGTGGATCTGCTCGACAGGGGCACAGGAAATTAACTTTCTTGGGTGGCGTAAGTCAGGGAACCTTGTTGGCTAGGCTTGCTTAGGCCCTTGGGCCAATAGCCTAGTACCTACCTATGAACCTATGAACCTATATTTGACCTGTGATGAACTGCCCTCCTGCAAGTCATTCTCCACTATGAACTGAAATGCACACTCAGTCTGCATTATTGTATATTCTCTGATGAACTGCTTCACAGAGTTCCTTCTGCATAGTGTGTGTGTGCGTGTGTGTGTGTGTGTGTGTGTGTGTGTGTGTGTGTGTGTGTGTGTGTGTCTTTCTGTGTGCATGTGAGTGTGTGTGTGTGTGTGTGTGTGTGTGTGTGTGTGTGTGTGTGTGTGTGTGTGTGTGTGTGTGCGTGTGTGCGTATGTGTGTGTATACAGACAGTTTACACTGAAAACCTTGAAAGTGCATCAGTCGACTAGCACGTGGTCAAATGTCAGTTTTCAAGTTGGCAGAATGTCGAACCAAGATGTATTGACTACACTAAAGCAAACGGCTAGTGTAGTTCGAGTATTTGGGCTCGACGTTGTGGCCCCTGGAAAACAGCAGAATTAAGGTACTGTTGACTGTAGAGTGTAACAGTACGTTAATGTACATAGCAGGATGTGAGTGATGTCACCTCCTACTATGTCGAATACATCAAACTACTGATGCAATGCATTCATTTTTGGGTTGGTTGCTGTTTCGAAATTCCGAATTTGGCATTTCAGGCTGACATTCTGAACGGTCGACCGAAGCAAATTCAGAATTTCAGCAGTAAACCTGTACAGCCAAATGTGCACAAATTCAACAGCTGAACACCTGTTGCAGACTGCTGTCACCCTAATTCCTATGTCCTTAAATGCTTACAGATGTAAAGTACAGTGCAACCTTATCATGATGTGTCCTACATCCTGCATTCTGGAATCTATTGCACTACTTAATTGTCATTGTAACTTTACCACAGTTCATCATATAGGACACACAAACATATTTGAGAAATAACACATAGGCCTCTTATGAAAAACAATACAGCAACATTGCAGAAATGCAGCAATGTATTGAAGAAATGCTGTAGATGTTGAGCTATCCAACTGTGTGTCAGGAAACAAGCACATTAGTTTTGAATGGGGAATGGGCAGAAGAATGAACTCTGACATTAGTACGCTTTACTGCTATTGTGCACATTGACATACCTCTATGCTTCATGGTACTGGCCTGAATTACTTTCCAACAAAGGATGTGTGGCTGAATATTCATGGACTGTGCCATCACATGCCTCTTTGTGTTGACAGAACTCTGCCCATACTGGTTCCTTACCAGTGTTCACCTGTCTGCTGAGCTGCTGCCGAGTGTGCCATTTTTTTCAGCGTGCTGCAACTTTGGCACTTAACATAAAGATCTGCAATTCTGTTTATAGCAGTGGGAAACATACTCCATGCAAACTATAACACCTTGTGCAAAAAGTGCCTCTGTGGCCTGCCCTACAGCAAGTTCAATAACAACACATTTTTATGAATATAGATTATATTTCACGCAGGCAAAAAAGATACAGACTATGGATTATCCATCATTTATTGACAATTTCCATTATGCTCAGCATCTTAACCTTTTATAACAATGAATGCTTATTACCGCAGGCTTCCCTTATTTGCAGACAGCAGGCAAATACAGCTCAGGGTATTTATCACTTTGGTGTGCATCACCTTAAATTAAATGCTTCACTAAAAAGCATATAGAATATGTATTAAAATAACATAGGCATGCTCAGGCTCTTAAACGTGTAGTAACACTTCCACACAAAACTCTTAAGTGTACCTCATTACGAGGAACGTTCCTTATTTTGAGTCAAGTCCATGTACCTCACTGTTCCACAAATAAAGGGTCTGTCATACATTCACTGTTAAGGACTTTGTTAAATAATACCCAGGTGAATAACACTGTATCATATTAATTCATCAAAAGAAGACTGTGTAAGTATAACGGAACATATTTTAACTATCCTCTAAGCTTCATAGTTGAAGTTGTTAGTAAACTGTTAGCAAGTGTTCCGCACTCTGCCCATTTGTTCTACATTATGAGAGGCAGTGTTCCACATTTTGGGGATGGCAGATTGAGAGCTATGCTTTACTAACATAACATAAGCCATTACACACACTTCAAGGGTCATCTTTCTTTTGTCCTGTTCACAATAAAAACCTCTTGTGTTGTGTCATCTACAGATCACTAGTTATTTTCTGTAATAAACAGTTTTCTAGATGCACTGCAACTTGTGAATTCTTTAACTATGGGCAGTATTGATTTTCCAGTTTATTTCTATCCATATATTTGCACTCTGCATGTATAAGCTCACACTGTGAATTTTTATTTAGCTAATATGTTGTTCTTCTGTATTAGGTTTTATAATAACATCATTATTTAACTATAACTATATTATGTCAATGTGGTATTTTTATCCCCAGGATGTTTGCTGAAAATGGGTTATTATCCCAGTCAGACATCCCCTTTAAACAAATATTAAATAAAATAAATAAATAAATGATAGGAAAGTTAATACGTTCTTAGAAGAACTTTGTCTTACATGAGATTAGGCTATTCCTTATAGCATATGCTCTCTCTGCAGCTTAAAGTCATGCCTCATTTTGCTAGAGTGGAAACACCTGATTGTTTTATGCCACTGCCATGTGTTTATAACATTGCTTTTATTCCAAATGACTTCCATTATAAAAACGGTTATAAACAAATGTATGTGACCTCCACCTAATATTATAATACATCTGGTGATCTTGTCAGCATAATTATGTTTTCAAACCACAGGAATAATACAACTGTACAAGCTTATCTTATTTTTCCTATAAGTGTGCCTGTCTAGTTCTCCATGTATCTATCTATCTTCCAGTATATCTATTAATCATATTTGCTAGCAGAAAGATACAGGAGTATAACACAGCTAACAAAAGTATGTATTTGGCTGTATTATTCATATGTATGGACCTTCATGACCTGCTGTATGATACTCATCATAATTTAAACCACCCCCCTGGGTCATCAGATATAAATAAATATGAGACTATATATTTTTAACTAAAGTTCAAGTACGTGTATCTAAGGAGGAAGCTGTGTTGCTTATAATCTCACAATAACAGTCCGACATTGTGCGTCTCATGACTGTATTCTAGCATGCCCTAAATTGTATTTGGACAGAGAAAAATTGAATAGAGGACACAAATAACAGATATAGTAAGGTTTGCTCTATGGTTTTATCAAGTTGTATTAACATGATAGAAATATGAGAGCTTGAATCTTATCTCAGGTAAAGTTTATAACCACATTAATCATGCACTGTATTACATATTTATCATGTCGCAAAGTCTGTAAGGAAAGTATTCCATTTTCAGAGTACAGACACTAAGGGCATTCCTGATAAGTTGTTTCTACTGCACTTTGCATTATATCAAAAAACATAGTATAATGTTTTCCTAGTACTAGACATTAAAAAAGAAGACATGTACTTAATACTGCATGCTTTAAAATTGCAGAATGCTTAATGCAAAACTACTTATTATCTGTCTTGGTAGAGACAAGGGACTGTTTTTTTTTGCATTTTGTATGGACATATAGTGTACTACTTCAATGGCTATTTAAATACTTACACGCTAACTGTGTAATGTGTTGAAGTCATATGATTCAAAGAGAACCAATGTATGTATATGCTAGGGTAAAAACAGAATGCAATGCGCAGCACCTCAATGTCTGAGGTATATTTATCACACCTGGTGAATACTGTAACAATTCTGAAACATGTCCATTCATTTAGAAATGTTACTGTATTGAATTCTGATTTCTTACATTCATGTGACTCTGAGTGGCTTGGTTAATTTGTAGTTACATGCACTTATGTCCTCAAGAATATAGACTGCCTGTATGCATTTGCTTCTAATATATATGTATATATATATATATATATATATATATATATATATATATATATATATATATATATATCTATATGGGTACCTATCAGTTCACCGACAGGTCAAAACATCGACACTAACATGTTCGACTCCAAATCATCGACACTTCATAACATCGACGTTTCAGGTAAGCGATCTTCCCCCTCACAGGACCCATGGTAGCACTCGTTTCTCTGTTATAACACGTAAGGTTTACGTCATTATTCAAAATTTACCCTGACAGCATTGTCCTTACCTTCTTAATAGTGAAACGAGTGCTACCATGGGTCCTGTGAGGGGGAAGATCGCTTACCTGAAACGTCGATGTTATGAAGTGTCGATGATTTGGAGTCAAACATGTGAGTGTCGATGTTTTGACCTGTCGGTGAACTGATAGGTACCCATATATATATATATATATATATATATATATATATATATATATATATATATATATATATATATATATATATATATATATTCATCTCAGAGTACATCCTGTAATATAAAAATTAAGATAAGGAATGTGGGGGTACTTTTGAGAAGGTGTTTTCCTCCTTGCAAAAATATTAATTCATTAGTGCAGTTATGTGGTTTGCATAAAATTAATTTATTTGTCTTTGTTTACCAGGATACTCCAACTGGGTAATATTCATTTTCAGCGGAGGCCCAGGGAGAAAAGCTCCATTTGCTTACATTGCATTATGCTAAGTTATGGGCAAACACAGAGTAGTTACATTTCTATTTACATTTATACACAAACAGAAGTTACATTTATGCATCTACATTCTAACATTTTACGGTGGTGGAAGTTAGTAAAGAGAAAGTACACGTGCAACTTAATGGATTGTGCAGGCAGCAGTTATGTATAAAAATTGTTTTGTCATTTCAGTAAGAGGTTGAGAATATTATTTTTAAGAAGAGCATTTGGACAGTATTGTACAGTGAAAAAGTTTTAACCCTGTGATGAGCGTGTACAGAACCAGGATTGGTTAAGATGTTTAAGCAGTGATTTAAAACTACTGAGTTTGTTGGAGAGTTTTATTTGTATGGAGATACTATTCCAGAGTTTAGCAGCACATTGGGAGTAGAGTGACTCACCTGCAACATTATTTGACTTATTTGTAAGTAATAAGAATTTGTTACTGGAATGGACAGGACAGTAGGGTATTGAGAAGTTTTGTAGAGCAGGACATTTTTCTAGATGATGAATGAGTTTGTGTGCTGTAGTGAGTTGTCAATATGTTAGACAGTTGTGCAGTTCAAGCCAGCCTAATTGCTTTAAGATAAGACAATGATGTGTCCTATGAGGGAGAATGGGGGCAAATTTAGCTATTTTATTGCAGCAGTAGGCACGTTTTTTTCTTTTGAGTATTGTTTATGTTTGTTAGGATAGGAGATGTGTATAAGAGAGTCATTAGTAAGAAGGAAGTGGCTAGAGTTTTTCTTGCAGTATCTGTAAGGAATCCATTGATCCTATAAAAGGGGCCTAGTTTCTGGTGTGTAGATTTAATGGTGTGCAATATATGCTGGTCATATTTGAAATTGTCATCTATTATAATGCCTGGACATTTACTGTTAATTATAAAGCATGTGTAGCAATAGTGCAGTTTTATCCGAAGAAGTCTTGTATGAAGACAAAAGCGCTCATCTGTGGATTTGTATAAAAGTTTATTGCTTCTATTTGTGGCCTGGAACTCTTTTATTTTTATTTTTAGTGGTTTTCGTTCATTATTGTGAGTTTTGGTTTGATTCTTTGAGCCAAGTTTCTACAGAGGAGAAAGATTTTTGGGTAATGTCATGGGGCTTATTTATTGTTGAAGCTGCACATATTAATGTTGAGTCATCTGCATACTGAACTAAATTAGTATGGTGGGTGGAGTTGTGGAGGTCATAAATAAATATATTAAATAGTAGAGGACCCAGGATGGAGCCCTGAGGCACACCTGTAATAATTGATTGAAAGGATGAGTAGGTTTGTTGCTATTTAATAGCTTGTTGTCTTTCATACAGGCAACTAAGGAACCACAACAAGGAGTATTGTAAAAGTTCTACTGAGCGGAGTTGAATAAACAGTTGCTGGTGCAAGACAGTATCAAATGCCTTTGACAAGTCTAAGAACAAGGTGTATACATGCAGTCTATTGTTTCTATGTTCATAGGTTAATACTAGGCTAACTGCTTTTGTGAGCCATTTTTAGCCTAGCCAGTTATCCCCTGTGAGATTCAAACCCCGTACCTTGTGCTTGTAAGATAAATACCTTAACCATTAGGCCACCCTAAGATCTGTTTATTATATTGGTAAAAAGTAGTAGAGCAGTACTGGTGCCATGCTGGGGCCTAAAGCTATATTGTGTTTCTGAGAGCGGGTTATTTGAGGTTAGGTATTGCATCAGCTGTATATGGATGCATTTCTCTAATATTTTAGAGAGGGGGAGAGAATCGCTATTGGTCTGTAGTTATTAAAGTCTGTAGATGTGCTGCCTTTGTGCAGTGGTATGATGTAGGATTTTTTTCCATGGTAATGGGATGCACCTTTCTGCTATGGACCTATAAATTACTATGGACACAGGGAAGACTATGTCTTCTGCAGCTATTATTAGGTAGTCTGATGGTAGTTGTTCTACAGTTACAAAAGTATTTTTTTAGTTTAAGAAGAAACTTCCTTATGAGTGAGGTAGGCACTGGACTAAAATTGAAGAGATTAACTAATTGAAGAGCTAACTAAAATTGCAGGCAGTTTTGATTGTACAGGGGTAGAGTTAAATGTGTTAGTGTCTAAGATAAATAATATTTTACTTTAAATTTTTTTTTTATTTTTAAATATATTTTGTCAGACATTACATGAAGTCAGAATAAATAACATATGTACAATTTTATAAGCTATAAACTACAGAACAATATATAACTATATACATTGGTGTCTATACAGATGAAAGCATTTATTTCAATTGTGAATGATATATTAGTTCATATATCTTTGTCCATTTTCTGAAATATTTCCAATATTTTCATCCAAGAGTTATAAAATGATGTAGGTCTGGTAGTTCTGTTCTTCAGTGTAGATATTTCCATATGTCCAACTGTTAAAGATAAGTTTTTAAATTCTTTGAACGTGGGAGAAGTCGCACTTTTCCAGTGAATGGTGATGATTTTGCATGCTACTGCCATCAAAGTCCATAGAATTTTAAAGTCATTTTTAGGTACACAGTCCGGGATGGGAGAATTGAATAAAATCATTGATTTTCTTAATTGGTAATTATCATTGAAGACAATCTGAAAAAAAATAATTAATATTATTCCAATACAAAGTGAGACATTTACATTCATAGAATCTATGCTGCCGGTCAGCAGTTGTTTTAGTCTGACATCTCCAGCATTGATCCTCACTAGCAAATATTTTGGCTAATTTGTGTGGAGTATAAAAGCTTCTGTGTAAATATCTCCAAGTGAATAGTTGCCAGTATATTGACAATACTTTAGCAAAAGAGCATGTATTTGAAGTTAACGTCACTGTCCCTTGACGCTGTGGTTACAGACATTCAAAGGTCAACGCATGTAAGCAGAGAGTGCTCGCAGAGGATATTTGATGTGTTTCTGTGTGACTGCAGCCGTGTGATTCAGGCCAACATCTCGAGGACAGAGCAGGAAGGAAAATGTGGATTTTTCTTTTATAGTGATGTTAAAGCTCGTGGTACCGAACAGTAATGTTTGCAAGTGTATAACTTGTGTGTGAAACTATCTATATGGCGAATTTGTAATGAATTAAGCAACACTGAATATGAAGTTTTAATTAATCACTTCTGCAAACATTCCCTTCAGTTTAAAATGCTTGATTCTTGCAACAACGCATCTAGACTAAATCTCTATTCAAGAATGTTACCTAAAGAACTTTGTTAGTCCCGCTAATTTATTAATTCAAAAAATTAGTTATATGTCCCCATGCTAGTGAAAGTCCATAGAATGACATTTGTATTAGATGATGCTCTATATTTTAAGTATGAGATGCATGCTAAGTAGTGATTTATATGGAGGGATTGGGATTTATTTAAGTGGAGCATGTCCAAGAGCTCTGGGTTTGACATAGCTTTGTATGTTAGGCAGAGATCACTTCTGAGTAGGTGATATGCGATGGAGTAAAGCTGGAGTTTTTTGATATGGTCTGCGTAGGGCATCTGTTTGAGGCCAGTAATCCTCTTTGTGAGGAATTTCTGTGGCCTTTCCAGTTGTTGTAGATGTCTTGTGAGGTACATACCAAAAGGGGCATTGTACTCTATAATGGGTCTAATGAGTGATGAGTAGAGGGGAACAATGACCTCTTTTTTTCTGGATGATAAACCTTTTGTGATGAGGTGTGCCAGGTAGAAGGATTTACTGACTACTGTGGCGATGTGATTATCAAAGGAGGGACTATTGTCCACCTGTGTCCCAAGGTCTCTTATCACACTTTCAGTGTTAAGTATACTACCGCCTATGTTGTAGTTCATGGGTACAGACTTTTTACCAAAGGGGATGACAATGCACTTTTTGGCATTGAGCTTGAGGCCATGCCTTTGACAACAGGCATCTGTCTCAGTGAGACCCTTTTGTAGGATGTCCACATCATTAGGAGTTTTGATTATGGCTCCTAGTTTGCAGTCATCTGTGAACTTCTTTAGCCAAAGACCTTCTGTGTTAGCCTGTACTTCAGAGAAGTAGATACCAAACAGGAGAGGACCCAGGACTGAACCCTGTGGTACTCCAGTTGTCACTGGTCTGAAGTCGGATTTGAAGTCTGCTATTTTCACAGTATGGGTTCTGTCAGTGAGCCAGTTGGCAACCCATCTTGTGACATAGGGATTTATGCCTAGTTTAGTGAGTTTATTTATAACTCCAGAGTGGTGGATGGTGTTAAAAGCCTTGGCAAGATCTGTGTGAACCACCTTACCCTTGTCTACTGGTGACTGCTTCAAAGAAGTCTATCAGGTTTAGGAGACATGATCTGCCTTTTACAAACCCAAACTGGGTGGGGTCCAGAGTTTGTAGATTACCAATGTCTTTGTAATATGTTCCATGATGATACGTTCCATGGCCTTGCAGACCAAGCTCATCAGGCTAATGGGGTGGTAGTTCCTGGGTCTGTGGTGGCTCCCCACTTGTGGAGTTGTATAACCATCGCTGTGCGCCATTCAGCAGGCACAAAGCCTGAGGTGAGGCTATGATTGAACATGGTACTTAGGTGGGGTGCCAGTTCATTCTGTAGTTCGTGTACAACGCAGCCTGGGATGTTGTCTGGTCCCATGGATGCTGTGTTCTTGGCTTTGGAGGGTGTGGTTTTTACCTGTGCAGCCGTGATTACAGGAACTTTGCATTCTTCCAGTATAAAGAAGGGCTCTTTAGGGGGTGAGAGAGGGGTAAAGTAAGCACTGATCCTATCTGCCAGGATGTTGGCAATATCAGTTGGGTCTATATATTTAGTGCCATTGTGCTGTAACTCAGAGCAGATCTGAGTGTTGCCATTGAGATTCTTGACATAGCTATAGAATGCTTTGTGGTTGTCTTTAGAATCAGTGTCGATTTTGTTTTCATAACTAGCTTTGGAGGATTTTATCAGGGATCGCAGCTTCTTACTGAGGCTGACCAGGGAGCTCCTCCACTCATGGGATTTTATTCTCTTTTGCAACAGTTTCTTCTTTCTGTTGTACAGTTTGTTTATGGCAGAGAACCACCAGATTGGCTTCCTTTTTTTTGAGGATAGTGTCTTGGTTCTGTTTGGGATAGCACGATCCATGCAGTCATGTAAGTGCTTATAAAGTGCAATTGTGTAGGATTCAGTAGTCGTAACCATATTATCCATCTGCATGGGTGTCATGAAGTTCACCCCTTCTGTCTTAAGAAGCATGAAGTTGGCTTTGGAGAAATTTTTTACCATGGTTTCTTTAATGGGGGGTGCAGGCAAGATGTGAATATCTAGGGTAATTAGCTTATGGTCAGATCGGACCAATGAGGCGTTGACTTCAGGTGTGGAACACCGGTCACTCATGTTGGTAATGACTAGATCTAGGATATTGTTGCCCCTGGTGGGGGTGTGGATAAGTTGATCCAGGACATTGGAGTTTATGAATTCCAGAAAGCGTTGAGCATAGGAGTTGGTACATGAGTAGTTTTCCCAGTTAATGGTGGGGTAGTTGAAATTGCCCATTATTAGGGTGTTTGGTTGAACCCTAATATTTTCCAGTACATCAAGAAAAGAGGAGTGGGAATCCTGGGGCATGGTGGGTGTCAGAAAAATATGTATTAATGTGTGTATTAGTAATATGATTAGTGCGTTTAGAGCTTGAAAAGGGTTAACACATTTATTCTATTTCATACTGCATAAATCTGTACAAACTGCAGATGCTTTCTGACCTTGTATTGTTAGCTAAAATCTTTGCTTGTGCCTTGGAAATTTACTGAGAAGCAGATGATTTCTGCTTGCACTGTGAAAATAATGAATAGAACTATACTACTTGTATGAAACTTAGACAAGACATTCCGCTTGTGCTATGAGAAAATACACAGCTGTAGAAGCTTTAGATAATTAGGACAAAGCCTGTTTGAAAATATGAACTGCAATCAGCATTTGCTTGTATCTAAGTTAGAAGAGTACCTTGAAATGTAACACTGTACAATAGAAGCCTGTAAATGAAGTAGTGCCTACCAAGGCCAGGTTGTTTATCTCAAAAGTTTCTCACAAATCTAGTCATGTCAGCAGAAAATCTGAGTAACATCTGCTGTAGAACAATACTGAAAGTTGTGTTTGGTTACGTCAGCCATAGAAGGCCATGTCTTGTAAAACAGTATAAGAATAAGAATACTTCCTGTTAGTAGTTAGACAAATCCTAGTATTTGCATGTTTTTGTCTCCTTGCAGCAAGTAATTAAAAGTGCCTTAACTGAACTTTACGTGTATTGGTCTTTGAAGTTTTTTCCTTTGACAGATTGGTCCTACAGACCGGAAACCCTCACTTCGCCTTGGATCAGACAGGCCAGGTGGCTTGAAACCGTACGGGGAAGAAACCACATCGGTTCTTCTTAGTTGAAAAGCCCTCCGACTGAATTGTCATACAAAAGAGGCCAGCCATTTTCTGATCTGCGACTGAAGGACGGGTTTACTCGAATCAGGTGATCAATCACGAAGGCTCAGGTAAGGTGAATCTACCTTTTTTCTGTTTTAGATCAGGGACTAGATTTGCATTATTTTTGTCAGGACTATTATTATTATAAGTCAGGGACAAAAAAGATTGCTGTCTTGTCATAGATCAGGGAAAGAGAGTAGGTAGGCAGTTATTCTGAAGAGACTATAACAAAATCCGTGGTACCACGTTAAAAAATAAGGAGTTACGTAATGATTAAAAGAATAGAACAAAATGGGTAATAATTGCATAAAAAGATCCCACAGTCCGCCGTTAACCGAAGACGCGAAATACATGCATTCACAGCGTGCTAATAATATTAAATACTACTCAAAATGGGTTAATAAGTATGAATTTGATGGTAAACTAGAAAAACCCTCACTTGTCAAACTTGTCAAACAGCTTAAAACCGATACTAAAGGTCGGGTAAAAAAGCAACGTCAATTAGGAATTCCTCAGGCACATAGGTGGATTGAGGAAGTGAACCGAAGGGAACAAAAGAATAATTCAAAAGCAATGCTTTTAGATAAGGAGGACAATAACTTAGTAATAGCATCAGCCCCTCCGCCTCCCTTCTCAGAATATGAGGCAAGTGAACAAGTTAGTCCACCCCCACGATATCCTGCTATCACTGTAAGTAGAGACACTACAAAAGCAAAACCGTTTATTAGAGATCCTGTCAAGACCAGGTCTCGAACACAGGCAGGAAACTCAAAAGGGGACATTAAGTTATATCAAATGGGTAGAAATTCAAGATCTATGAGTGAAGAAGAAATATGCCCACTTATAGAAGTGCCTAATCCTCAGGCAGGGCAAGAAGGTCAGAACCCGACTATTCTAGTGTATAGACCCTGGACTCCAGAAGACATCTGGAAAGCCACTGAGGGAATTCCCCATCCAAAAGTTAATTTTAGAAAGTTTTTAGAAGATTTGCAAGGAATGAGTCTAAGTTATAATTTAAACGGGGAACAGGTAGAAAAAGTAGTCAGACAAATTGTAGGACCAGATTGGCACATGATTCGTGGTGACTGGAATCCCCCTGATGCTGCACTCAGGCCCCTCCCACATAGCAGTGCAAAATTAGACAACTGAGTGAAAAGTCTTACAGACCGCATCTCTGTGAAATGGAAGATTAGGGCAGACTGGACTTGCATTAATCAATGCATCCAACAGGAAGGTGAAACTATTGACAGATATTATGCCAGACTATTAGAATGTTTTAATAACCATTGTGGAATGCAGGTTCCTGAAGATCAGACACATGATTCCCCATATGAGCAGCAGTTAAAGAATGCATTTTTGAAAGGCAGTATTGCACCCATAAGCAGCTTTATTACAAAGCACATGGTAGATCATCGTACAAGCAGGTTACAGTCATTACTTGAATTTGCTAGGTATGCCAAAAGGCATTTTAATAGCAAAAAGAAAAAGAAAGCCCAAGTATTTTCTGTAGAAGATGGAGCAGAAGTTTATGTAGTACAGTCCAGGAAAAAGGGCAAGAGAAATGCCCAAGGAAACAAACAATCTGATCAGTGAACAGAGGACTTTGAAGGGCGAAATAAAAGGGGTGAATGTTTTAAATGCGGTAAAAAGGGACACTTGGCAAGGGATTGCAAGAAAAACAAGAAAGCAACCACGGATGATAAGGAGGGTGACGACTGACTATATGATAGTCAGGAATCACTAGAAGGGGATAGCAGAGAAATGACAAATGAGAATGTGATAGAGGGAGTAGAGAATGTGACAGAAGAAATAGAGGAAGTGCAGGAAGTCACGGATAGTGAAGAAAATGAAATATTGGATTTGGCTTTATTGAGCTTAGAGCTCTATTTAGCAGACACAAGACCAGAAGTTACACTCCTGGTAGAAGGGAGGGAAGTCAGATTCTTGTGTGAATCAGGGGCATCACGAACCCTGATACATCCCTCCAAACTGTCAGAGAACTCAGAGTCACCTGATTACATATTAGTGAAAGCAGCTAATGGACAGCTGTATTGGGAGCCCCTCTCCCATAATATTGCAATATCTGATCCTGTTTCAGGATTGACCCAGAAAAGCAAAATTGTTGTTCTGCAAAATGCCCAGTAAACCTCTTGGGAAGAGACCTTATGCAGCTATTTGGTATAGCAGTAGTTCCGACTATGCAGGGTATGGAAGCACAGAGACAAATTGATACATTTGCAGTGCAAACTGAGGGTAAAATGTCTTATTGGTACAGCCAGGACTTGGTTACGACTGGTCCAGGGGCAATGAGTGAGGAGTTGATGAACGTAGCCATCAGCAAGTTCCCCTCCCTTGACATTGATAAACAACATTTGTTGCACTGTACTCTGTATTATTGTAACACACCAGGACCTGATAAGGAATATGAGCAAGAATTGTTTAGAAATCGTGAAAACAGATTGATATTACGTAATCTGTACTGGGACACAGAAGGGAAGTGTGTAGTCAGCTGTTCATTGCCCCAGGAATTCTTTGCACTCTATAAATCTAATCAATTACCACATGTTAACTTAACTAAGGACAAGAATGTGAAATGGATAGACTTAGGAGAAAAAGTCACGAGATGGGAGAAACAGACAGAGTTAGAACTGTCAGAGCAGGGAATACAAATGCAGAAGTTGAATTGGATAACTCAGACCCACCCAGCTGTACACTTGCAGTCTAGCAAGGACAGCTGATTAGCACTCCTATTGAAGGAGGAAGAGATTGCCTTACAGAATATACCAGAAACTCTCTGGTCAACAGGAAAGTCAGATGTAGGACTTATTCATACAGCGTGACCAGTTACTATTACACCAAAGTCAGCATTTAGACCACAGAAAAGACAGTATCCCTTAAGAAAAGATGCAGAGGAAGGAATCAAACCTATTATAGCAGCTTTACTTAAGGAAGGGGTGCTGGTGGAATCTCCTGATTCACCATGTAACACACCCTTATTTCCTGTTAAGAAAGCGAATGGAGAGTGGCGTATGGTCCAAGATTTACAAGCTGTAAATGACGCAGTAATACCAAGGGCACCTACGGTGCCAGACCCACACACCCTGTTGAATGATTTAAAACATCAACAGAAATATTTTTCTGTGGTCGATATCAGCAATGCGTTCTTATTGATACTGATACACCCTGACAGCCAATACTGGTTTGCATTCACATTTCAGGGGAAAAGGTATACATATACGCGACTACCACAGGGGTATTGTGAAAGTCCAACAATATTCTCACAAGAAATGGCAAGCAACTTGGTGGGATTTACCCCACCAACAGGTAGCTAGATTTTGCTTTATGTTGATGATATCCTGCTGGCGGCCCCCACTCAGCAAGATTGCAAAGAAGATACCATAGCGCTATTACACTTTTTGGCCACTGAAGGACATAAAGTAAACAAAAATGAACTGCAGCTTTGGAAAAAACAAGTTAAATACCTAGGATATGTAATATCCAAGGAGGGTAGGACATTAGATGAGGACAGAAAAGTAGCGATTTTGCAAGCACCAAAATTCACTACCAAGAAGGAAATTATGTCCTTCCTGGGTACGACTAATTTTTGTCGGAGTTGGATTCCAAACTATGCCTTGGAATCTGCACTGTTGACTAACCTGATTTATAAAAAGCCTATGGCAGCACAGGATTTTTACAATGGACACCAGAAGCAGAATCTGTTTTCTGCAAACTGAAACAGTTAATAGCGTCCTCATTAGTTTTGGGATTAACAAACTATCATAAACGTTTTTTCCAAACTGTAGATTGTAAGCAAGGTTATATGACATCAGTGTTAACACAGCAGCATGGGGACAAGCAATGCCCTATTGCTTATTATTCATCACAACTGGACCCTGTGGCACGGTCTTTACCCCACAGTGTACAAGCAGTAGTTGCAGCTGCAATGGCAGTACAGGCTTCAGCCTCAGTAGTTTTGTTCCACCCTCTCACATTGAGAGTGCCTCATGCAGTCACGATTATTTTACTGCACGAGAAGGTAGCATATCTTTCCTCTGCTAGGCATCTTTCCTGTATGACTATATTGTTGAGCCAACCTCATATGACAATTGAATGATGTACGACTTTGAACCCTTCTACCTAGCTCCCAACTCCTGCAGATGGCACACCACACAGCTACCTGCAGGTGATTGAGCAAAAGGCACTGCCTAGAAAAGACCTTACGGATGTTCCCTTGGATGATGCCGAGGTGACATACTACATGGATGGCTCATGCAAAAGGGGTCCTGCAGGACAGAACCTAATAGGATATGCAGTAGTTTCTGATACTGACATTATAGAAGCGAAATCTTTACCACACAATTTATCTGCACAGGCAGCAGAATTGATTGCCTTGACACGGGCATGTACCTTAGCAAAGGGTAAATGTGTGAACATTTTTACTGACAGCCAGTATGCTTTTTCTACTGTACATGTTTTTGTGCAACAGTGGAAAAATCGAGGAATGATAACATCTACTGGCAGACCAATCAATCATGCACAGTTTATTTTAGATCTTTTAGAATCTATTCAGTTACCTCAGAAAGTAGCTATTTGTAAATGCACAGCTCATACCAAGCAATAGGACAGGATTTCAAAAGGTAATGCGAGAGCTGATACAGCTGCAAAGCAGGCAGCTTCAGAAGTATTTCTTTTGAATGAGGAATTACAACCCTCTGAGATTTTAGACTTAGAAATGTTAAAGACAATGCAGACACTTACTATGCAAGTTGAAAAACAAAGATGGGTAAAACAAGGAGCAATTCTTGAAAAGGGGCTGTACATCTCTAAAGAAGGGAAACCGATATTGCTGTCTAATTTGTTTACATATGCAGCTTTGTTGAGCCATGGGCAGTGCCATGTCTCAACAGGGGGGATGGTACAGCTGGTGAACCAAGTGTTCACGACATATGGGTTCTTAAATTACTCTAAAAAATTCTGTTTGATGTGCCATGTTTGTAATAAACATCATGCACAAGGGGCGTTAAAGCCCAAGCAAGGGAGTTTCCCTACACCACTGTATCCATTTCTTACTATCTGTATGGATTTCATAGAGTTGAATAAATGTGAAAATAAGAAGTATTGTCTTGTCATTGTAGATATGTTTTCCAGATGGGTGGAAACCTTTTCGACTAAAAATCCAGACACAGCAACTGTGGCCAAAGTTCTTGTTAAAGAAATCATCCCTAGATTCGGCATTCCGGAAAGGATCTACAGTGACAACGGCACACACTTCGTAAACCAGACCATACAACAGTTAAGTAGACATTTTGGTATTTCTTTAAAAAATCATTGCGCGTATCATCCACAATCTGCAGGGCTAGTAGAGAGGCATAATGGGATTTTAAAGAATAAGCAAAGGAAGTTAATAGTAGAAACACAGAGAAATTGGGTGTACTGTCTGCCCCTGGCACTGTTGAGCATGAGAACTGTTCTGAATGCAAAAGGATTGACTCCTTTTGAAAAATTATTTGGAAGGGCTTGTTATATACCTCAGTGGAAATCTCTCATGCCCACAGACCAGGAAGCTGACAGTACACTAGCTGAGTATATGCAAAACTTGTTAAATTCTAGATATTTGTTGCAGTCAAATTCTGTTTCAGATAAAGAAGGAACCAGACCGTCAGAAGTGGCAGTGTCCCCTGGCACCTGGATCTGGGTGAAGACAGTAAAGAAAAATAATTGGGCATCACCAAAGTGGGAAGGTCCATATCAAGTGCTCCTGTCAACACCCACTGCAGTCAAGATAGTGGAGTGTGCCTCCTGGATCCACCTGACGCACTGTAAATTAGTCAAAAACTTTGAACTGGACAAAAATCTTGTCACATGCCAAGAGTAAAAATGATAGAGTCCAGAAGAAACAGGAATGCAGAACAACCCTTTCCTCAGAAGTATTGCATAATCATCCTGTTAACTGTACTAGTGACAATAATCTTTTTGTTATGGCCTTTCCTTTTCCCAGCCACACAGACTGAACTGAATAAATGTGAAGTGTTACTCATAAACTGGCATCCAAACTTTAACACTTACCAGGCAATTAAATATGTGTATGCTGAAACTTTCAGTGTTTCGAATTTCTGGATTTGCACAACTTTGCCAACAGCATACGGGGGTTATTAATAACTACAGTCCCCCTAGGGGTCAATGAGACCTGGGAGAACTTGATTTATGATACCTCAACCATTACATCACAAGATAAAATAGCATTGCACTTGTCTGTTCCACAAAAGGGAACTGTGTGTTTTTATAAAAATGATGCTGTTCAGGTGGGTTGGAGCAATTGCAATGTGACTGTTCCTTATAGATGTTACACTAAAGGTAACAGTGTAGATCTTTATTGTAATACAAACTATGATTAATTTCTTGGATTGATGCACAAAACACTTGATGAAGTAAAACATAATCCTGTTCTTTATAAACAACTGTCTATAATTGATAGAAAAATGTTTCATGCAGGGCGAGTGTATATTCATAGCAAAGTTACTACTAAAGTAGAGGACTGTTATTTTGTGTGTGGCAGAAAGGCATACAAATGGTTACCTGAGAATTGGTCCAGCAGTTGTTTTTTGGGTTACCTGGTTCCGGCCATACGACACACTACAGTTTTGCCTCGAGGAAAAATTTGAAATGTCCGAGAGGTCGTCAAGAAACCTGTAAATCTAGTGGGACAAATCAATATGCGTTGGAAAGACCATCATTCCATAGGCAAAGGACTGACACATATGGACTTGAGTGATAGCGTTATATCGTGGGCAGGCATATTACCAGCATATGGAGCAGTGAAATCGATCTGGGAGCTGAGAAAACTGTTGAAACTTCTCGAAGTAATGAGCAACGCAACTTTTTCTGCTCTCGAATTGGTGACTGATGAACTGAATGCTATGAGAACTGTAGTGCTTCAAAACCGCATGGCTCTCGACTTCACCCTAGCGGCGAGAGGTGGTACTTGCGCTTTAATCCAAGAAGAATGCTGTTCGTATATTCCTGACCATAAACACGAGATAGACAATCATCTTGAGGTAATTCAGCAAGTGTCGGCTATGACCAAACCAGGCACAAACCCACTGATGGACTTTTTCCAGAAATGGTTTGGGGGTGGGGTACCATCCTAATGAACATCCTGATTGCCATTTGTGTAGGAATACTGCTACTGGGAGTATGTGTTTGTTGTGGCAACCACTGCATGAAAAGACAGATTAAAGACCTTATAGACATGTCAGTTTCTGAAACCTTATATCAAAGTGCTGAGTTTGAAGAACTATTAAAAAACTGAAATGCTTTCATGAGTTTAAACTGAATGACTCTCTTAACTGCAAATCCTGAGTGGAAAAGGTTAGGAGAAGAAAAAAAACTGTTTATGCTTATTTTGAAAGTAGAATAGAAGTATTAAAAGGGGGGACATGTCAGAAAAATATATATTAATGTGTGTACTAGTAATATGCTTAGTGCATTTAGAGCTTGAAAAGGGTTAACACATTTATTATATTTCATACTGCATAAATCTGTACAAACTGCAGATGCTTTCTGACCTTGTATTGTTAGCTGAAATCTTTGCTTGTGCCTTGGAAATTTACTGAGAAGCAGATGATTTCTGCTTGCATTGGGAAAATAATGAATAGAACAATACTACTTGTATGAAACTTAGACAAGAAGTTCCGCTTGTGCTATGAGAAAATACACAGCTGTAGAAGCTTTAGATAATTAGGACAAAGCCTGTTTGAAAATATGAACTGCAATCAGCATTTGCTTGTATCTAAGTTAGAAGAGTACCTCGAAATGTAACACTGTACAATAGAAGCCTGTAAACGAATTAGTGCCTACCAAGGCCAGGTTGTTTTTCTCAAAAGTTTCTCACAAATCTAGTCATGTCAGCAGAAAATCTGAGTAACATCTGCTGTAGAACAATACTGAAAGTTGTGTTTGGTTACGTCAGCCATAGAAGGCCATGTCTTGTAAAACAGTATAAGAATAACAATACTTCCTGTTAGTAGTTAGACAAATCCTTGTATTTGCATGTTTTTGTCTCCTTGCAGCAAGTAATTAAAAGTGCCTTAACTGAACCTTACGTGTATTGGTCTTTGAAGTTTTTTCCTTTGACAGTGGGTGATCTGTATCAAGCTACAATTTGGATTGCAGTTTTGCCCAGAGTTAGTTGCACTTGGATAACCTCGGCTGCATTATGCTGAGCAACTAGCCTGGAGGTGTGGATATCCTTAATGAATATGGACACACCTCCGCCTTTGTTGTTCCAGTCCAGGTTACATGGCCGAAAAGTGTGGTATGAGTTATAGCCTGGTAGTGCAGGGGTGGTCTCTGGACCCTTGAACCAGGTTTCAGTCACTGCACAGATATCGATGTTCTCCATTTTAAGGAGTGTCTCGAGTGAGTGCATTTTGAGATTTAGACTTCTAGCACTGAGTAGCATCACCCTCAGTTTTTTGCTTGCCTCTTCCTGTTACGGTGGTGAATTTGTCATTTGAACCTTGCCTAAAAAAGCACTATAGGGGCGGCAAGAACCTTAGCCAGTATCCAGAATCCCAGGAGTGACAGGTGCAGGCCATCTCTGGCAAAGCATCATGGTCTGTCAACCATGTCATCCCAGGCAGACAGATACTGGATCCCTTTAGAATGGCACCAGAAGCTTAGCCGATTGTTGAAGTCAATCATTTTGTCCTTGTACCATGGCATCATTCTGGTTGATGGCAGAATGCTACTCAGGGCTAGGGTCATACCTGCCTGGGCTACAAGATCGGAGAGATCTTCCACGTCTCTTTTCATGTAGTCCAGGGAGGTATGTCTCAGGTCATTCATACCAACATGGACAATGACAGAGTCATATTTGTACTTGTTGTGGAGTGACCTGAGTGCGTGGGTTATGTGGTGGATCCTGGCACCCAACAGGCAGCTGACAGTAACCTTCTCCTTGTTTAGCCTGGTGAGTGGGACATCAGTGTGCCTGACTATAGAGTCACCTATGACTAGTATGCTGGGTACGTTGTTTTGCCTTTTTGGCTGTGGTTGAGTGACACACTGAGTCTGCGGGCTATGTGTCATCTGGGTTGTGTTGGGGGGTGGAGGTTGCTTGCATTTCTGCTTTTGAGGTCTCTGTTGCTTGAGCAGATTATTACTGAGAGCCTCCAAGAATGTTTTTGTGTTTCTATGTGTGGATTTTGGTGGTGTACATTTAGTGAGACTATGTGATGAGTGTGGTGTGGTGCAAGTGGAATTTATGAGTTGCCAGTCTATATTTAAGTCTCCAAGTATTACAGTTTCATGGCTAATATGCTGGGATATCCCTGATGGTGTATAAACTGCTGTTAAACATATAGTTTTCCTATTGTTGGAGTGTTATTAATAGTCCAGCAGTGTTAAATTGGGGTGTTTCCTGTGGAAGTAAGGTAATGGTTAGGGGGGGGGTTATCGATTATTGCTGCACCACCTCCACACTTGTATTGTCTGTCATGCCTGAGTATATTGTATCCTGGTGGGGTGGTCTCATTATCCTTTATTTCTTAGCTATGATTGCATCAGGGGTGTATGGGCAAGATAAGCATGTATGTCATGGATATTAGTGCACATACTTCTTAGGTTCATATTTAGTAAGGGGAGTTTGGATTCTGTTTTTTGCTGAAATATATTAGGTGACTGGTTTATTTTGGAGCTGGAATTGATGGTTTTATGAACAGTGAGACCAGTGAAATCAGGGTTGGGGTGAATATCTCCTCTGATTTTTGAACTGATATTGATATTTGAATTGATATTTTACAGAGGGAAGAGTGTGGCCAGTTATATTTTGGTCTTAGTTTGATATATGATACTAAATTTGAATGCTTAATTTAAAGATATTTATAGAACAAAATCAAATGTGGTTTGTTTACACAGATAGAGTGTTATGGAAAAAGATAGGCTTTGTAGATATTGATATTCTTTGTGAAGACTGATTGAAGTTCTAAGTGTTTAAAGGAGGTGGATTTGATAATTGCTGATTAAGGCTAGTAGAGTGAGGAGAAAGTAAAATAATCTGACTTAGGGGCATCTTATTTGACTTTGGTTTTATCTTTGTTGTTAATTAGGACAAAAATGTTAGGAGGGTAGTGGGTCAGTTGTATAGATGTAATTTGATAGTTATAGGAGCCAAGGATTAAGACAATTTGTGAGAGTCTTGGGTGGTAAATTAGAGTAGGTGTAACTATTAGGAGTTGTTGCATTGATTGTTTTCCTACTGGAGGAACTGATGGTATTGGTTAGAGGAACATGTGGATGGTGCTATGGAAGTATAAATGTAGAATAAGATGGGGTGGGACTTGGGGGTAGGGTAGGTGAGTGATGTGAGCCCAAGTGTTAGCGAGGGCAAACAAAGTGGGTTGAAAACTTGCCAAGAGTCAGAGAAAACAAGCAGTGACTTAAAGTAAACAGCCACAAACCTCTTGAGAGATAAGTAAAAGGAACAGTTTAAAAGGCCTCTATGCTTGTAGATGAATGTCTTGATTTTGTCTTGATTTTTTTTGCTCTAGGATACAGTTTTAATAGGAGAGTTTGTTCAATATCCCCTTTTCCAAACTAATGGTGATAACAGTAAAAAAAAACTGCACTTGACTGCATGAATAGCTGTTTAACGTAAGGAGGTTTCTATGGACTTTGAAAGGCAAAGCCCAATAGCCTACCTCAAACTCCACAGACCAGCAAAACAATGGGAAAAAGTAAGTCAGAATGCAATAATTCAGCTCTGGAAAAATACTGGCTAAGAACTCAAAAGTGGTTATACAAGAAGAGAAATAAGCTTAAGGAAAGAAGACAGTGGACTTCTAAAAATAATGAACTGAGCACAGTTAAAGGAGAAAATACCAACTGGACTGCTGTGGTCTAAGAAAATGGAGCTATTATAGCAGACAAAGTTCTTTATTTTAGGCTGCCATAATATTTATAATTTGCATACAAAATGTAGCTCACAGACTGGTGTTCAAACTGCAGTCTTCACTGTTACATACATATCTATTTGCTTGCAGGGACACTACTATAGAAAAATAAAAACACACAGAAGAAACAGAAGAGTGCATTGAATCGATGATGACTGTGCATGAATACTAGCTCAGAGCTGAAGCTGGTTTAGTAACTGTCTCAGTCAAGGAGAAATAAGAAAAGAAGGGAGGACACCAAGGGTGACTTCCTTGAAGGGATGCAGTTCCACTAAAGACAGGAGGATATAAATAATGGAAGTAACAAGTGTAGAAGAAGTGAAGAAAAGTGAAGGAGAAAGCAATAGTTTGAGTAGTAGGAGTAAATGCCAGTGTCTATTAGGAATTAGAGAGAGTAATAGCTGATCAGCAGGATGTCAGTGAAGGAGGGTTTAAAAACTATAAGGCTATTGCTTACAAACTAGGACACTGAAGCACTTGTCTTCAGACTAGTCACTATGCAGGCTAAAATATAAACAGAAGACTGGATACCTCTATCACTTGCTTAACGCAGCAGGCCAGAGGTGGAACACAGTTTGTCCTAATTAAATGGTGGTTGACTTGAATGGACTCAGCCTGCCTACTTGGATGTAATTAGTGCAAACACCAGTCTTAGATAGTATCCAACTGGAGTAAAAAGCTATCGACTCCCATCAGCAATTGTCTGGAGGCATATTTTTTGCATAGGTAGGGGATCACTTTCATGTTTTTTCTTGATTAGGGCTATCAACTCTCTTCAAAGCAGAGTAAGATTAAAATACTTTGCTTGCCCCAGCAACATGACACAACAAGAATGCCAGCATTTCCTTCTTAATTCATATTTACTGGAGGTATTGTTTTTATTTTTTAAGCTAATCAGATTACGGTATAATATGCTGATGTTTTGTGGGAAGCATATGGATGACAAAAATTTGTGCAGAGCTGACAGGAACATTATATTATCTTCTGACATCATGAGTCTGTAGAAAGGTATACAATAATGGATCCAGAATATGTTTGTCACTCCAGTCCTTAATGAGTGCCAAAAAAGAGTTGTAAACTCCTGGGCTAAATCTATCCCCATAAGAAAGTAAAGGAAAGGCACAGGTGTAATCTTCCTGCAAGTCGATGTGTATAATTTTATTGGTGACAGGGTGTGATGTGTAGGGGACAAAAATGTTTAAATCTCAGTTAACACAACACAAAAATTATGGGTAGCTATAATAGAAAAGTCATATGAAAAAAGTATGAATGCATGGGGTCCATATTATATGAAAGAAAGTTCATATAAGCGAATGCTCTAATGAGCGAAATTCCCAGACATCAAGGTGTGTGTTCTGGGATCGCAGTACAGTGAAGATTGGAGTTTTTGTCCTTTCCTCACTGTAGTGCGATCTCGGAGTTGGTATATATTTAGCAGGGTGGGGGTAGGGGGGCTCCCACAATATTGTTTTGAATGTCCGGAAGTTTTACTCATTGAGCGTTCACTTATATGAACTTTTGTTCATATAATATAGACCCAAATGCATATTAAAAAATGATGTAACCAAGTAAGAAGGCATAATAATTTTTTAATAAGGACATAAGATGAAAGAAAACAAAGTTGTTAAGGTGTGCAATAACTTCTCAAAGTTCAATAAATAAATAACAGAACTTCCCATGTAGATAGATATTTATTAGGGCTGCTGACATAAGCAAAAAAAGTACACTAACAAAAATTATAATATACTTTCTTTGCTGTACATCTTAGAGGAAGATTTTGTCTCTAAGCTTATGCCATTAAAAGTTCAGTTAATTTAGTACACAAGGATCTAAAAACTAAATAGATAACTGTCAAAGGAATGTGCAGGAGTGTAAGTAAATTACCTACAGGTAAAAAACAACAGTACACACAGGACCTTCCATTTTACAGTAAAACACAACGTTTAGCAGTTTAAGAATAAACAAATCTATTCATACTTAGAAACTATCCAAGTTTACTGCAAATAACATCTAATTTACTGAGCATGTGTATATTCTACCCCAAAGCATCTAAATCACTGTGAGGTTAGGTTATTACTTAAAACGGCATCACTCATATAGCTGCAAAAGACACACACACACACACACACAAACACACACACACACACACACACACACACACACACACACACACACACACACACACACACACAATTTATTTTAAGGAGACAAACCCCATACTCTTACAATGGTTACACAAGCTGCGTCTATATTACAACATCGAAGCTTTAGTCAATTGAATAACTAAAGCTTGATCTTGTAATATCGACAGCTAAAATTGTCAAACGGCTGATCCAACCAAGGGAAACACTTCCCTTGGCTGAATCAAAAACAAAAACTTTACAGCCAAAATCAAGTGGGGGCTTCGCCCCACACACCCCTCCTACCTAAATATACCAACTCTGAGATTGCTCCAAATTGGAGAAATGGGTATACTCCACATAATGGCCAAGGGAAGTATTTCCCTGGGTTAAATTGACCGGTTGACAATTTACGGTTTCGATATTACAAGTTCGAGCTTTACTTATTCAATTAAGTAAAGCTTCGATCTTGTAATATAGAACTCACAAGCTCAGGGTGCTTGTCAAGTTTATCAACTCTGATATCACACAAAGGAAACTAATGAAGCTACAATACTCAACTTCTCATTCTTCTTAATTACAAAACACCATTCATGACATTATAAGCACTGATCAGCTGACCTGATGGCAAACAGGTTTCCTGATTATCCATTAGTTAGGTCCCTTTAAATACAGCTGTCACCGTTAACTAAGGAAAATATGCACAGTAACTTATGACTTAACCCATAAAAAGAAAGCATGCTACAAAAGAAGGAAGCATGTTTAGGAAACTAAGCCATGTTGACCAAGATATAAGAAATGTAGCAATTTATATAAACATTAAATATCATATTTAAGTAAATTATCTGAGAACCTGTCCAGAATAAAGAAACTAACAAAATGACTGGTTAAATATTATGATTAACCTACATTGTGGCTGCTGCATCCAATGGATGCAATCAGCATTTAATATAGTATGGAGGCTTTGGGTGGAGTAACAGTTCAAGAGAAGTAGCTACAGAATACAGCTGTCCAATAAACAACTGAGAACCACTATTAGTAAATCTTTTTTCTAGTAGACAGCAAGGAAAGAACTTCTATAAATCAATGATATGTTCTTTAGAAGTGAAATTGTATTTAAGTTGTCAAAGCTACAACAAAAATCATCGCCAGAAATATGTCCAATCCAACAGTCATCAACAGATCAACTGCAAAGCACTTTTAAAACTAAATCAGGAGAAATACCCATTAAATTCATTGCACACATTTGCAAGCATTTTCTAATCTAAAAAAGAGGGTCTGAACAGCTCTTTTCCAGTAGATAGACTACAAGTACATAAGTCTTTCTTGCTAGCTAATGTGTTTAGTTATAGAATAAAAATGTGGAAGTAGAAGAATATGGGACTAGAAAAAATAGGAGTGAAATGAAAACCTGGTGAAACGATTAGTTTCTTGTTACATTGGCAGACTTAAGCAAAGAGTATATTTACCACCTAATCCTAAGAAATGAAGTGCAACAGATGGCTTTATTCCTTGAAACAAGCAAATTACAAAAATTTCTGTTGAGTTAGTTGCTCAACTGATAGCACACTTGCCTTTAGTGCTGGATGATCAGAAGGCTGAAAGTTCAATTACCACCCCTGGAAACTGGATTAATGTTCCACTGCTGGCACTGTAGTTTAGTATTAGAGCATGCTGGTCTCCGGAGTGTGCTGTCTGTGGATGAGATATAAACCAGGGCCCATCATCCCAAGACTGCAGTCACACAGGAGAATAGAAAAGATCATATGGCACTTATGGAAAAAAACTAGGAGAGGTCCCCCAGTGCTCTGTTTACATTTGCCCTAGTTAGTATAAATACCACATTGGGTCTCTACTGAAAAGAGATCAAAAGCCTCAGGGGCTAATATACTCAACAAGGATTAAATAAATATAATAAATTAATTAAAATAAATACTTGTTTAATTCAGAATCATCAATGTTGTATGGCTAATTATAATGGGAAAAAAGGAGCTATCTCAAGCATTAAATATTGCCTGAACATTGCTACTTTTAAAACTTATTGCATGTCTAAACTTCATAATGCATGAAAAAATTATCTTACCTGGAAAAAGCATTGATTATGCTTGTGCTAAAATGATGGAGGAGAGAGAGGAGCAGATACAGGTAGAGATTTTTTTAATTTATTAAAAAAAATGCAATGTGCAAGCTTAAAGTGAGTCCTTAAAATATAAGAGTAGTTTGATCTCCTAATTGCAGAAAGCAGAGATGAAGTGCTTTCTAGGGGGGTACTTATTAAAACTAGAGTTGTGCTCCTGTATGTTGATCCCAAAAATGGTTCCAAACTAGTGGTAGGTAGATTCTGACTAAATGTAGAGTGGTTTGTCTCATATTCATTGACTGCATCCATAGAAGATACTTAAATGCCCCATGCTTATAAAAAATACATTTAAAAATATTGCGACAAACCTATATGACATACATTATGGTATCTTCCATATTTTGAGGATTATTGAGAAGGGATGATTGTTCATTATCAGTTGGGCGCCAAAGAGTCTCTGCTGTGTTATTGACAAATTTCAAAAAATTTTGAATAAGGCATGTGGATGACTGACTGAACACACTGTTTGGTACAGTCATGCCGCTGAGATGGGCACTAAGCTGAAAACATTTAAGCAGAATTAAATGGAAGGCTAATGTAGTAGGGTTAGTACAAGGTAGTACTTGCTGGAAAAGGTAACAATATGTCTACCAAAAGACTAGGGACTAAGTCCAAGTTTTGTGTTATAAACTCAGTACTCCATACTGGAGTTCCTCAGTAGGTGGCAGTACTAGAATTAGGATCCTCAGAACTACTCATAGCTTGGTTATATGTCCATCTGGCATATAGTCAGTCTTTTGAAATAATCATTCAGGTGTTATACGTATCACAGATCAATACCGTCAGTGCATACATTTCAGAAATGTTGAATCAATCAACTACAAATCAAGGCAGTGATAATGATAACGAAACAAAAAACTCAACAGATCATTTTGTAATTGCAGCACTTCACAGAAAAACTTGTTTCAGCAAATTTCAACTAACAAAAACTCAAGTGAAAAATCAGCTCCTCAAAACCGGAAAAAAATCAGCAGAAGCCGAGAATCCTTATAAACGCACCTGTAGAAAACCTTCAGGGAATGCATGCATGATGCCATCCCAAATATGATACCATCACCTTCCCAAAAAAAACAGATCCTCCAATCCAAGGGACCCCAGTGACCCAAACAAACTATACAATAGAAGGAGGAAGACTAGATGGAGGCGCCAAAAATCCGCAAAAGGAGGAAAAGGACCACATCATGATCAAAAACTAGGAAAGCAAATAAAAACTGAAAAAAAAAAAAAAAAACTAAAAAAGCTTTGAGAGAACATTGCACAGAATCTGCGCTTTTATCTAAGTTAGGAACCTGGTGGGCTTTCCCAGTGGGAATCAGAATTAGTGGGAAATGACAACAAAACAACAAAATACCAGACATTGCCAACATCCTAGCTGACATCCCCAATAGAACCCCCCACAAACTCCCCACAAAAAAGCAAATATGCATCCCCACACCCCCCCACATCTCATAGATGCTCAGGTAGATGCTGCCCCTCAAAGCAAAAGCAAAAACAATGGGAATGGATGGTGTGATGGCCTCATCCTCCATGAACCTACAGAAGCAAGAAACCTGCAAATAAAAAACTATGTCAAACTACCAATTAACCCAGGATATTAATTGCTGTTCAGCAAAATTATAGAAACAGTGTCAGCACTCTCATAAATATGTGCCCAGCCAATGGATCCCTCTCACTATCACCACAGCCCAAGCCTGTGGTTGGTCTGCAATCAAAATGGAAATCATCATCATGGACCTCACAAATATAGATAAAAAATTGGTGAGGAACTGACAAAGGATCATTTACCAGTTTAGCTTTGTTTGGGCCAGATCCTCCTGGTTGATACTGGTGAAACAGTCACCAAGGCCAACCAAGGCCAGCTGTGGTCCCAACAGCCCCACATCACCAAGAAAGCCTTCGACGCAAAGCCTTGATACGGCACCCCCTCAGGCAATACATAAGCCGCTAAATATAAACCCCTACCACCCTATAGATGATAATGGATTGCCTGCTGAAGGACAGCACCCACATGGTGGAGAATTGCCTGGGTCAGTTGTCAGACTCCCCAGTTACACTGGTGTGGTGTCCCACTCAAGTGGTTCTTCTGGGACTCTGGTGTTGGTATAGTTCTCGTTCCTACAGACCAACATCGAAGGACTGTGGTCGGCTGACCAGAGGCACACGAAACTCGGGCCATGGGCGACTCCAAGCATCTACAAGCATCCTCCAAAATCCTCTCAGGGAACAGACAACTGGTGCCAGAGCCATGGCCTCGGCAAAAAGTCAAAAATGTGCCCAAGCCTCGGCTCTCAAAGTTTGGCAAAAAATGCACCACATAAAAAACAATCACATAAGTAAGACAGAATTATGGTAGTAAAATATTAAGTTGATAGCAACCCAAGTTGGACCCAATCTCTCATTTGACAACCAACAAAAACATATTATATAAAAAACCTTTTAATCATTCACCCTAATCATAGAGATCATTCACATCTGGATACTCATACTCATCCCTCATCAGGCCCATAATTGAGTACAATGCCCCTTTGGGATGCCCCCTTACCAGTACATGGGCCTTACCGACACCCTACTCAGCACTCCAAAAGAGGAAAAAACCTCAGAAACAGATGCCATCAAAGGCCTGGTTAAGATGCCATCCTGCTCTCAGTGGCCTACTCACTGCCTGTTCAGAGGCTCAGCCTGTTCATGAGGCCATCTGTGCAACCCGGAATTAATGGACATGCTGCACCTCAGAAAAAAATCCAGTCCCAGAGCTGGATCCAGCAAGATCTTGAACCAGAGCACTGACAGTCAGACTGGACATGCTGGAGGGGATGGATTCATAAGGACAGGCTCCAGAGGCTCCCTTCAAAAAATCCCCAGTCCCCACAGAGTCCTCATAGTCTCAGTCTCTCTGACTCTTGATGAGAGGTCGATGGATGTGGAGATATGACCGTACCTGGTATCACTTCTGTGTGTCACTGTTAGATAGAGGTACAATCAACTTAAAAAGAGGCATATAGCAAAAATTTAAAAAAAATGTAAATGTGCCAAACACATTCTGACTAGGCTTATAAATGCCCTAGGGCAGATAGCCTAGTATGAACCTATGAACCTATGAACAAAGAATTCACATGTTGAAAATAAATCTGAATTCACATGTAAAGCCATTGTAGTTATATGCAAGTGTATCATAACAGTATGAGATTTCAGTTATATAGAGTAAAAGAGGAACATTACAGCAATAGTCAGACAGTAGCTGCAGGTAGATATTGATTTAAAATATAGCCACTATTGACTCCAAAGCAATAGTAAACTGACCCTGATAAGGAAGCTACTAAACTGGTACAAAAGCATTTCTCCACCTCTAAACTGCTTGGCATCATTTTAATAAATTTCCTACCATTAAGCAGCTGTACATCTTATGTAACAACAACATTGGTTCACTTAACATTACATCTTCTTTCTCTTGAGTGTGCTAATCAACTTAGTGTGCTCCTATGGAACGTTACAAACCATTAGAGAACAGGTGACCTGTACATTGCCATTCTGACTAAAGATTCCAGCAGAGTGTTAATGAACAGGTAATGCCAGTTGAAAAATAAGTCCGCCACATCAGGTCAGACTATTAAGCTGCAGTGAAGCTCAAATAGATAAAAAGCAAATGGAAATGCACTTTGCTGTTTAGTGTGTTTAAAATGAAAACAGAGAGAGAAAATTGTGTGCATCTATGTTTATGTTTAGGTGTGTGTGAGTCATGCAGAGAGTGAATCAGAGAGACAGAGAGACGGAAACAGTGCTGACACAACAGGCAAGCAATCAGCAAGGTCAAGAAAAGTACAAAACTCTTAAGACTTGCAATACTGAATGACTTTAATCCCTTCTGTGTATATGTGTGCCTGTCTGGTACATGTGCCTGTGTACTTGTGAAAGACAGATGGAGATGGTACTGACTGCAACAGAGATTCCAACAGCATTGAATGTATTAAAATCATAATGTCTAGCATTACTGACTGACATTAATATTTATTGATTTTTCAGAAAATTATTTATTAATGCAGCACTATCCTATGCTGCAAAATCAGGGACTGTAAGGGGGGTATTTTGCATTCTAGGATATAGACGTATATATTTTTTTAAGTGACATTTGAGGATCTATTTACTAACTAAGTACTTAAAATTGTTGTTTGTGTGTGTGTGTGTGTGTGTGTGTGTGTGTGTGTGTGTGTGTGTGTGTGTGTGTGTGTGTGTGTGTGTGTGTGTGTGGAGATTAAATGCTTAGATAACTTAAATATTTTGGATATAAAATACTTCCAACAAAATGATTACATATACCACAGCAAGTCTGAAACATTATGTGGAGGGCACGTGTTACTCTTAATGATACCCTTCTAAGAGTGTAGAGGCCTTGTGACTGCAGTGTCTGGTCCCAGAACAACTCCTGGGCATGCATTATTTACATAGTAGTACACACCCTGCTGGACATTATTTCGTGCATAAACTTATAAAGACACATACTCATTGCATGATGGTACTTCTGCATAATGTGTGAGACTGTCCAAGAAAAAAACCCCAAGAATAAATAGCCCCACAGAACACAGGTTTCTAAGAGTTTTAACTTCAGTAATGAATTTTGTGTCCTAAAGAAGTTATACATTTAATACCCTAAAAAGACATATTTGTATTGGTGGAGTACCTGACCACGTGTGGTAATGATTAGGATTCATTTTCCACTGCTGACACTGCAATGCAGTGTTAGAAAATGCTTTACTCCCAACAGTCCCATCCTTTGGATGAGAAAAAACTGTGTCTCATCTACCTGAGTTAGTTATAGTTCTAGAGGGTTCATCTCACCCTCTGTGTACTGGCTATAATTTTTGAATGAATTATGGTTTTGCCCTACACTGCCATACCTGCAGGTTCTGCCAATTGGAGAGTTCTAGAGGATGCAACTAACCCAACAGCTCTTATCAAAAAGAGTGGGTTGCAACAGCAACTAAGGGGTCTGATGAATGCTTGAGTAAGGGGTAATGATACAGGCAAGCACACACACACGTATTGATATAAATATATATATATATATATATATATATATATAAAGATACCATCAGGCAATGAGTTGTTGTACTAAACAATATATATAACTAGATAGCAGTGATATGGAGAGAAAGAAGACATTATAACACATTTGCATATGACTGGCAAGACTGGCAAGACTGGCAAGACCAGTCAGGAGGAGAAGGTTACCACACACACTATAGACCCAGTCTCACATAGTACCATCACAACCTCAAATCATACACATAAACACACAAAGACATACTCGGAGGCTCTGATCAAAAATCTACCAAAACAGCAGAGGCCACCAAAGCAGACACCCAAACAACCACCACCTCAGAACACAACACCTGCAACACATAGACCTCACAGTCAGAGTGTCAAACAGTCACAGCCCTTAAGGCCAAACACAATGCCAGACACACTAGTCATTGGTGACTCCATAGTCAGACACACTGGCGTCCCGGCTCACCAGACTGAGTAAGGAGAAGGTCACAGTAAGCTGCCTGTAGAAACATAGCAAGCACTCAGGTCTCTCAACAGCAGGTACAAATATGACTCAGTCATTGTCACGCTGGTCCTTGGACTACATGAAAAGAGACATTGAGGAGCTCTCTGATTATGTAGCCCAGGCAGGTATGACCCTGACCTTGAGCAGTATCCTACCTTCACCAAGAATGATGCCACAATACAGAGATAAGATGATCAGCTTTAACAATTGGCTTAACTTCTGGTGTCATTCAAAGGGGATCCAGTGTCTGTCTGCTTGGGATGACATGCTGGACAAGCCACGCTGCCGCAAGGGACGGCTTGCACCTGTCACCCTGGGATTCGGATATTGGCAAAGGCTCTTGCCACCCCCATAGTGCCTTTTTAGGCAAGGCTCAAATTCTAAACCTACCACCCTAGAACACAAAAAGGAAAAAACTAAGGGTAATGCTGCTCAATGCCAGAAGTCTAAATCTCAAAATGCGGGCCCTTCTCAGTATGGAGAACATCGATGTCTGTGCTGTGACAGAAACCTGGTTCAAGGCTCCTGAGAGCACCCCAGCACTATCAGGTTTTACCTCATACCATCCAAAATCCGGACAATACCAAGAAAGGAGGGTATCCATATTCATCAAGGACACCCACACCTCAAGACTGGTACGATGCATCGGAGACCATCCAGGTGCAATTAACCATAGGCAAGACTGCTCTGCAAATTGTAGCATGTTACAGGCCACCCTCACAAACTCAGGAACCCCACATGGCCTTCCTGAAAACACTAGAGGGATAAATGTATCACCAAACACCATCATACTAGGTGACTTCAATTACCCTAATATAGACTGGGAACACTACTCAAGCCAAAACACACTAGCCCAAAAGTTCCTGGAATTCATAAACTCAAATGCCATGGAACAACTAGTCACCATCCCCACAAGAGGAGATAACATACTTGATCTCATCATCACGAACATGGGAGCACAATGTTCAACACCGAAGTATACCCTCACTGGTGAGATCAGATCACAAACTAATCTCGCTGGAGGTCCTCATCCCACCCCACCTGAAATAAAAGACCACAGTAAAGAACTTCAAAGCCGACTTCACACTTCTAAAGACTAGTGTGATCTCCTTTAAGGCCCCGAGCTGGCGGAAAACAGTACTCAAGCCGCTGAATCACTTACAAATGCCTTCTACCAGCACCTGCAGGATGCATGGATAAGGCAATCCCAAGCAAAACAAAGACTCTTTGTACCAAAGACAAGTCTGGTGGACCCCAGCCATAAACAAACTCTACAACAAAAGGAGGAAGCTACTACAAGATAGAGCAAAATCCTTAAAAGGTAAGACACCCTTGATCACTATAAGTAAAAACTAAGAGCTCTCATAAAATCATCCAAAGCAAATTTTGAGAGAAAATAGCTAAAGACTCAAAAGACAATCATAAGGCCTTCTTTAGCTATGTTAGAAACCTGGGAGGAAACTCCCAGATATGCTCAGAACTAGTTCAAAATTATGTGAAGATTACTGATCCTACAGACATTGCCAACATACTGGCTGACAGGTTCAGTGCAAACTCCCCCTCCCCAAAAGGAGAGATATCTATACCAAATGATTGCAGCCCCCAAAAATTTCCAAAGTGAGAACTCCGCTCTCCAAAGCAAAAAACACAGCATCCATGGGACCAGATGGTGTCCCGGGCTGTGTGCTCCACGAACTCAATGAGGAATTAAACCCACAGCTAGGACAGCTGTTTAATCAAAGTCTTACCTCTGGACCAGGGAGTGGCGCACTGCAACTGTGGTCCCACTTCACAAAGGCGGTGCCTCCACCGACCCTGGAAATTACAGGCCCATTAGCTTGACAAGCCTTATCTGCAAAGCCATGGAGAGGATCATAATGGACCTCATAAATAAAGACATAGGAATTTGCAGACTTTGGATCCAACCCAGTTTGGCTTTGTCAAAGGCAGATCATGCCTTTTAAACTTGGTTGACTTTTGAAACAGTCACCAAAGCCATTGGCAGTCCATACAGCCTACCTCGATCTGGCGAGGCCTTGATACAATACCCCACTCCGGTAACATTGAAAAACTCATCAGCTTAAATGTTAACCCATACATCACAAGATGGGTTGCAAACTGGCTGAGTGACAGAACCCACAGGGTCAGAGTTGCTGGCGCCATGTCAGACTCAAAGCCTGTCACAAGTGGTGTCCCACAGGGCTCAGTCCTGGGCCCTCTTGTTTGGCATCGTTTCCAAAGTACAAGCAAAGGAGGTTATGGCTGACAAAGTTTGCAGATGACTGCAAACTGGGCCATTGTAGAAAACACATCTGACACAGATATCCTTCAGAAGGGTCTTACAGAAGCGGATAACTAGAGCCATGGCCTAAAGTTAAATGCCAAAAATGCATAGTCATACCCTTAGGGAAAAACAAGGTTACACCTAGCTACCAAATAGGTGGCAATCCACTGAGCACAGAAGAAGTCATCAGAGACCTGGGGACCCAGGTTGATAGTAGTCTGTCATTCGACACCCATGTAGCTAAAGTAGTTAGGAAGACCTTCTACATTGCCCACCTTATCATGAAGGGATTCTCATCTAGATCAAGGGAGGTCATGGTCTCCGTTTACTCATCACTCATCAGACCAATGATTGAGTACAATGCCCCATTCGGAATGTATCTGACCCGACACTTGCAGCAGCTGGAGAGGCCACAAAAGTTCCTCACCAAAAGGATAAAGGGTCTCAAAATCTGTCCTATGCCCGACTGAAAGAACTCCAGCTCTATTCAGTCACTTACCGCTTGCTCAGAGGTGACCTTTGCCTAACATACAAGGCCATGTCAAACCCAGATTTGATGAATATGCTTCACCTCAAAAAATCTAGATCCATCAGAGTCACAAAGGCGGGAGACTTAAACCGGCTATTAATAGGGCGTGCTGGAGGGATAGATTCATCACCCAAAGACTCCTATGCTGTGGAACAAAATTCCGGTATATGTGAGGCAGAGCACTGGCCTTGTTCAAGAGAAATCTTGACCAATGGATGGGAGATCGCAGATATACCCCAGGGATTACCTCAGTGTCACTGCTCAACAGAGGCACAGCAAAATAATGGGTATAGTTCCCCATACTAAAGGGGCCACAAAACGATGGGCTAGGCTTGTAAATGCCCTCGGGCAGATAGCCTAGTATGAACCTATGAACCTATGAACCTATGAACCTATATTAACAGCATGCTTGCTGGACTGTTATATGAGGGGAACACTCATTAGGCCATTGCTGCATGACTTCTGCTTTAGATTTATGGCAGTGTGATAATTAATGCAGAATGATGGAGCACAGAACACAGTGTAGTCTGAAGCTTTTAAGCTAAAATTTAGGATTAAGCCAAGGCCATTACTCCTAGAAAAGGTACATAGCTGTCAGTTAAGAACTCAGATTAGAATATCTGAAGAGAACATGGCAATGAAGACTCTTAAGTTAGTGGCAAAATATTTTAGTTTGCCAGACACGACACAGAAATTGTCTTGGTATGCATACAGTAAGGCTAGATGCACCCTATAAATCTAGGGCCTACTTTAGCTACTCTTTTCTTCAATGGACATATTTTGAATATATTATTTTATTTTTGCTTTAGAATTCTTTAGTCTGGCAAGACATTTCATAATACTAGTGCAGAAGATAAGCGGTTTATTTCATTTCACCACTTTTGAAAATTATTTTAATTTCACCAGTGTTTGGAGAATCCTGAGGATCACGTCCTCTTTATTTGATCATCCTTACAAGTGTCAATTTGACAGCAAACCGTCATAAGAAGTTTAAATATTTCTTGTATGTCTCATTCTGTTGCTAAACAGGTAAAATTATGACTATTTAGGTATATTTTGCTTCTTAACGTGTGTGCCTTTTGTTCAATAAGTGAATTTAAATGTAAGTATGAGAGTGATTCTGTTTTGTAAGTCAGTATGTGGTAGAATAACAGGTTATCACCTACCATGGAAAATGCTTTTTTTTCTTTACCCGTCTGAACAATATTGCTAGATAATGCATTAAATAAATGTACTTTTTGGCCTTAAAGCAGTCAGTAATATCTGCATGAATCAAAAAATGTAAATCATGTACTCAACTCTATTAACATAGATTGTTTTTATATGTAAAAAGGTCAAAGCAAAGTGCATGGAATTTCCATGTTAGGTGTGTAAAATTCCAAACAGCAGGCAGTGAAACAGTAAATGAGCATCACAGACACAAATCACTTACCAGTCTCAAAATCTGCCAGTATTAATCAATATACATCTGCACACAGCTGTGACAGAAAGCATTAAACACATGTTCAGTAGTGAACAGGAAACTTTAAATACACCTGAAAATGAACCTTGCTTCAAATAAATCATATCAGCTACAATTTTAATATGTCTATAGAATATAATAGATCATAGCTGGTCTACTAACTTCGTCAAGAAAATATTTTTTAGCGATCTTCAACAGTCTTTAAAATCTCTAGGGAACCTCTAGGAGGATATCATGTTTAAACTGATTTCTGTCTTTGTTTTATGTGTAATATTTTCAGCGATCTGTATTCCCATGCTTCTAAAACAAAGCTCTTCTCTGTAGCTTTAAAGTTGATCTGAAGCTGAATGAGTTCCATTCTTGTACAAAATGATTACAGTAATAATGAAAAGGTTATGGGTAAGAACAAGAAATGCACAGCTGGATTTTCTTGCATAACTTCATGCAGGGTTCTTACAAAGAAAGTTACCGCAGAGTATCACTCCAAACAGGTACCAATAAATCAAATGATTTTATTGCCCAGTAAATTTATTCACCTCACCGAAAAATTATTCTGAACACCTTATACAGATTTCTTTATCAGCTTTTGTCATTCTGCCAAACTTACACCAGATAAAAGTATTATGCCTTTAACGATTTCCTATAAGCTGCTAAAGCACATCCTCGCCCATTTCAAAGTCCTCAGTTCAAAAAAGTGGATACATTCAAATCAGAGTAGTTTTCTGAATGCTAAATGTATGATACATAAGCTTAGTAGCATAGTTATCACAATTGTCTTTGACATTTCTGCATTTTCTGACAGACAAAGATAACTCTTTGATATTAAGTTCCCCCATTAGCCCGGACTAATACTTTCCAGCATATATGTACAAGAACTCTTTGACAAAAATGGTCTTGTATGAAACACGGAATCACTAGTTACTTTTAAATTAGAATATTTTTCTGAGGTAGCAGAATTATTTGTTTTATAGCGGAATGAAACTTCTTATTGCCTGTTTAATATGCAGATTGCTGCCCAGTCATCCATTCCTTTCAGGGTATTTAGTTTAAAGCAAAACTAAAACATGACTTTCTATAATACCAATGACTCAAACATATATACTAATGACATCCGCTTCATTTGACAAATGTGTGTACTCATTTATTTTCTTAAGGGGATATGTGGACGTATATACAGTGAGCACATCTAAGTAATAAACCAGGAGAAGATCTATTGAAATACTGGTGAAGAAATCACTATTGCATGAATGCAGAGAATGTAACATATGTACATTATAAACATTTACTTACTACTGTAAAATTCATTTTTTTCCATAACACCAACTTTGTTCTAAACAAAACTGCGGTATGAAGGAATACAAAGATCAGAAGGAAAAGTAGGACAACATTTATAAGGAAACATGAGATATGTGGATAGCTCTCAAAATATGATTAAACTATGTCAAAATGTTTTCTTTTGTCAATATAAAAAGCCAATTGTGTTTTAGAACCCACTGACTGTTATTGTGCAAAACATTGGGTCCAGATATTTTTGTGCACGTCAGGAAATCCAGGAATAGCAAGGACTGCTAGCTACGGAGATTCCAAAATCGCTGCTGACTAGGAAACACTGTCTTCTGTGTGCTCTTACTACTGCCAGACAATCTCCTAAAATCACCTGCTGCTGTTACACCAAAAATTGAAAAAAGAGATTTTTCAAAACAAAGCTAATCAAAGTCTACTTACCTCTCAAAAGAATTCTCTGGAATTGAGACTCAGAAAGGCTGATATTTCTCCTCTTTCACCAAGGGTGTTGTAGCACTCACAGCCACATGTGCTTAAGCCAGACAGCACTGCAAGCAATCTACAGAAGCACAAACAAATAAAGGAAGACAAAAAAGGGGAAAAACAAAAAATTGATCAAGATGGAACAAATGGAGTCACAATCTTCGAAAACTAGACTGTCACTAATTTTGTCTCCAGAGAAAGAAACATCCACCAAAAGGCAAAAAACAACCAAATCACAGCCTGAGGCCACTAAGCAACAACAGAAAAACAAGGGTGAACATCACTTCACAATTGAGGAGCTTAAGGCAGCACTATGTCCACTTCAGTCTGAAATACAAACATTTTCCTCAAAACTAACCCTTTTTGGCAACAATCTGGAACAAATCACTACAAGATTAGACTAAAACGAAGCAAAATAATGGACAATGAAATCAAAATACAGGAAATTCAAGAAACTATTACTACAAATGAATCTTCTATAAAAGACACGCAGCAAAAAATAATTGATCTGGAGGCTAGAACAAGGCATAATAATGTGCTGATTAGGGGCATTCCTGAGAAGTTTGAACAACCACAACTACCCACCATTGCAGAGGAAATATTTGGACTCTTAATGGAAAACAAAGACCTTGCACAGACATTCACAACTGAAAGAATACATAGGGCCTTGAGAAAATCACAAGTTCTGGATACACCTAGACACATCTACATAAGGTTACTGAATGCCTTACATGCCCAATCAATCTTACAAGCAGCAAAAACAAAGAAGTTCATTATGTGGACAGGTTCAAAAATTACATTTGCTCAGGACTTGCTGTTTCCTATAAAACAAGAAAGGCAATCCCTCTCGCCCTTCTGCAAGTTTCTTATAAATAAAACCATAAAATTTCAGATGAAGTATCCAGCCACCCTTTCCTTTGAGCATAAAAATGTTACACATTCTATAAAAAAACCTACAAGAAGTGAAAGCTATGTTCCACAAAATATTTCGTGAAATTCCGCCACCCTCCTAATAAGCATGAAACAAGACTGCTTATGTGCCTTCCTATCTAAAGGTCGAACTAAACAAACAAATAGTTTTCAAATAGACATAAAAAGTCTCACATGTCTACAAGCCTCGGGATGCTGAACAAACCATGATGGATCGTAATACCACTTGTAAAATCATTCCCTCACCTCTTCGACTTGAACATGGTACCTTCGTTAATCTCTTGCTCTACTTCATATCCCTTGGCCACAACCAAGTTACCATTTCAACGTTCCAATGGTAGGCCAAAAATCCATGGATCCTGGTAATCCAGAGACTTATGACCTCCAGGTGCAACCAGTAAATATGTCCCACAGGAACCCCCTTGACTCTCTACTATGCCAGCTTGTATTACACCGAGTGTACTCCACTGCCAAAATGATAACTCTGCCCATCTGTCTGCACTTTCTAATCAGGAAAGTGTGAGCTCCGGTAGCTGTGGGGAAGGAAAAGGTTTTTCTGCAAGCTCCGATATGGGTAGTAAGTGTTTTCTATCAAGATCCCCACCGAGTGAGCCTCGTCGTCAAAGTGAATCTTCCGCCCAGCTGTATGCATGATCTGAATAGGAAATCGCGAGCTCCGGTTGCTATGGGTAAGGAAAAGGACACTCTACAAAGCCCCAATATGGGACGTAAGTGATTCTTGTCAAGAGGGAAATGACCGGTATACAATCCCTTTATGCCTTAAACTCTGGCACAATCTTATAATGTAGAGAATTAACAAAACCCAACCTGGACTGAAACATCGAGATGCAGAATGATGAATTTAAAACCCTGTATAGATTACAAGTTCTTGCATCAGGGATGCTCCGGTTGGATCGAGCAACACTTGCAGGTAATCGAGTAGGTGGTTTCAGCTGGCAGAAGTGGACAGAACCTTTTGGACAAAAAAAAGGGGAAGAAAGGGGAAGGAAAAAAAAAGAACAGACCAAAAGAGGGAAATAAAAAAAAAAAAAAAAAGAAAAAAACAAAGACTTTGCTTGCTTTCTGTGGGAGGATTCTCATCTCTTACAATTCTAAGCAGGCTGTCATGTTTTTTTTTTTTTTTTAGGGGGATGTAGCTACATGTATCCTCTGAGTACTCAAAGGCTGATCTAATGTTGTTTAACAAATGTTATCATCTCAAAAATATAAGTGAGTGTGAAAAGATGGCTATAAACATAATTAAACCTCACAAATGTCTTAGGGAAAGCACTACTAGATATATATAATAGTGTGCAATGACAGTATATAAAGTTTGTGCAAAGCATTCAAACTGTTTTTTTTTTTCCAGAAAGGGAGGATTAAGCTGAAGGTAATTGTGGGTAAATGATATGTGGATATATCAAGCGGTTTTCTCTCCATACTAATCAAGGTCTGTAGTGATATATAGGCAGCTCAGAACTAATAATGCTCTATGAGGTCCTCGGTTAGATCCGGGTCAGAAAGGCTAAATTAACTGATATCCAAATAGCATTCTTGTTGCATATATATCTGCCTATATTCGTGGATGATCCATGCATCGACAGTTTCAACCAGTTGTTAGACAGCAGAGGTATGCTAACTGAAAAAAGGCAGGCAAAAAAATTAAAAAAAAGTGGTGAATAAAGAAACACACACTCTGGCTAGGCTTATAAATGCCCTAGGAACAGGAATTGGTTTGAAGCTAAAACTATCTGCTCCAAAGTGACGTATCTGTAACACTACATGTTGTGTATGTGTTTGCTTACATATATGCGCTTTTTGTATATGTATTATAGGACTTGGATTAGGGCGGCAGGGGATAAAACAGGTGAAGCAGCACTCTGAGGTCTGATTGCTGTGAAGCTGGTATTGATGTAATGAACCTTGGCAAAGTAAATTTATGGGAGGCTGACAGCTGTCTGCTGCTACCTTCCATGTCTTATGACACAAAAATCTATTGGGGGTGGAGTGGTTGCCATGAAAAGACATATCAATCTCAGATGTTAAAGGCACTATATTTCATTGTTTTGAAAAGATAAGTGGGATGCATAATTATTGTTCGGCTCCCAGTGCAAGGCTCCACTAGAAGCCAAGCCTTTACAAACACAACAAAAAGCAATGGTCAAAAGGTACATCTGTAAAATAAAAGGAAACAAAAAACAATATGCCTGGGCAGTGGTAGAGGTACTCTCACCCCTAAAATACATTATTTAAACCCTACTAAAGCCACTTATGAGCCATGGCTGTTAGTTCAGTTTAGGTAGTCCAGTGGGAGGCCGTTACACTGTCCAAAGGGGTTATTCACATGGCAATCTTCTTGAAATATCAAATGGTGTTGTGTTAACCCTCTACAAAAAAAAAAAAAAAAAGAGGAAAAAAAAGGGGGAAGGAGGAGAGTAAGAAAGAAAAGTTAAAAAAAAAGGAAGAAAAAAATCCTTTTTGTCTGAAACAACTACATATGCTGATGTATGCCATAAGCTAAAAAGTCAATTAACTACTGTTATTTTAGAGCAAGTAGCTCTAGTGTGTGTAGTAAGTTGAATTTTGGAATGTGGGGAATTTTTTGTAAAGTAGTTAAATTTATAAATAGTTTCTTCTTATCTCTTTCAGATAAAAGTAGAATGTGGTTAAGCATGGGGAGTGGTCTGAGAGAGGTGGCTGTCACTTTACCTTACTATTGTTTTATACTTATCTCAGCTAAAGAAAATCATTTTGTCTGCTATCAATCCAGCTACTTATCCCTATCCAGACTAACAACCCTTTTGTATGTAAATTCTTCTAACTCTAACAATAATAACCTGACTCTGCCATCTCACTAAATATTTATCTGAATGATAATGATAGATTCATGGAATATAAAAGGGTTACAAAATAAAAGAAAAAAGAATCTAGTTCTACATCTAATTCAAAAATCTACTTTTGAAATTACTCTTATCCAGGAAACGCACATGACAAAGGTCCAATGGGTGAACAAAGTTAGAAAGAAATGGATAACTCAAATAATAGCTGCTGGAAATAGCACGGTCTCCAAAGGGGTAGCAATAACTGTCAAAAAATCTTTCAAAGGATCAATAATAACCACTGGTTGGGACCCAAATGAAAGATGGTGTTACCTAACATGTTCTATCCCATCCTACAAAAAAGAAATACTTACATTAAATGCCTATGGCTCCTGATTACACCGTTCCTCATTGTTATATGAAATCTATTCACTCATTGAAAAATTTCACAATCATCTATTGATCCTTGGCGGGGACTGGAACATGACTATCAGACATGGACAGAACCTGCAAAACCAACAAACAGCCCATAGGTACTACTAACACTATAAGAGATATAATGGATGACTTGAACTTGTTTGATCCTTTTGAACTCTTTAGAAAAGGCCCCTCTATTAGTAACTACACATTCTTCTCAGCTTACCATAAATCCTGGTCCAGGATAGATTTTTTTTTAATTTCAACATTTTTTTCTTCCTATGAAATAGTATATAGCAGTGAGCCCAGAACTATCTCTGACCATGCCAAAATTAACCTTCACTTAAATATCTATAAACCAAACCATGAGAATCTTATTCCTACAAACTGGTCCCTTAATCCAAACCTTTTGAACAATTTGACTCTCCAACGAGAAATTCAAGATTTCCTGTCACAGACAATTACCTCCTTTGATATGTCCGATATACCTTTAAATGTACAATGGGCAGCAGCCAAAGCTACCGTAAGGGGTACCCTTATCCAAAAAGCCTCTCTAATTAAAAAACAATCTAAATCACGCACAACGGCACTAGAAGCAGAACTAAAAAAATTAGAATCAGAGCTGCAAATCATGTTCTCTCTAGACATTGAGAAACAGATGACAACCATTCAAAAACAACTACACAAATTACACCTAAGTCAATACTCACTTATGGAGTCCAGACTCATCCATAGGTATGCTGACTGGGCGCAAACACCGTCGAAGATCCTGGCAAGGATAATAAATGTCAAGCCCCCTCCTACCACAATAAAACATATTAACCATAAGGGTCATTCCTTTTTCACAGATAAGGAAATCATACAAGTATTTCAGGAAGTATACGAGGAAATTTATGGACCCCAAACACTTGAGTCAGAAGGCCTATAGGATATCTTCCTAAACGAATTACAATTTCCAACAATAAGTGATACTCACATGAATTTACTAAGGGCACCTATAACCATGAATGAAATCTCGCTGGCCATTGACAGACTGAAACCAGGTAAAGCCCCAGGTCCAGATGGTTATGTGTCAGAATTCTATAAAACCTTTAAGCAAGTTCTTGCCTCCATGCTTCTTAAAGTTTATAACCACATAATCCAGTTTGGTATATCTGATTTATATATTTCCAACTTCAATACCACTTTTATACAAAAATGAAATGACAATAATCTCAGCACAAATGACTACCACCCAATTGCTTTAATTAACCTTGACATAAAGATTCTATCATCTATTTTAGCAAATAGACTAAAAAACATATTACCGCATATTATATCCCATGACCAATTAGGTTTCATGAACAATAGGCATGTTTGGGATAACACTCTATCTATTGAAGTCATAACCTATATGACAATTATGACAAATCCCCAAGTATGCACTTTCTGTTGATGCCCAAAAAGCTTTTGACAGGGTAAATTTAAACTTCCTCTTTAAAATCATGAAATGCTTTTCCATCCCTGATGAATTAATCAAAATGGTTACAATCCTTTACATTAAGGCCTCTACTACTCTCAACATAAACAAAAAAAAACAAACAAACTTCAATTCAAATTATAAATGGCACAAGACAGGGGTGTCCACTATCACCTTACCTATTTAATATCTATCTTGAAGTACTATTACTAAAACTAAGTAAGAAAACATTCCACCATTCAGCCTACTTATATAAAGTACCAGAGAAATACACCGCCTTCACAGACGACTTAAACATCTATTTAGAACTCCTCTCAATGGAACTGGAGAAAATTCTAAGTTCAATAGACAAATTTTCACAAATCTCAAATTACGCCATCAATCCTAACAAATCAATAATCTTCCCACTAAACCCTCTTGGTCACAAAAAATTTTTTGTACCAGAAACAACGATCAAAGTTAATTATTCTCTAAAATATTTGGGTATAACTTTTGCCCACCCCCAACAAGAGCTAATCAATAGCAATTTGTACAAAACATGGTCTAAGGTCATGGAGGATCTCACAAGATGGAAGAGTTTAAACCTATCCCTCCTCTCAAAAGCAGCTATTATAAAAATGAACATTCTCCTCAAACTTCTCTTCCACTTCTTCTCCCTTAATCAAAACATCCCAAACACTTTTTTTTCGAAAATAAATACTACACTGGGGAAATTTATTTGGTATGCTACAACAAACTAACACTTCCCAAAGAAAGAGGAGGCTTGGCCCTTCCAAACTTTCTAACATATTACCATATAATAAACGCTAGTCATATTGTGCACATAGCTAACTTCCAACATTCAAATAATGACTGGAACCCCTTATGGATAAGAATCTACAATGCACATATAAAGGCATCCAATATCAACCCTAGAGCAATTATCTCTCTTAACACTAAAACTCTCAAAGAATATGAAATTTATCCTATAATTAATAAAAAATATCAGTGAGTTTTAAAACCTGATAACATCCCTTGGTTTGCGGCACTCTCTAACGATGGCCCAACCAATTCATCTAAATCCCAATTTTAAATTGAGTAACAACATGTTAAATCTCAATAGTTACCCACTTATCAGGAACTGTACTGTGTGGGACTTCTATATAATTAAAGACCTACCATTTAATGCTATCATAACTTAATTGGCAGTCAATAAAAAATACTATATAATCATTAAACAAATATTATACCTAATATTTCTAGTTACAAACAAGATGTCAGTTATTCTCCTAGATTACCAGCTGTACCAGACACTAATAACCCAACTTCTATTAAGGACTAAAATGCTTTCCAATGTCAATCGACTAATAACAAAAATAAAATATCAAGACAGTATATTATTCTCTAAGTTCTGGGGTGGACAAAACAGGGAAATAACACTTAGCCAAAAACTTGATGCAATTGATGCAACAATAAAATTAACCCCCTTCAAAATATTAATTTATACCCAGCTCATGATAAACAATAATGCCTATAACACGCCGTCATTCTTAAATAAAATTAATCCAAACACCTCACCTTTCTGCCCAACATGCCCCAACTCAGTGGCAGATATAGTCCACATATTTTGGTCCTGTAAAAATGTGTACAAACTATGGTGCTCTCTAAGAACACAACTTGAGAAAATGGGATACATGAAGTCAACCCTATCCTGGGAAATGGTGTTATTAAATATATTTCCAAGTCCATTTAAGTGTGAAACAAAACATTTTATTGTGACACTCTGTGCGCTACTCAAAACGTACATCACATTAAACTGTCTAGACAAATCCAAAATATCTTGGAAGGACTTCCAGTCGATGGCTGTCAAGTATGTTTTGGCAAGTAAACTAAAGACAACAAGCAAAAAGAAAATAAGTTATTTCCAAAAATACTGGAATAACCTTATAGATGCTCTTAATTAATATCGCTCCTACGTATATTTCCATCCTCCCCTTTTACTCTTTTGGGTCTCCTTTCACTTTCCTCATATCTAATTCCCCCTCTTCACTCGGTGTGTTAATTTTTCGTCAAGCATTTCTTATCTTTAAATTCTACCTCCACTCTAACCCATGAAAGACCACAATAGAAACCTTGTTACTACATTTTCTCCTACCCTTGCGTAAACACTAAAAACTAACTTCCTTATACTAACATCAAATCATTTAGTGACAGTCGAGGGTACATAATGTATATAGTTAAATCAAATAGGTTTTAGGCATACTGTTACACATCCTCATATCTGTATAATAAACACCTTTTATTGAATTTGCTACCTCTCACTTTGTTAATCTCCTATTCACTTGTATAATGAAGGTTAATATTTTCTTCTTGTAATATTGGGATGATTATACTTGTACCTAAGCAGGTTTTACTAAGTATATTCACTTACTCGCTTTGAGCCTATTTGTTTTGTGTGACTTGTAATTAACTCTGTATTTGTGTATTAAAAAAAATAATGCTAATAAAAATCAGATTGCAAAAAAAAAAAAAAAAAAGGACTGCTAGCTACAGTACCATGCATAAGCAAGTAATAAAATATATCAACATGTTTGAATTATATGAAAATCTCATATTAGGAAAACAGATAATAGAAAGACTCAACATTTAAAATAGTTATCGTTTTGTAGAAACACAGTAAGTGGTGTCTATAATGAAAGCCTTCAGCTTTGCTGGGCTTCATAATTTTAAGAGAACAGTGACAAGAAATGGAGTACAGTAGACTTAATTCCTCAGCAGTCAAGTTAAAAATCCTTTCTCTTTTGTCAGTATTTAAACCTCTTATAGCTTCTTTGCAAAAAACATCAAATACGTTTAACAAAAAATACAAAGGGAGGTTAAAACAACTATGTCTCTTTAATGAATAGCTACATCAAGAGAATGATTTTCATTGCTCATTAAAAAGTTAACTAACTTTTAAATGAATGATTTAAGTCACACAATACTTCAGCTACATTTAGGGTAAACAATTAAAACTATATTTGAAAAGGTTATAATGTGTCTGGGTTTTTCTCAAATAACTGAAATTAAAACAAATTAAAATCTTTAAATTATCATCTTCAAAATGAATCACTGTACTATCTGAAGAATTCATGTCCTGCTGATCTCTTAGTGCCTCCATCTTCTCAACTTATTTCTTTATATTCTGGAGGTATTTGAGGGTCTCCTCCCAGAATTTTAAGTTCTTTTGTTATGGTGGGCAGCATTGTTCTGTACACATTATGCCATCCTCTTCCATCCCCCTTAGAATAGTTGAGGTTAAAGGGACATCAGTGATAATGCTGACCTCATTGTCATCAACTTCTGTACCCTCTGAGTATGTGTGAAATATTTAGGGAGACCCATTTATTGCAATAGCATTTCATTGCTTTACAGGATTTAGGGTATACAGTTCCATTTTCTGAATCCACCTTGTCATGAACAAACTTTTTCTTTACAGAGTACGGCAAAATGAACTTGCTGTTCAAAGCTAACAAAGGTTTCTTTATGTTTGACCCGATTCAAACTAAACAAATCTAATAATGGATCTGTTCAGTGCATTAATGTCAGACAACAAACTGTCCCTGACTCTTGTATTTCTATCTTACACGTCATCAACTGTAACCCTGTACAGTCTGATAAACTAGCAGAATACAATAGGCACAGTTCATTGCAAACATTTGGGCTATTTCACACACAAACACACACACACACACACACACACACACACACACACACACACACACACACACACACACACACACACACACACACACTCACACTGAACTCACTCTTGTTGAATACATTACCTTAAAAAAGATCTAGTTGCAGTATACAAAACTTAGTACTCTTTCTTTCAAGTATCTGCAATTGGTCATTTAACAGGAAGCATATTTTTTATTGAATTCCTAGCTAAATTTCTATTGATTATTTTGGTTTCCTTATTGAGCTATATAGTGCTGAGGAAGCCTGTCTGTGGTCTTAATTTAAAGTGATATGCACAGAGAAATGACAGTGCTTTCTGTGCCCGTCACAAACTCAGTTTTAAGCGGAATCCTTCTTTCTCCTCAAGTGATGCCAAAGTACAGGAAAAAGATGACTGGCTTCATAGGTTCATAGGTTGGTACTAGGCTATCAGCCCTAGGGCCTATACAAGCCTAGCCATAACAATTCCCTGGCTATTTCTTCCTACATTATTTAATTTCCTGAACCACTGTCTAGCAGGGCGACTGGCGTGATCCCTGGGATGAATTTCCTTTCTCCCGTCCAATCGTCAAGGTTCCTCTTGAAGAGGTCCAAAGAGGCACTCTGCTTGATATGTATGGGCAATCTATTCCAGAGTCTGGGGAGTCTCTGGGTCAGGAACCTATCCCTCCAGCATGTTTTGTTTATTGTGATGACAAGGTTTAGATCCCTGGAGTGTGTAGCTCTGAGGGATTGGGATTTCTTTAAGTGTAGCATGTCCAACAGCTCTGGGTTTGACATGTCCTTGTATGTTAAGCAGAGATCGCCTCTGAGTAGACGATATGTGACAGAGTATAGCTGGAGTTTTTTAAGGCGGTCAGCGTAGGGCATCTGCTTTAGGCCTGTGATTCTTTTAGTGAGGTATTTCTGAGGCCTTTCCAGTTGTTGCAGATGTCTTGAGAGGTACATACCAAATGGGGCGTTGTATTCTATAATGGGTCTAATGAGGGATGAGTACAGTGGGACAATGACCTCCTGTTTTCTGGATGAAAAGCCCTTTGTGATGAGGTGTGCCACATAGAAGGATTTCCTGACTGTTGTGGCGATGTGGTTATCGAAGGTGAGACCACTGTCCACCTGTGTCCCTAAGTCTCTTATCACACTTTCTGTGTTTAGTGTACTGCCACCTATATGGTAATTCATGGATACATGTTTTTCCCAAAGGGGATAACAATACATTTCTTGGCATTGAGCTTGAGCCCATGGCTCTGGCACCAAGCATCTGTTTCTGTAAGGCCCTTTTGTTGACTATCCACATCATTTGGGGATTCAATAATGGCTCCCAGTTTGCAGTCATCTGCAAACTTTGTTAGCCAGAGTCCCTTAGTGTTGACCTGTACTTCAGAGAAGTAGATGCCAAACAAGAGCGGCCCCAGGACTGAACCTTGAGGTACTCCACTTGTCACTTGTCTGGAGCTGGATTTGGAGTCGGCTACTTTTACAGTGTGGGTTCTATCAGTAAGCCATTTAGCAACCCATTGGGTGACATAGGGATTAATGTCCAACTTAGTAAGTTTATCTATGATTCCATAGTGGGGGATGGTGTCAAAGGCCTTGGTAAGGTCTAGATAGGCTGTGTGGACCACCTTACCCTTGTCCATGGCTCTGGAGACTGATTCAAAGAAGTCAATCAGGTTCAGGAGACAAGATCGGTCCTTCACAAACCCAAACTGGGTGGGGTCCAGTGTTTGAAGGTTGCCAATGTCTTTGTTTATAAGTTCCATGATAATACGCTCCATGGCCTTGCAGATAAGGCTTGTCAGCAGTTGTCCGCTTAATGGGTATCATTCTATGTGGATCAGTTGTGCATCAGCATGGGAGGAAATACTAGTCAGTCACTCTTGCTATGCCATGAATGCCTTATACCTTTCATTCCAGGACTCCTCTATACTAGGTAAAGATTTTGCTGCCCCTCCCCCCCCCGAGCCTTTCTTAATCCTAGTCCAGTTAATGGGTCCCCCAAACTAACAAATCACCAGACCATGGCATGGTAGCTCTGCTCAATGCCAGAAGTCTGACTAAAATATTTCCTGAAATCGAAGCTCTGCTACATTTTGACCACATACATGTGTGTAATTATACTTAGTTTAAATGTGCAGAAAGCACTGCCTCTATTGCAGGATTTCCCATAGTAACAGCAGTGGAGTATACATATTTGTTAAGGACTACAACACTTCTAGGCAGAACCTTAGAGATTCAGAAATTAAATGATCTGAGATCCAAATCAATGTAAACAAGACCAACAATCAAAATATGGTATGTTACAGGGCTCCCCTTTTACTCCCAGAAAAGCAGAGTAGATAGCATGACTAGAAAATCTACATGAATTCCATTATCCTAGGAGACTAACTACCAGACATTAAGCTGTGACAACCATATCTCAACTGTAGGTTATGTCCCAAAATTGCCTGTTGTCACAAACAAATCCTCTGTAAACCACATTGAGAAGGAACCCTACTAGAAGATAAAACAGTCTTGACCTGGTCCTTACCAACATGGCATTGATGTCAACTATCTCCATGGTACTCACTTCTCCATCTAAATCTGATCACAGACTTCAAAATCTCCAAATAATTAGATGCAAACATCACATGTGCAAACCTACTACAATTATATTATGAAATGTGAAAATTTAACTTTAACTTTATTACCAATGATATTCTCCTGTTCGATTCCCGGCTGGCGTGCCTTCTGTGTGGAGTCTGCATGTCCTCCCAGTGGTTGATTGACATATAAATACATGCAGGTAGGTGTGTTCATGAATGGGTGTACCTTCTTTGAAGGTTGGGCGTTGGACTGGCAACTCGGCACCGTAAAAATCCACTGCCAATCATTAGCAGTCCATAGTTCCGCTGTGGTGACCCCTAACCAGGAAAAGCCGAAAGACATTACTTTTTACGAATTATATTGATGTATCCATTACTTAAACAAAAACTCTATGTGATCCAAGACAAATGGATTGACCTAGCATTCTCTACCAGATCCTGATAAAATGGGAAGTTTAAAAGGGAACCGTCATCGTGGTCCACTTGTATAAATAAATGCAGTCTCCAAAATAAAAAATACAACATTTATGGGGCCTGATAATATACCTGTTCATAAAGTATAAAACTTACCCTAGTGGATCAACTCCTATAGTTATTCAACTTTCCACTGGCCACTGCTTAGGCAGCTAAGTATGTCTCACAGCTGTTATGATGCCACTTCACACAGGTGAATCCACCATGGACTCCAGAAACTACAGGCGCATTAACCTGATTTGTTTCATGTGTAAAGCCATGGGACATATCATTAGTGAACTAAGTATGACATTAAAAACCTTATAAGCCTCGACCCCCAGCAGTTTTGCTTTATTAAGGGTAGGTTTTGTCTAATCAGTCTGTTCAATGTCATTGAGATAAAAACAAGTCATGGACATGCTGTCCATTCTGTATACCTCAACCTGGCTAGGGTTTTTGATACCATATACGATGCTAACATAATAAAAAGATGAACGATCTCCCAAATAATTTGTTTAGTCCATCACCAAACCTAAAATGATTCAGATATTTTTTAATAGGACTTTTAATGTTATTAACCTCAGCAGTGTTTGATAAAATCATAACCATGGAAAATGAACTGGTGTTCAGTTTTAGAGTTGTTTTCTTAATGAGTTTCACTAGACAAAAGATGGAAATAACACTTACGACTATGCTTTACCCACCAGGTCTGATAATTCTCTCGGATATCCTTATTCTAAGACCATAACTTTTATATAGTGCATGGAGCACAGTGATTATGCTCCGATATCTGGAAAAAGACCAATCACTTAAGCACTTCTATAAATCACCCCCTGCTTCAGCTGTTAAGCTCATATATTGCACTTGGTAGTTAAACTGGCTGGTACTGGCTAGCAAGCAACAGTGGCAGAATAAAAAACAGATATGTTTCTGCCTGCTGTCTGTATCAGTAGTATGTCCCTGACTATGTGTAATGTAAGACTGTGTGTTACTGCCTTTCAGACAGTAGTCATTAAGTGATTTACAACTTTAAAAGCTGGAAAAACACTTAGCATTTTTTTTGTGACTAGACTACATGTTGCAGATAAAGTTCCATGCAATATAAAGAATTATGATCTGTTCTCCAATTGTAACCTCACAAAGAGGATTACTGACCTCAAACACATGCCTTATGCAGACCATCTCAAAAAACTCCAGCTTTACTCTGTCGCATATTGCCTACTCAGAGGAGATCTCTGCCTAACATACAAAGCTATGTCAAACCCAGAGCTGTTGGACATGCTCCACTTAAAGAAATCCCAATCCCTCCGAGCTACATGCTCTAGGGACCTAAACCTTGTCACCACAATAAACAGAATATGCTGGAGGGATAGATTCCTGTCCCAGAGACTTCCCATACTCTGGAACAAACTACCTATCTATATCAAACAAAGGTCCTCATTAGCACTCTTCAAGAAAAATCTTGATGATTGGATAGGAAATAGGAAATTCACCCCAGGGATCACCTCTGTGGCTCTGCTCGACAGGGGCACAGGAAAATAATTTTCTTGGGTGGCGAAAGCCAGGGTTCCTTTTTGGTTAGGCTTTTATAGGCCCTAGGGCCAATAGCCTAGTACCTACCTATGAACCTATGAACCATTTATTGTGTCAAAATGGATGCCTCACTCACAAGGTGAATTTCTTGGCTTCCATGTCTCAAACACATAACTAAGTTATGATCTGTGACCCAGTTATAATCATTCATAAGTCTAACCGTTTATGTCAACACAGTATTCTGGTATTGTGAAAATCATTTTGTTTTAATTCATATGTTATACAATACTAAACTTTATCTAAGGCTTTTGGATGGTATTTTTATTCTGTGGGTCAGTAGTGAAAAATGATTTATGTGATTTTTTTCACTGTTTGGAAACTGATTTTTTTGCACTTCACTTAAACAATCATTGAATGTTGTAGGACATTTGGATGCAAGAATTTTTAAATATCACAACAGCAGGAATTGTGTATCTTCTATTTAAGGAAAGAAACTTTTTAAATAGTTGTATGCATTACAACAGTTGTCATCCCTATCAATGGTAGAAAGACTGGGTAAAAGGGACAGGTGGATAGACTTTTATCAGTTACACAACTACATGTGTCCAATTGCACACTCACATGATTTAAAATATATCTTGCAGAGAGATGTCAAAAAGTAAAAAAGTAAGATTAATAATCTACATCTATTACAATCATGTAGTAGTCCTTCAAGCCTCTTTCCTTGGTTCACTTATTTTCAATATATTCATGAATGGTGTGAATAATAAATATAGTACAGAGACCTGATAAAATATGCGGATTAATCTACCTTGATATATTCTTCTATTACAATTCCACATCTTAAACTACAAACACAACTACACTGCCCAAAATTAGAAGAATGGCTTACAAAATCTTAGCTACTACAAAATGTCAAGAAAACTCAAGTAATGATCTGAATTGCATACAAAGAAAATGCCTGAAATAACTATAACATCGATACTAATATATGCTTATATACATGCTACATATAAAATGATTAGGTGTTTGTAGTTTGACAATCATGTCATTTAGTTGCCGAAACAAACCACAAACTCAGAATATTATACAAAATCAAACTATAATTAACACCCAGGCCCAACTTCAAACATTGTTTGTTCTACTCCTTCCAACTTTACTATACACATCTTTTCTTTTGCATAACATCTAAAAAGTTTGAAGTTCACATCAACAAGGTAGAAAAGTCCTACAATAAAAACTGATAAATTTTCCACTGACCTTCCTTATTTAATTCACTACTGTGTAGCATTACAGCAGCTACAACTGTTTCAATTTTGACATATATTAATAAGCGCACGATTTAAATCTAAACATAAAATATTGCACAAATGAAAGCAATGCACAATAATCTGAAACATTAGTAGTAATTTCCTCTGGCATCTTAGATCTCAGAATTGAAATCCAATAGCCAACATGCAGACTAACGTGATTTTGTAAAACACTAGAACTCGATCCCTTGGGAATTTGGAACAAAATCTAACCAAAAATTATGTGTTCAAAAGTTACACCATTATTTAACAGCTGTAAGGGTGTGATCTTGTAATACCAAAGAGAACAAGTCTAAATCTGTCATACTAACCCATGGTATCTACCCAAGCAAGTATTTTGCTTTACAACCTAAAACTTATTTGTCATTCAAAAATCACCTTTCCCTTCCCATCTTCCATAAATTATACCCGGGTTTATATCAGAATATCGAATCGTCATAATTTCGAATCACGTTACATCAAACTGGTTACATTGAACCACCAAAACAGTGAAAGGATATCAATGGCAGTTTCCAATGGGTACATAACACATTAACGATGTAGGCAGGGGGGCAAGCCCCCCTGCACCCCCCACACCCCCCGCTACTTAAATATACCAACTCCGAGATTGAGCTACAGTGTAGGAAATGGAAATCTTCCATTTCTGCACTGTAATGCATTAAAGTGCAATCTCTGAAGTGGTATATTTAAGTGGCAGGAGGTGTGGGGGTGCAGGAGGTCTTGCCCCCTGCATGGAGCAATTTATTTTTAATATACACTCTACATGTTGCTTATTTTTTAAGTTTCGATGTTTTCCGTTTTGATGTATTCAATTCGATGTAGCGTGATTCAAAGTTATGGGGTTTCAGTGTTGTGATATAAACCCATTATACCCACCTTTAACTCTCAGTCCATCTGATTACTCGCCAACCAATGTCCAGCAATGTCCTACCTACTTTTTGCTATATTCTTTTACTGCTTGTTAATATACACAGTTTATATACAATTCAAGGAAATAATTTATTAACTACATACCTATTGTTTAGTTTTGAAATGGCATTTATGTACATATAGTGTGATATCATACCATAATTGCATTACCTTATGGAGATTATCTCCATGGGAATCTCCTGAAAAGGGGATATCAGCCTATTCAGGCGATACTAACTAACAAATAGAAGTAAATAAATAAATAAACAAACACAAAAAAGGGTTGTTTCTAGTAGAATATAAAGCATCAGTGTAATTCTGTACAAGCACATTTACAACCATACAGCAGTGAAGCAAGGGAATTTCAGTACAGATTCCATGAACTGGATAAAGTGATTGGCCCTCATACTTGTAAGTAGCTTAGCCTGGATATGGGAGCCAGGTTGACATTATACATTCATGTGTTAGAATGAGAAACAAAGTAGTTAGTCCAATTATAGTGAGGTATAGCACAGTGCACTGCATGTTTGAAAGGATTAACTGACCATGGTCCACTGTATATCTGTCCTTATAGATACCTCTTTTTTTGCAACAACATGTATGATAAGCTATACTTTATTTTAATACTGATTTGATTTTTATTTCTTTACTGGGTAATAGACTCACCACAACTGACCATTTGCAGGCACAGCCAGACTGAATGCATTCACAGAAATGTGAAAATATTACACAGAATATAGTTACAGAAATACAAAAATACAGTAAATAATTACACATAAATAATTACAAACAGAATGATACCAGCTAATGAACACGAGTATCTGCCAACATCATATAGCTGCATATTCATGAGTATGAATGTACCATGGGGGTGAATGCGGTATATATATATGTGTATGAGCAGACAATGGTGTCTTGTGTGTTTTTGGATTTACAGGTTTCACTGGCGGTGGATCTGGCACAACATGACATCAGAGGCCTGGTGTCAAGATGGGACCTGAAGCAGATAATGATGGTAACATCCAAGATGCACATTCTGATGACAGACTGGCACTGTCTGCATCAGTCTGGAGAGAGGGGTCACCCAAATTGACAATTAATGAGGCCTCTGTAGAAGTATTGGTTGAGCACAAAGCATCAGTGTATGAAAAGCATCCTGTGCCTGAATGACCAAACAGGGTCCATTTGTGTCCACAGAACCCACAGTTTTTAACATAAGCTGTGTAACTGAGATCCCCATACCACCCATAAAGGAGAGAAGATGGCATTAACCAGCAGATATGGAGGTCAGCAGTATAGACATGGATAACTGCTACCTACAGCACTTTGAAGATAAATGTTCATTGTGTATTTTGGATGATGTGCACCAATTTCACTGGAGTACAGGAAAAGGCAGCCCACAATGCTGCTAAGGTCACTGGTGGCAAATTTTGCCTACATAAGTACTTAAATGAAACTCTACAATTGCCTTCCATTCTGGCTTCAAAGATCATGCAGTCTGTGGCTGTAAGAAGGTCTTATTGTAAGATGATAAAGAAAGAGCTGTCTCACCCCAGATTAAATAGTCTACTGCTGAGAGAGCATCATGGTCATCTGTGGTCAAATATCCTGCCACTCTTATTCAGAGGAAACATCCAGGTCACAAATGGTGCCACTCATCTGTCTCATTAACTTGGATCGTTCACTAGACTAATCTTAATAGTTCACCCCTAGTTCTATCCTTCCCCTGTTACAAATGGATGTATACCCTGCCCCTGTTACAAATGGACATATACCCTGCCACCCCTATTCAATGGCTGTCATTGAAGTCATTGATGGCATTGCTTATCAAGGTCAATACATGAGATGCCCCATAAAGATATGCATGTGCTCACACACACATTCTCATAGTTCAGCTATTTCTCTTCTATAGACCTTACCCAGTCCCGATAATCTAAGCAAACCAAATAAATACTACCAAAGGTTGCAATGGGTACACACCTCTCAGATGTCCAGATTTTTGCCTCATATGTTTCGCCTCTTGCAAATAAAATTTGTGCTTTACTGACAAATTACTGAGGACTGAAGTCACGAAATAATGATATACATTTGAGTTTAAGACTTTATATCCTTCAGAAAATGTATAGTAATGCAAAACCTGCTGCTCTACCAACTATTTAAGTTTATAAGAGCATCATTTAATATTTGTCCCAATTTGTTGGTCTTTGTCTGCCCATTATTTCAGATTTTGTCCAGATTTATAGCTTTAACAGGTATGACTGGGTAGTTCAATCCCACCAGTTGAGAATGCCATGTGTCTCCCCACAATCACCATTCAAACTCCAGATCATGAAATAAGATAAACTACAAAATGTATAGCTTGTAACAGGACATCCTCCATGTCCCAAGATAATCGTGCTAGAGTCCTGAAATTATTTGAAGAAAGTACAGTAAGTATCATAAGAGCAGATGTCTGACTTCTCACTATTACAGTATTCATCACACTTGAGATATCTTGCTTTGGATAGTCAAACATCCAGCCAGCATACCAAAGCCTTTATAACTTCCAGGCACCATGTGCTAGACATATATCTTATGTGCATGGCTTTAGGTACATATGAGATATATACAAGCACTTAATCTTCAGAAGTGAAGTGCCACAGAAGAGCCAGAGCATCCTCATAGGAAAGTAATAACATGTACATCCAGGAAGGGAAGTAGAAGAAGAAGAAAGGGATGTAAGAAAGCCAGGAAGAAAGCAGCAGAATGCAATGGGGCAGGAGGATGGGACCAGAATACTGCAACATTGAGCAGAAAGGCATCTGCTGCTATGGTAAGATCTTACACAAATGCATTCGCTTCTTCTTAATCACTGTTGAAGTATTCTTTTTTGGGAGAGTATAAACGCTACTGGAAAGTATGGGAGGAGAAAAATAAAGAAGAACCTACAAAAATATGAAGGATGACCCTGACAAAACCAACCCTGGCCCTGCAAATAATGTACAACTTGCAGAAGACAGCTTCTTGCCATGACAAGAACAGCAAAAAGAAATGGCCTTCGAAACCTAGGGGGAAATGGTTTTCTTGGATACTGCCAAACCAAATTTCCTGGTATGAAAGAAAACAAAAAGATGCTCAGATTTCCTGATGTGTTTCGTCTTGTATAGGTAATATCCAAGTTATCCATGCAAATCTGTGATGTGAAGAACCTTCTCAGTAGGATTCCATGGAGAAGAGAAGAAGAAAGAAGATGAAGGGACTGATTCAAGAAAAATCATTAACTAACTTGGGCGTGAAAGAAGGACTGGTATGAAGAGACACCCTGTCCTTGTGAAAAAAAAGGTGGAACTGCCATGAGTGCTTGAAGTTCTATGACCATCTTGATGGAAGTAAGAACCACCAACAATACAGTCTTCTAAGTAAAATGTTGTAGGGAAGAATAAACTGCAGCTTCATAAGAGGTCTGAGTCAATTAATGAAGAGCAAAATTAAGGCCCCAGGAGGAAGAAAAGGCTTTCTATGAGGCTGAATATGAAGGACACCTTTCAGAAATTGTTTGACTTCAAAACTAGAAGCCAAATGTGGATTCAAAGACAGACAAGTGGAAATGGCTGACAAATGAGCTATAACAGATGAGCATGCCAAGGCAAAATTGTGCAATTCACACACATAAGAAAGGACCATAGGAGTACCCACAAAAAAGGATGTAGGCCATGCTTGAGACACCAAATATAAAATCTGTTCCATTTGGTCACATAGGAATTTCTAGTAGTCAGTTTTCTAGCCTCCTGCAAAACTTGAGACACCTCCTCTGAAAATTGATGTCTAAAAGGAATCAAAACCCAATTGCCCAAAGAGTCAAGTGAAGGATGGGAGAGTGACGGTGAATGACAGATCTCTTGTCCTGAGTGAGAAGATCCTTCCTGTGAGGTAACTTGTAGTGACTGACCCTGGCCAGGTGAAATAGAAGGGGATTCAGTTCTCTCTGGGTCAAAACAGAGTCACCAACAAGAGTTTGGGCTTGCCCCCATTATCTTGTGCAAGACCTTTGCTAGTAGAGAAAGAGGAGGAACATCCCCTCCAAGGGAAAAGATATGGTGTCCATTTTCCAAGCCAAAGTAATTGGCACTCTGGAACAGAACTGAGGAAGTTGTCTCTTTAGACAAGAGGCCAAAAGATCCATTTGAGGAGTACCCACCAATGTACAATACCCAGAAACACCTCCTTGTGAAGCATCCATTTGTGAGGATTTGCAAGTGATGGTGAATGAGATTCCTCACAAAAAGAATACAGGGTGCAAATAATGCTTCATATGTGGACTGCCTCAAAGCTCTCTCCCTGTACTTGGTCTCCTGCAGACTATTGAGGGGTGATCTATGCTTAACCTACAAGACATTCCTGATCCAGCCTTGATGTGTCTGCTATATATTCACAAAACAAACAGCACTGGACTTACTCAGTCTAATGATCTAAACCACATCTGTGACATAAACAATACATGTTGGTGGGACAAGTATGTCTCTCAAAAGATTACTCCTTCTCTGGAACAGGCTGCCCATTCGTGTCAGACCTCTTCCTTAAGCCTATTCAAAAGCAGTTTGGCCAATGGATGGGAAATAGGAAATTCACCCCTGGCTTACTACCTGCGGCCCTTAAGACAAGAGCAGTTTGTAGATGCCCTATGACACAGGCATATACCAAATCCATTCTATCCCATGTTAATCAATAATTGGGACTGGAATAAGAATGACTATGCTTAAAAAGGTTCTAGTCATTAGCCTAATAACCACCTATGATGACTGCAAAATCCCATTCCGAAAGATCCAATCTGAAAAGAATGTAAGATTTTCTGTCCTGTTTGTTGATATACCACGACTGTGGAATTGTCTGTAAAAACCTTTAGAGGACCCAGAACCCAAAGAGAGTGAAAGAATGAAGAGAGTGGAGAGCAAGAATTAGGGTCCTTCACCTTCATCTCTTTGATGCTGATATGGTCTGCCAGTTGTTGATGGGACCAAAGACCCTAGAATTTAAGGCTGTTGGAGGAGACTCTCCAAATTTGATCAGAAAAATTAAAATACAGCTCCTGAGTAGGAAGAGGAACCTGAAAAGGCAGATCAGGATTCAGAAAAACCTAGTGAATCCACCGACAGAGCTCAAGCTTGAGACAAGGCAAGAGAGGAACCTGAAACTTCAGATTATGGCCGAGCTGGAATCAAGCAGTCCTGAGATAGCATTAAAATTTCTTCATGCAGAGTGTGGCAAAGGGAACCATGGGAATGGTGGATACCATGTACGCCAGAGCTCAGAGTAATTCCTAGCAGGAAGCAATGGGAGAGGTAAAAGGGTCATGAGATAGCCACTCAAAGAGAGGACCTTGGAAGATGGCTGGCAAGCCGACATTGGAATGATTGAATAATGCATCCCTGGAACACTTGGTCCTGAGAGGGAGTCAATACAGACTTTTTTAGACTGAATGTGAATACTGCACTGCATCAAAGAAGCATACATGAACATTCTAAATTATGAACTGCTGAGAGGAGGTTTGAATCAAAATGTTGTCCATGTAAGGGAATATTTGAATTCCCAGAAGTCTGCAGATGGCTACCACAGGGGTCAGACATTTCTTTAAGATCATTGGAGCTGTAGAAAGACAAAAATACAAAGCAGTGAACTGATAATGAAAGGAAGAAACAGTGAAATGTAAAAATGTCCAGAAGAGAGAGTGAATAAGAATGTGGAGGTAAGGATGCTTGAAATTCAAGGATACAAGAAAAGCTTGTGAAAGCTACAGGTGAAAGTATGTTTGAAGAGAGAATATCCTAAAAGGGGAAACCTTGTATAGACTAGGCCTCCGTGATCTCTCCTTCCTGGTAACCAAAAACATCCTGGAATAAAAGCCTATTCCCTGCTGAGAAGTGTGAACAGGCTGGATGGTTCCCTGTGCCAACAGCTCCTGAGGAATGAAGGGAAAGTATGGGAGCTAACAAGAAGATGGCTGAGGAAGGACTGAAAATGGAGGAAGAGACTTCCAGATCATAAAGTAACTAATATAGATAATGGAAAACACTTAAGTATCACTGGTTATTTGTTACCAAACATGAAAAGAAGGGGTCAACCTGAAGGACAGAGGAATCTGGCCAAGGGATAAGAGTGGCTGAAATTCAAATAGCAGAAGATTTGTCATAGGAAATGAGGCTTTTGGCCATTAGAATCCTGAGGAAGCTTGTCTGGAAAAGCTATCCTAGAAACGCTGCCAATGAATAGGCTTAGGTAGATACATTCTCTGAAACACAGAAACTGGAAACACAGAGATATGTTTTAGAGTCTGAATGACTTTAACCTTATCTTGAAGGGTCTTAAAAATTCAGCAGCAGCAGTGTCAAAGAGAGTCTGGTTGTCTGGTTGTAAAGGGAGCTCCAGTAATTCGGCCTAAATCTCTTCAAGCAGAGCCTGGAGGTACAACCAAGAATACCTCCTTATTATGGATCCAGATGTAGCTGCTTTAGAGGAGGCATCAGCTGAATAATAATTACATTTAACAGAATGATTAATCATCTTAAAAGCAGAGGTCAAAAAAGAAATGGCAGGAGACCTACCCTCCAAATCAGGCCTATCAGCCAGAATGTTACCAGGTTTGAACAGAAGAGCCAGAACATAGCTAGTCATATGGGTCTGGTAATAATAGCCGTGAAAGTTAAGGTAGCAGAAGTATATACATTTTACCATACCTGTCCAATGTCCTTATCAAAAGGAAAAAGCTTAACTCATTCTCTCCAGTACAGCTCTTTTGGGTGTGTACTTTTCACTCCCAGTGGGTGTGGCTTGAGCTTTTAAAAAAATGAAGTTATCACCTTAGAGTTCAAACAAATATTCGTATCCCTGGAACCTCGTTACTAGAAAACTATAAATGGCAAACTATTCAGGGTACATTAATCTTTATACTGGTGGTATTTATTTAATTTGATGCTTCAAACTGGATTTTATAAGCAAAAATAAAGGTAGTGAATATTAATTTTGTAAAGTTGTATGTTCAAGCAAGATACATATTGAGAGCAGCATTTTCATCATAAATCTGTGAGCTTTCATATGAGGATATGCAGTTCTGTCTGTGTTATCTGAATGTTGAGATATTTAGAGGAAATATGACAATTATTACAATACAAATAAACAGTTTACAAATGATATTCAATATCTCGTTAGCTTCACTAGACAGAGGCAAAATATCAATACAAATGTGTTTGACATTATGTAAGCTTTTAGAAGAAATCTTTTAATAGCTTGTATGTAGCATGATTTTGGAATTATTAATGAAAATATGAACAAGCAATATTTGATGCCTAGATTCGTCAGTAGGAGTTAACTGCAGAAATAATCCAAACGACAAAGCCAGTCGATTTTTCCTTTTATTAAGACACACCAAAACCTTTTTTTGGTTTTGGTGTATCTTAATAAAAGGAAAAATTTACTGGCTTTGTCGTTTGGATTAATTTTGCTTCTATATTGTGGTTTGGTTAACTGCAGAAATGCCTGGAGGGGCAATCAGCAGTAAAAAGTTAAAAGAATAGTAACTTGCATGGTGTATCAGTGGCCACAGAAATAACAACAGGATCAGAGGAAGGGCTTTTGCACAAAAAACTGCTGAACTTCAGAGACGTTATATAACCAGTCTGGCTTCTTAGGGTCAGGAGATTGAGAATCAGGGATATGAAAAGCTGCATGAAAGTATCCAAAAGGGCATCTAGCACTGGAAGGACTGCAGAAGGCTGAAGAGAATCTATCTGCAAGAATTCATTATACCTTTTTTGAATGTCAGAAACCTGGGAAGAGTCCCACTTAAAATGTTCCATCATATGAGCTACCATATCACCAAGGGAAGTTCTTCCACAGGGGAGTCAGGAGAAAGTGAATCCCCTTCTTCAGATTCTAAGGGAAGGGAAGAATGGATCTGAGAAGAATAAGCCAATGACTCCTCACCAGAGTCTAACACTTCAACAGATGAATCGAAGTCACTATAATGTATGGATGGAGTAGAAGACCAGGGAACAGAAGCAGGGATTGATAGTCCTTGAGGGGCTTTAGTACCATATGACCATTGAAAGTCCCAGAGTAAAATCCTGCAGTTCTTTGTGGGGATCCTTAGCCACAGGGCCACATGCTTAGTCCTCTGCTACTTTTTTAAAGGAATATCAGTTTTAACAATTCCAGGAGGTTTAACCCCTACCTAGATTCACTGAAGCTACCAGGCACCTCTTCCCTAACAAGTATGATGAGGAATCCCCCTAGTGTTCTCTGATATAATCAGCCATAGTAGCAGCTCCACATCTGCACCATACGTTGGTACTGCCTGAGGGGACCTGTGGGTAGAAAGTTCCATGTCAGCCTCCAACTGGGTCATGGCAGATGGAGTTGATGTTTGCATTGAATGGTGTTCCGGTTCTTCATCCAACATAAAGAATATGTCAAGTGAAGACTGGACAGCAGCAGGATCAATACACCACTTTTTAACTTTCCTCTAAAGTGGTTTTAAATTTGGGTTGGGCAGATTCAGTAATGGTACCTTGACCCAAAATCTTCAACCACTGGTTCTCTATATAAATAAGCGATGATTTACAACTGCAGAGTGTCTTAGGGACATATGCCTGAAAAATCTCAAGCTGCATATAGTCACGTGTAGCACTCAGTCTAAAAAGGTACCTCTTGTGTCTATCTTTATGGGGAACCTGCCTCCCACACTCACATTTTCCTTCCTATATGACATGTAATCTGAAAGTAAAAGCAAGAAAAAAGGGCAGAAGAGACCCCCCCAAGGGTGCACTTATCTTTAGAAGACTCAGTAGTTGAGTGAACTCACTGAACATCTTGCAGAATGACTGCAAAGGTAGTGTTAAGACTGGAGGCAAAGTTGTTCTGAGGATTAGCACTCATATGTCACATATGTACTTTGCATCTTGTATGTAGGACATTCCTCTGATGTGCAGCACCTGGAAAGTGCTGAGGTTTTGGTGTGCTATAAATATAACCAGCAGAGCCCCTGAGGGCACTGGATTGAAAGCCCTCCTTTCTGGCATTTACTTCTCTGAACTCCAGATTGAGAACCAAAGCCTCTGGTTAACAAAGTTTGCAGAAGATTGCAAATTTGGTGTTATTATGAAGACCCCATAAGACACCTATACCCTTCAGAGAGCTCTTACCCTTAATAATGTCAGGAGTACTGAAAATGGATTCAAGTTAAAAGCAGAAAAATGTAGTACAGCTTAATTTAGCAAACCACCCCTAAGCGCGTCATATGATACAGACAATATTCTACTACCAAACAAAAATATAGTCAGGAATCTGAGGAAAGGAAATTAGTCAAACAGTGTCATCTACAAGTTCAATAATCAGGGATGCATAGCATCCCCTTTCCTGTGAATATGAAAGTATTTGTAGTTTTAATCATCTTAGCTACAGCAATGTTTTAGAGGCTAATGGAGAGCACATTACTAATATTGCAGGCATAAGCCTTATGAATATTAAATCGGTGCCTCAGTATGGGTTGGCAGTTCCCTTCTACTTAGTGCAACTACTAGACAAGAGTATATCATCCAATTCACTCAATATATCTAACAACTAGTGAAGCCCCAGCATTCCAAACTAATTATTTCAGGCTTACAGACTGTGAGCTACAAAGGGAGAAGATAGAAGCTATCCCTTTAATATCTTAGATACTCTGATGTATGAACTATGCCTCATCTACCACACCTTTGAAGACCCTGTTGTCCTTGATCTCCTACACTTCTGCAAGGCTAACAGCTTAGTGAACACCAGAACTGGGGACCTAAATTTTCACCACCTGATAAACATAACACAGTGGGAATAAGCTGCCACCTGTAGGTTAAGCAAGGTAGTGCATTATCATCCTTCAAAGAGAATTTGGTAGACTGAATGAGTGCTGACTAAATGTCCTAGTCATTGGTGAGAAAGGGGTACAACCTGATGATGGCTATAGCAAGGAGTCGATGATTGCAAGACTAAATTGACTTGAAACGCCTGCTAACACTATGAATATGTTGTCAGTGTACTCTACTCACATAGACCTGCTGTAACTGATAGTGTTGCAGTCACCTGACACACTATGTCTCTCTATACAAGTTACGATGACTCTGCCCAGTCCATGTACTGTCCTTCATAGTGTGAGCATGATACTGCATGCATCATTTTAATCTGCATGGTGTGCATTACAGTCCATAGCTGAGTAACAGACGACACCATTTTGCAGGTGCTACAATGTATTGTGCCAGTCTCTGCCTTCATTGTGGCTCTGCTGTTGCATATTCCACCCTTGAAATTTCACCTAGCCCTTCAGCTACAGTTATGGAAGGCTTTTTCAAGGTGTTCATCTGCTGTTCCATCTGTTTCAGCAATGCCCTGTTATCTAGCAAAGCACAAACAAGAAAAAACAGTTTTTGCATTTCTTTGCCACTACAAAATGTCAGTCATCACCACCGTCGTAGTTAATTGGTTCATTTGTTCCCTCATCAGTGCAAGGGCCACCCATAAGGGACTATTATTAAGGAAGCCATTTGGGGGATAGGCAATTTTTCTACTAAGCCCTGTCCTCTTATGACAACCTCATTGAAAATCATGGGTGGAATGAACAATGGCCAACAGCACTGATCCACCCCTCACTTCCTCAAGGGGCTGAAAACAGCAGAACAAACTATTTCACCTGTAGGAGACACTGCATGTTATTTTATTTGTTTCCACCATGAAAATCAGACAGCATACATGTGTCCTTAGGCATATACACTCCATTCTTCAATGATAAGAACACCCATCCTCCCTGCCAGTACTGTCACTGTTCCAAAACACTATTTAAACCTGTCATATTGACCAAGGAGAGGACATTATCGTTTTATATTACTAATGCAAGCACTCTCAAAATATCTTGCTGTAGATGTCAGGAATTTCAAGCAGTTCCCCTCCTGAGGTATCCAGGCATTGGAAGTGTCCTTTCAATAGTATGAAAACATGCAGTACTGTTTTTTTTTTTTTCATTTCAGCTTGGGCTGCATCATAAGCCCTTTCCTGCATGAACAGGAAGTTGTATAACAGGGTCAGCAGTCAGGACTCACCTGTAATGCACAACAGAGAGAATACTATATGCTGTCTGCTTTTGCCTTGCATGGTGCCTGTGTGTAGAAACATTTCTACTGAGTGTATGTATATACTTACCAAGCAGATGGCAATGTGGAGTAAGTCTCCTAGCAAATGGATGTGTCCCAGTTGTGCAAGTCATGATAAATGCACAGTTGGTGCATGGATATATTATAAATAAGGCACTGGCCATTACAGACCATTTGGTAGCTTGGGAAAACAAAGCCCACCCTGAGTTATAGGAGGCTTTTTGATCAAATGGGGCTTTGATGACCACTAGAGAATACAATATGGTTTGCAGGACCTCCATAGAAAAGGCTACGTAACAAAATGCTTGTTTTCCCTTCACTCTTCTGGGGACCCAGTTATACTACTCCACATGCTGTAGCATACTGAGGCACCGATTTAATATTCATAAGGCTGATGCCTGCAATATTAGTAATGTGCTCTCCATTAGCCTCTAAAACATTGCTGTAGCTAAGATGATTAAAACTACAAATACTTTCATATTCACAGGAAAGGGGATGCTATGCATCCCTGATTATTGAACTTGTAGATGACACTGTTTGACTAATTTCCTTACAGTATTTCTCTGCCCACTTGGAAAAGTTACATAATCTGCAAGTCTGTGAGAAGCAATTGTATCAGGATTTGTCAATATATCCTCCATTGGCCTATACAGTCATAATAAGGAACATAGCAAACACCAAACTGATGGCAATCAATAAGACATGCTGTTGTACTACTGCTGCTGTCTCTCCCATTAATGTACACCATGAATCTTGGTATTCAAAATGCATATGCGCAGTGTTGTCTTCTAGTCGAGCAGAGAGTTAGTGGGGCCGGGTATGAGTGACACTTTTGAAATATTATTCTAGCTTAAAATATTAATAAAGCAATGGAATGTGCAGCAGGGAGATGTAAATAAACGGGTCTATATTACATTGTCAAACTCACAGGAGTTCAAACGATGTAATATCAAACTTTTAAGTTTGAAATCCAAAAAGTACGAAAACACAGAACAGTGATTTGTTTTCCCAGGGAAAAAAAATCACTGTTCCAGTAAAAAAAAAAAAAAAAAAAAAAACACATACACTTTAAACTTAAACTAATGTGGAGAACATTCCCCCCCATAGTCCCTCTACTTAAATATACCAACTCTGAGATTGCACCACATTTGAGGAAATAGCAAAGCCCTGCAAATGGCCCACCAATTTTTTTCCCTGAGAAAAAAATCAGTGTTCCATGCCTTCGTTATTTCCGTGTTTTGAACATTTGGGTTCGATATTACAATATTCCGACTCCTGTGAGTTCGATGTTGTAATATAGACCCAAATAAACTATAAGAAGTATGAAACTCTAATGTCTGCCATTACTGACTGAATGTAAGAAGTATGAAACTCCAATGTCTGCCATTACTGACTGAATGTATTTGTCTTATCTATAACAATGCACATACAAAAGGCAAAATCATGGTCTTTTTATAAAATAAATCACAGCTGAAAAGTATGAAGGTTCGTGTGTGTGTGTGTGTGTGTGTGTGTGTGTGTGTGTGTGTGTGTGTGTGTGTGTGTGTGTGTGTGCCTCCACATGAATACATGTGTGATTGGATGACAGGGTTAACTATCACAGCAAAGTACAGATTAGAACTAGTGTCAACACCACCCATTTTGGAGATGTATAAATCAGAATTTTCCTCATTGTAGCTAATCTGTATCTGAATCACAGTTCTTTATTATCATGAAAACTAGTTAAGATTTGGAGCAGCAATTTACAGGCACAGCTGGCTTCATTCTGAATCCTAGATAACATAATTTCTGTCTGTTTGCATTCCATTCCATTCCATTCAGTTAGTAAAAACTATGAAAACATTCTTTGGCTTAAATTTCTTCTAATAAACTTGAAACATTTGGTAAAATTATAGAATACCGAGAAAATAAAGTTTCTTATCATGAAAGATGTTACACTAGTTACATCCAACATTCAGCTGTCATCATACTGGAATAATATGAAGTAGAAATACACTTGAATATTGTATTGCTATTAGACTTACAAAAAAAGTGTGTGATTATACATGGATCAAAGCATGCATTCTCAGATTATAAACTTTGTAACTGCAAGTGATGTTGCTTATACTATGTATATAACTGCTCATATGATATGATGTTTTGTAATCTTTCTTTGAGCTTTCTATCCCTGGGCCTCCACTGAAATTTTTTTTTCTGCAATAAAACCAAAAGTGTGATAGTTCAGAGCTCCAGAGAGAAAGAGAGTGAGAGAGAGAGAGACTTCTGAATTTGTCTCTCCAATTAAAGGTGTACTGCAGGAACAATTGTCTCAATAAATAGTTCTCTTAAACTCTCCAAGGATTGTAGACCTTTGAAGAAAACACTGAAATCTGTGCACTGTCAGAGTACACAAGAAGTGTATAGAGTACTATTTATGTCTTCTTAAATGTGTATCAAATGTTTATTTTTGATGTGAATAGCTTGTAACATGCAAAGCACATTACAGCAGTAAATTTTATAAATATTCCATGTGAAATGGCACATGATATTGCAAAGATGCACACTTGTATGGCTATAAAAGGGAATGTGGATTATAGGTTATATAGTTTCATTGACTAGCTTGACATATAATATACCATATATTTGGAATTCAGTTTGAATATAGACCTCATGGAATAAAAAACACATTTTATCTATATATTTATTAAGCATCCTGTAACAACAGAGAGAAAAATATACAGTTCACAAATGAAAATCATAACTATTGCTGACTTTTCAAAATCATTTTAAAATTTACATAAGCCATAGATGCTATAATTTTAATCATGTAATGTTCATATGTTTGCACTTAAAATGTCATCTATTGGTTCTTTTCTATAAGAGTTAATGGGATTTTTGTGTAGGTAAAATTGCACTGAAACCGAGATAGAATTTTATAGCACAGTAATATGAATACGATCTGTACTTTTGTCATTAAGTTTTAATTTTATTTTATCATGGTATCTTCTCACATATGTACTCCGTGTTCATTGATGTATATCATTTGGCAGACAGGAGTGTTGTTTTCAAATGGACCAACATTTAGAGCATGTATTTGGTGATGGTTTTGTTCAAATAAATACCCTTGCTCATAGTACGCATGGTTCCACAAAGGTGCACAGACCACAAACGAAATTCAAACCTCACCATCCAGCACCAACAAAAAGTAATACACACACCTCTAATTTTGTTCCTTCTGTGAATAAATATGTGGTAGCATTTGAAAAATAAGTTTGAAAAAAATTACTTTTTCTTTTTAATAAGTATAGTGGGTTCTCCAATTTAAATCCATCAGGAAGGACGGTGTTAAAAAGTTGGGTCCTATAAAAGCCATTGTTATTGATGATACTGACATGGTAGGTGTCATTGCTATTAATGATACTGGCATGGTAGGTGCCATTGTTATTGATGATACTGACATGGTAGGTGCCATTATTATTGATGATACTGACATGGTAGGTGCCATTGTTATTGATGATACTGACATGGTAGGTGCCATTGCTATTAATGATACTGGCATGGTAGGTGCCATTATTATTGATGATACTGACATGGTAGGTGTCATTATTATTGATGATACTGACATGGTAGGTGCCATTGTTATTGATGATATGGACATGGTAGGTGACATTGCTATTAATGATACTGGCATGGTAGGTGCCATTGTTATTGATGATACTGGCATGGTAGGTGCCATTGTTATTGATGATACTGACATGGTAGGTGCCATTGCTATTGATGATACTGACATGGTAGGTGCCATTGTTATTGATGATACTGACATGGTAGGTGCCATTGCTATTGATGATACTGGCATGGTAGGTGTCATTGTTATTGATGATACTGACATGGTAGGTGCCATTGCTTTTGATGATACTGACATGGTAGGTGCCTTTTTTATTGATGATACTGACATGGTAGTTGCCATTGCTATTGATGATACTGACATGGTAGGTGCCATTGCTATTGATGATACTGACATGGTAGGTGCCATTGCTATTAATGATACCGGCATGGTAGGTGCCATTGTTATTGATGATACTGACATGGTAGGTGCCATTGCTATTAATGATACTGGCATGGTAGGTGCCATTGTTATTGATGATACTGACATGGTAGGTGCCATTGTTGCTTAGAATGTAAAGAATTATAAATGAGAGGCTCTGTTACAATTATCAGATGTAAGATTCCATCAGTAAATTATACTGTTTCCCATACTGTGCTCCAAGAAGGAAATTGATACCTTTTTACATTTAGCAGTTGAGAAGGACATCATTATAAGAAAAGGGCTTTTGCATTAACTAAGGCGGATTCACACATACAATATTTTTACTTACTCCCCAAGATATATAAAATAATGAATTCCCCCCCAGATAGATCTTTACTGTCTGGTGGTGACTCATTAACTGAACCACAATCTGATTTTTTTAACTGTTTATTTGAAACCCATTTTTTATTTGGTAAGGTCTAGGATTAGGAATATTATTCATTTTCTACACATTTTGGAAGATGCACAAATGGAACAAGATTGGTATATGTGTACATTAGATGTTCAAGCTTTATATAAAAACATTGCATTCTGGGTTGGCTTATTGGCACTGAAATATTGATTTGGTAAAGCCAATTTATATAGTCCAGGTTTTAACATTATTCTTCTTTGCTTAGCTAGCTATGTTCTTACAAAAAATGCTTTTTTATTTTAATTCTGAATGTTTTTTTTTTTTTTTTTTTTACAATTTAAAGGGATGGCTGTCAGTGCATCTTTTGTTCTAATTTATGCAGATTTATTCATGGGCTGTTTGGAGCAACAACTGATGTATGATTCTGCTCATGACCTGTTTTTGTATGTAAGGACATTTGGCACCATTATTTTAATAACTGGACTTCTGAATTGACATACTTGTTTGATTTTGTACAGTATTTTAACAAAGATAATTGGGTTTACAGTTTAATGTTAGTTAGTCTCAGTTATAAATTTATTTCCTGGATGTTTTGTTATCGAACAAAAAGATGAGAAAATATGTGCCACTTTGTTTAGAAAACAGTTTTATAAAAAAATATTTTTTGGAAGCAATAAGTTTTCATCCTAAGCACGTTATTAATAACATTCCTTTCTCTGAGTTTTATGGGATTAAAAGAATCTGTTCTGATATTCAGAATTATCAGTTGTATTCACAAGACTTTACACATTTTTGATTCAAAGGCATTCTGAGAATGTAGTTCTAAGAGTTAAACTTAGGGCTGATGTTAAGAATAGATATGAATTACTATTGCAATGTTCTAAGAGATGAAATAGACCTGTTGATTCTTTTGCATTGATTACTTTTGCTTCTAATACTAATAATTTCAATCACTGATATACAGACATTGGAATACTTTCCATCTTGATAAGGGTTTGACAGAAATTCTACAATTTGTCAATAACTACTTACATAAGAAGAGTCAGCATATGAGGAAGGGGTCATAAAAGGCCAGTTTATTAGGTTAAGCAGACTCACAAGCAATGATGAAATGTTCTGTACAGAAGCTGAATATCTCAAACAACTCTTCCTAAGTAGAGGTTACAGTGTAGACTTGTTGTCTGGCATCATTCATGAGGTCAGTATATTGAGAAAGAATAAAGCAAAACCCATTTTACATATTTATATCACAGAATTCCATGGAAATAATCAGTTAGATGTCACAAATCATCAGATTTGTTGTATGGTGGAACATTCCATCTCCCTATGGCTTCAGACATGGCACTGAATAAAAATATTTTAAAACATAATTGGAAGATTATTTTGGGGAACAGAGATTTTTTGAAAGTAGTGGGAAACAGCCCACTGTTTATTTACAAACAGTTATAAATATGGCAATTGCAAATATTGTAGGTTGTTAGCAACGGTTCCAGCATTTATTTACAAGGCAGATTTGAATGCAGTTCTAAAGGTGTTTGTTTAGCCATCTGTGACACTTTTGTGCTATTATGTCAGCAAAGCTATCACAAGGTTATCTAAAAGGATTTATGAATATATTACAGCCATTAAAAACAAGGATTTAAACAATTATTTGGCTAAACACTCTTTAGATTGCTCAGATTTTAGGAAATTCTTGTTTTTTATTTTGGATGAAGTACGTTTAAACATTTTTTGGGTGACTTTAACACACTGCTTGAGTGTTGAGAAGCACAATGGCAGATCAGATTAGAAGCCAATAGAAAACAGGCTTGAATGAATTTATTAAAATCACATGCTTTTTATTAGTACAGAGACTTTAATACTACCAAGTGTTGCGTTTTATCATTGTTACTTTTTGTGGAAGCGTGTTTTGTATTTTTGATACGCTGTTGCTTTTAGATGCCTAACTTATTGTCTCATGGTGTATGGATTCATTTTTTGGCACTGATTGGTAAGGTTTGTTTTGAAAAAAAAATCCATCTTCTGCAACAGAAAGAAGATATATCATTTTGATGTTTATATTTTGAAAATGACATATAAAACCTAGATCTTTTGGATACTGCTTGATAATCAAGTAGATATCATAGCATAAAGAATGTTAGAATGAGACTGAAATTCTATGCATTTACAAATTGACCATTTTTCAAGAAATACTGATACATAAAGTTTGCATTGCCAAAAATGAGAAAAAAAGTATGAAATTACTCAATACGATATAGACTCTGATAAAATATAAGACATTTATTAGACACAGAAATGCAAATGGGTATAGATCTGAAGATGTCAATTATCCACACCTCCATGAATATGGTTTAGTAAAACAGACAAAAAAAAAACAATAAATATATCTGGAATCTATGGTACATGCAGGGAGATATGGCACATACAGGTCACCCATTCAATCAGCATAAAAACAATGGAGAGATGAAATGCAGTAGAACCCCCTTTAATGATTGAGTGACTCATCAACACACAGGAATAGGTGCCTGACATTACTCTAAGGACTATCATTTTGATCCCCTGAATCATGACACCATAAAAGATATATGAATGTATAACTAAGTCTAAGATTGTGGTACTCAGAGTAATCCTCCCTGCAACAATCCTGCTGTTGGCATATATGAGTAACAGAGATGTGACTGGGCATAACCTTTCATCCATCTTTAGAAGGTGGGTATAGGGTAGAAGCAAACACATTTTGAAGACATTATAGTCAGTTTCAACTTTCATCCTATTTTTGAAGTCACATTATTATTATTATTATTATTATTATTATTATTATTATTATTATTATTATTATTAATATTATTATGTTATTAATTTATTTTGGGACAGGTCAATCACAGATCTTGTTCTTTTCACATGAAGCCCGCAGAGATAAGTATACTCAATAACTGTCCTCAGAGAAACTTGGGGTACCATTTTTCTGTTTTTATTCAGTCCTCAGAGGAACTTAGCAAATGGGGAAATACTGTGGTTCTAATACACTATTGATTTGAATTATTTAGCCATTGCTGTAGTAACATGTTATCATATTCTGAGCTAGTGATGTCATCCAGAATTCTGCTTTCAGTGAAATTTATTAGTCTTTTTTTTTACTTTAGTGTCGTGGTTCAAAAATTAGATTCAGAACATAAGGGGTTCCTGGTACTAAGCCCTGAAGAATACCATTTGTCACCTTTTTGCTTTCTGAGCTGGCAACCTTCTACTTTATCTTAATGGATTCAATCAACAGACATAGTATCCACCTTACAGCATGAGCACCTATACTTAAGGCATCATGCTTATTTAACATAATTCCAGCATGCAGAGTAATATCAGAGACACTATCAAGATCCAGGTATACTGCATGAACTATATGGCCATTATGTACAGCTACAGTGACTGTCTCAAAGATGTTTATTGAATTCAGCAGTCATTACCTACCTTGAAAAAACCATATAGCTGCAGTTCTCTGATATAAAATTAATATGACTCTAGTTTGTAGAATCAGATTAATATATTATGAATTAATTCAGAGCACTTCTGAGTGTTATTTCTTAATCATGTGATGTGTTGGGTCTGACTACTTGGTCTGCATTATATGTTTGACTGGAATAAAATGAATTACCATAAGTGAAAGTTGAAGCTATCTATGGGCTAGAAATCTTGCAGCTGAATTTTGTTAACTCATCATATACTTTTATTTGGTTTGGTTCTGAATTCAGGGATGTTTATTGCAGTGGGTTTACATGCCCTAATCGAGAAGATTACTGATCGAAGTCTAACTAGAGCTGACAATACTACAACTGCAGCAGTATAAGTGTAGTGTTAGCAAGGATGAGGTCTAGATGCTTTTGACCAATAGTGGGCTGATTAGTTATTTGTACAAAGGAATCAGAAATTGCTTTATCTGTGGGTCTTTACGTATAGTCATCCTTTGTGGTATACATTCTTAAGTTACTTTCTAGGTGATTGAAATTACCTATCTAAAAAGTTTTTTTTTTAATTTAAAAGTAGTTCAATAATTATGTTAGGAAATCTTTGACATCTGCTGGGGTCATTGAAGGTGACCTATAGCAGACTACGTATTCATAATTTCAAATGGTTAAGGTAATTTGAAGTTCAGTAAATTCTGTTTCTCGGTTTCAGGGAGTCTGTCCAGAGATTACTGGGTCATGGACAAATACAAGCGCACACACACACACACACACATATATATATATATATATATATATATATATATATATATATACTCACACATATTTTTTTTAGCAAATATGAGTATGTGGCAGCCACTGAAATCCAATTAAGAGGGAGTGCTGTCTAGACACTGAAACCAAATCTTTATTACAAGACAGATATGGATAGTTTCAAGTTGCAGGACAGCTTTTTGAATGGGAAACTTAAGAAGTCTGGTTCTGAGTAAAAAAACCTTGATGTAGACCACATTGGAATATACTTAAACACCTTTTGTTATGTTGGAATGTCCAAATGGTGGATTATGCCACAAGGTTAGCAAGTATTTTGGCCACTATGCAGAAGCCCTAGGACAAGAGGTGCGCACCATCATTCTTCTCATCTGAAACTCATACATGCTCTATCTCCATTTGAAAAGTGCCAGTTACTTAAGCCAGTTTTCTTCTCTTCATAACTACGTAATATTCTGAGTCAGAGCAAGTATCTAACCTGCATTTGGTACAGACATAGTGAGCTCCATTATGGCTGTCTATTTTTTTTCTGTAGCACAAATCATTGCACCTTTATGAGCCAACACAAGGTCTTTGTCATATTTGTCCTGTTTTAGGGAGTGTATGGCCCTTGTCATGGCTTGTGGAAAAAAGAAGCACTATTTGTTAGAGCGGAGTGAAATTCATTGGCATAGATGCTAGCTGAGGCTACATGGAGGCTGTCTGTTGGTCTTTGTCCAGTTTATTGACTACAGAAAGACAGTGTACCTAATCATGGAGTCAACAATGACTAGCACATTTATACTTGTATGTGCAGACAGTTGTAGTGGAAGGCACATAGTCTACAGTCTGGTGATATGCTGAGTTATGTGACCGTAGAAAAGGTGTTAGTTGCTGCCAGTGCTATTTAGTCCTCATCCTTGGGAGGCTTAGTGATGGATTTTTTATAACCTCAGTGCATTGTTAACTTAACATGAGCTTGTAGAGGTTTTCTTGAGTTATATTTGGAGTTTATCTAGGAGGGTGGCCTCCAGCTACAGAGATAACTATACCTTTCACAAATCATAAGAGTCCAGTAGTAGCTGTTTTTTAGTGAGCACCTGGAGGTTCATACAGAATCTCAGAATACCAAGTGCAAAGAGAGAAAGGTAAATGGGGCTTTGGTCTTTGTCAGGAATATAAGACTACTTAAGACAAGAATGATGTACTGAACTCATTTAGTCAGTAGGCAGAGAATATATGTTATTCAGATAAGTCATTCCATGTAGGAGATTTACTAGCTGTGGAGGAGAAATGTTAAAATTGATGCTGGAACTATTTGAACATATATGGAAGAATTATTTATACTGTCTAAAGAGTAGCATATAGCTATATATCAGGACAGTACACAATTACAGCTGCAAGAGGTCAATACAGAAATTCAGTATAGTAAAAGCTTTGAGATTTGTGCATAATTACAGCTTGTTATACACAATGAAAGTGGTGAGAGAGCAAAATGCACATTCAGTGTGATACTGGTAGAATAAGGGAGGAACAGGTAGTACAAATTACTTACAGTATACTCTAGAAGAGCAGAGTCAGATGCCCCCAATAGTATACCTGAAGGTTGGCTTAGAGGCCACACTCCATACAATTTTAGGCTTGACTGCAACCAACAGGACAGAGAAAAGTTGTTTTGTCTGCCACAACCTGTACATTTCAAAGAGTCAGTAACCATAGCGCCAAATGATTGCTTCTAGGATTTGTCAAATATAGTTGCAACATACTTGGATACAACAAAATGTAAATACCATAGAGAAAATGTAGCTATGACTGTTAGCAATGACTATGAAATGGCCTGGGAGCATTAATGATTTATTTTATGAAAAATTTGAGAAACTGATCAGCACATAATTATTATAAACAAGCACCAGCATTCAAGGCAGAGCAGCTGAGTTGGAGCAACAAGGAATTCCTATGAATAAAAAGGTCTATATTATATGAACAAAAGTTCATATAAGCGAATGCTCAATGAGCGAAAATCGTGGATGTCAGAAACAATATTGTAGGGGGCTGCACCCCCCCAACACCCCCGCTATATATATATTCCAACTCCGAGAGTGCACTCCAATCTTCACAGTACTGCAGTCCCATGACACGCACCTCCATGTCTGGGAGTTTCGCTCATTTGAGCATTCACTTATATGAATTTTTGTTCATATAATATAGATCCAAATAAACAATATAGCAGTATTCAAGTCAGCACAGGTGAAAGCCAAGCTCTGCAATCAGTGCCAGTCTTTAGCAACCATGCAAACTACGTGAAGAACAAAGATGAATGTAGGGAAAGGTCAACAGATCTGTCCCTCCAACATGTCATATTTAAATCACAATCAGAGTTTAAATCTTGGATCTAGTAGTTATGGCACTGCTCATTTTTGTGGATATGCAAGTGATCCATTAAAGAGGGATCCACATATGCTTTCTATGCCAGGCATAAATTGCCACTCAGCAGTCTGTAGAAAACAGTGAATAAAGATAGGGCTTTGAAGCAATCTGCATAGGACATCATATTCAAACCCTGTATTCTTTTTGTGAGGAACTTATGTAGATATTCTAGTTGTTGCATGTGCCTAATCAGGTACATACAGAAGGGGGCATTATATTCAATGATGGGTCTGATGATGTCTGAGTACACTGGAGTGATGACTTCCCCGGACCTAGACGTCATGCCCTTTGCTTATAATTAAAGTGACATAGAATGATTTTCCTACATCCTTAGAAGCATGTTGGTCAAAAGCCAGATTACCGTCTTCACTAGTCTCCAAATCCCTGACTTCTGTGTCTAGTTATAGGGCTGATTTATCAATGAGGTAGTCTCTCTGTGGCCGACTTTCTAAATGGTATTATTATGCATTTCTTTGCCTTGTGTTTAAAGCCATGGCTTTGGTACCAGCCATGATTCTGTGTTAGACTTTCCTGTAAGATGTTAGTATCTTTGAGGGTTTCATGCTTCTGTGTTAGACCTTCCTGTAAGATGTTAATATCTTTGAGGGTTTCATGCTTCTGTGTTAGACCTTCCTGTAACATGTTAGTATATTTGAGGGTTTCATGCTTCTGTGTTAGACCTTCCTGTAAGATGTTAGTATCTTTGAGGGTTTCATGCTTCTGTGTTAGACCTTCCTGTAAGATGTTAGTATCTTTGAGGGTTTCTATGATTGTACCTAGCTTGCAGTTATCTGCAGAGCTGGTAAGCAAGAGGTCCTTGACATTGGTCTTGACTTGCAAATAATAGATGCCAAAGAGGGGCGGGCCCAGCATAGGGTTCTGGGAAACTCCACTGGTGACCAGTCTCTTTGTGGAGATGGTCTCTCCAATTCTAGTTTCTTGGATCCTGTCTGTGAGCCAGATCACTAACCAGAGAGTTAAAGAGGGGTTTATGCCTAATTCTGTGACTTTGTTTACAATGCCCAAGTGGAGTTTTGTATTAAATGCCTTAGCTAGATCAAGGTAGGTAGTATGCAATGCTTTGCCTCATCTATTGCTTTGGTGACCTTATGGTTGAATAATGACCCAAGTGGCCCTGACAGGTCATATTTTAGGCTATACCAAAGGCATCCTGTGATATTAACAAGGCCAGCTGGAGTTATATTCTTGGCCTTAGAGAGCACATCTAAGAAGTGCTCCCTATTGATAGTTGGAGGGATTATGTTAGATGGTATTTCCTGGGGATCAGCTGGGGCAGGGGGGATGCTAAAGTTTGAGCTAAATTTGTCAGCCAGAAGATTTGCTTTATCTCCTGGTACTGTGAAAGTTATTCCATTTATCAATAGTTCAGCACACTGCTGTCGGCTGCCTTTGAGGTTTTGGACATAGCTAAAGAAGGCCTTACATTTATCCTTAGCCTGGAACACTATGTTTATGTCTAAATTTACTTTGCTGGACTTAATTTCTGTTTGTTGTCTATTCAATTTAATGGCAGATTTTTTTTTTTTTTTCAATATTACAGTTACTAATTTTAGCTATGGCTTACTTGTGTTGTGCAACCTCCTTAGTTTTGGATTTCACGAGGGTTTGTTTTTTTTCTCAGTTAGTTTGGGAATAAAAAAAATTACCTTGCTGGACTTAATTTCTCTTAATTGTCTATTTAATTTGATGACAGAGATTTTATTTATTTATTTTTTTGATGTTACAGTTACTAATTTTAGCTTTGGCTTACTTGTGTTGTACAAACTCTTTAGTTTTGGATTTCACGAGGGTTTTTTTTTTCCTGAGTTAGTTTGGGATTATTCTGGAGTTTCCATGCAATTCCTGACATGGTTGTACAGAGCTTCTATGAATAATTCCACATAGGCTGCTACATTATCTTAATAAAATGTGGCTTGCATCAGAGTAGTTTCTAAGTATTACAGGGTTTGCTGGGGTTACAGAATTGATTTTTATTTTGAAGGAGACTTCTTTGTGGTCTAATCTTACCAGAGTGGACATGACACTGGTAGTGAGGTGGGGGGATGTGTAGGGTGCAGTGTTCATCCCATATTTGAATGCACCAGGTCTAATAGTTTGGAACTATAATTAGGCGTATGTGCAAACTGGTCTAAGGTATTTGTGTTTACACCCCTTCTACTGCAGTAAATCAAACCCAGCTAGAACTGATCAATCTAATTGCAGTGTATAGTAATAAAATGCAGCACTGAGCAGGTCAACCAAACAGAGCAGTATTTTTTTTAATATCTACTGTATATGTAGTTTAAAGTTACCCAAATGCCACACTTAAACAGAAAAAACAATTGTAAATTAAACATTGAGCAAGCAGAATCTCCAGAACTGCAACAATTTCTTACTCTGATAAGAAAAAAAAAGCCACAAAGTGTCCCAAATGAACAAAACTCTTAGCACAATTAATAATATTAACAGAATAGCAGTAAATGCACTTCAGTTCATTAAAATCATAGGCCTGCAAAATGTTGAACCTCCAGATGATTTCACACATCTTTACATTTTATGACATTTTCTGAAAATCAATTTAAAAATCATAACAACAGCAAATATAAATAAATGGTAAACAATAAATATTATTAAAAATGTAGAAACATCAATATTATCAGTAAAAATCCTTCTTTACAATTATATTGACTGTATTCACAGTCCTAACATCAATTCTCTATGTATTATAATGCACAGAAACTCAGTTTTTCTAAAGTTTTACAAACTCTTAACATCTTAGAAAATCTCTGACCTAGACGTATACCCTGAAACTCAGAAAAACACCGTGAGTGAGAAGCCTTACGACAGCTGTTTGAAAATGTTCACAATTACTATGCAAGCTGCTTCGCAGGCTATTTTAAGCTTAGCCAGTTTCCCTTTTGATGTTAGAATTAACCTCTCTCATTTGGCCTTACCCATCCCATGTTTGATGATTATATATTGTTCCTAGTGAGAAAAACGTTGATCTTACAGTAGATAATTTGAGATGATGCATGAATGGAATAAAGCATTTATGAGCTGCCTCGTTCACTAGTAGTGCATGGGGCAGTCTTAGGACAAATTTTCAATTTCCAAACCAGACATACAATCTGTGCTTGAATATGGGCAGGAATTAGGTTTGTTTTATGTATATGGGGAGTCTGTTCCAGAGAAGTGATACCCTCTGAAATAAACTCATTCCTCCAAACCATCCTGTTGCTGTTGCAGAAGAGGGTTAGATCCCTACACAGAGTATTTCTGATGCCATTTGACTTGCTGATGTACAGGAAATCCATCAGTATTGGGTCAGAGGATGGCTTGTATGTTACACACAGATCACCTCTTAGCAGTCAGTAAGATAAATATTATAATGACAGGATCTTTGAGTCGGCCCATGTGGGACATATTGTTAAGGCCTTCTCTCCCGTTAGTTAGATAACTCTGTGGGCATTCCGGTTGTTGCACACATCTGGACAGATATATGCCAAAGGGGACATTATACTCAATGACTGACCTCATGAGGTCTGAGTAAAGGGGGACAATGATATCCCTAAATCTAGAAACAATCCCGTTGCTTATAAGCTGTGTAACACTGCAGGACTTTCTTTATGCAATGAACACATGTTGGTCAAAAGTTGGGTCACGGTCCACATGAGTTCACAAATCTTGAATTGGGTTAACTCTTGGGAGTATATTGCCAATGTGGTAGTTCCTCAGGATAGAGAACTTCCAAAAGGATACAATACTGCATTTTTTTAATTTAGTTTCAGTCCATGATTTTGGTGCTAGTTATTTATTTGGGATAAACCTTTCTGCAGGATGGCTAAGCCATTTGGGGGTTCAGTTATTGACCGTAGCTTGAACACATTTGCAAAAGTTAGTCAGTCAGAGCCCTTTATTGGCTTTTACTTCAAAGAAGTAGATGTCAAACAGGAGATCCCAGCACATATGCCTGAGGGGCTCCACCTGTGTCCCTGGGTCTTTTTGTGGAGATATCTTCTCCTATTTTTGATTTTCTGCATCTTATCTGAAATCCAGTTGACAATCCAGCAGGTGACATAGGGGTTTATTTCCCACGTTTGGAAAGCCTTTGCAATTTATAGACCACCTTGCCACTAAGGTTTCCTACTAGTAGGAGACTCAGCATGGAGGGCTTTTGTACTAGCTGAAATGCATGCTAATGAGGCAGTTCAGTGAGCAACTAATGCTGTTCACTATGTGCTCTCCTTAGAAATAGCAGTGGCTCCTGGTTTACTCTGCTGAGCGATTCAAAGAAATGCTCAGAGGAGTGAATTTCCACTGTTGGAGGAGGAAATTAATACTATCTAAAGATGGTTATAACCACTTCACTCCTCTGGAAGCACTCGCACTGTTAGTATGTTTGGTGAAAAAATGTGGATGCAGAGCATATCAGTGCATGCATGTATGTATATGGGTGTTTGTGTTTTCATTTCTGCAGGAGCAAGAATGAATTAGGATAAATGTGTGTGTGTATGTGTCTGCCAGAGTAGTTAAACAAGGGGGGAGTTGAGAATCTGGATGGTGTGTGTGTGTGTGTGTGTGTGTGTGTGTGTGTGTGTGTGTGTGTGTGTGTGTGTGTGTATATATATATATATATATATATATATATATATATATTTATATATATTGTTTTATATATATAATTCTATATATCTCTATATCTACATCTATATATACACACACACACACACACACACACACACACACACACACACACACACACACACACACACACACACGTGTGTTAGTATGTACATATAGGTGAATGGCAAAAAAATTCTGCAAGTCTGATTGACTGTGAGGGTGTATTAGTTTGTAGGGTAGAGTGTTTATGTGTGTGTAGGGTATGGGTGAATGGCTGAGAGTTTCTGTAAGTTTGATTGACTGTGAGGGTGAATCGGTATGTTGTAGGATAGGGTGTGTGTGTGTGTGTGTGTGTGTGTGTGTGTGTGTGTGTGTGTGTGTGTGTGTGTGTGTGTGTGTGTGTATGTGTGTGTGTGTGTGTGTGTGTGTGTGTGTGTGTGTGTGTGTGTGTGTGTGTGTGTGTGTGTGTGTGTGTGTGTGTGTGTGTGTGTGTGTGTGTGTGTGTGTGTGTGTGTGTGTGTGTGTGTGTGTGTGTGTGTGTAGGAAGTTGTCTTTGCAATGGGATGTTTGGGCTGCCAGAGAATATACTTCTGTCATCACAGCTGGCACTTGTAGTGTTAGAGACAGAGATAACGATAATTAGCAGATAATGAGGTGCCATAGCTGTCTCTGAAAAAACATTTTTTTACCATTGCATAAACTTACCTACCTGAGGCAGGCAATCTATTCTGAATCCAGAGATAGTGTTAGAGCACTTCTGCTCAGCTAGTCCTGAGTGTTTACAAGTGAAGACATTTCTTTTTGCGTGCTTGTTTACAGAAGTATGAAAAACTGCACCCTTTTATACTTGGATATGCAACTTACAGTCCAGATATCAGTAATTGTTTTCTTCAGCATCATCCAGTGCTTCATGTGATACCATGCAAAAGTTTATCACGGAAATATCACCTGGTTTTGAAATATAACATATCATCATAATTGCTAACAAGAACTATCAATGTCTCCTTTACAATGTCAAATAACACTGACATTGAAAACTTATTTTTCTTTGTTCCACCATGAAATTTAAGTTAATGACACCTGATATCATGTAGCTTTCTGTTATGAGAATATGAATTTAAATATGAAGCTATGGATAACAAGTGACCAGCACTGATTACTCTCTCCACTGCAGGACATCCTAGATTCACAATCCAAGTGTTGTTTTATTAGTTCTATATTATTTTGTCGAATGGCTATTCAGCAAATAGGCATTCATCAAACACCTATTTAGCAAAGCAACTCTTCATCAAATGGCAAATTTTAACTAGGGCAAACCAACAGCTGGCCACCATATGGAATTTGCCCTTTTTCCCACTGTAGTGTGATCTTGGAGTTGGCATATTTAGTTAGGGGGGTGTGGGGAGCATAGCCCGACAATGGTTGGTGTGGGAGGTGTAGCCCCCCACCTTGGCAAGTTTTAAATTTTATTTATTTATTTATTTATTTTTTTTTACAGTCGATTGGTTGGCCAACTGCTTGTTTGCCTCACTTAAATTTGCCATTCAGTGAAGAGCGGCTTTGCTAAATAAATGTTCAATGAATGGCTATTCACTGACAGCCATTTGATGAAGTGACATAGACCCTGTTTTATTACCTACACCTTGTTTTCTTATCCTGTATATTCTTATTAATTTTACATTACATTATCTATTTTATTGTATATGGAATTCATTTTCATTTTTTAGCATAGCCTTTATACTGCAATATAATCACTTTAGAATTAGCACAGCTACAACATCCAGATTATTTCTGTTACAACCATTTAATTTTTCAAAAGTGTAAGACAAACCAAAATTAAGTGTAATAGCATATGCCTGAAATACAAAATATTAATTCTGTTTATATAAACAAATATATATTTCTACTAATGGATATGTTTTATGGTAAGAGTCTATATTATATAATAAAAGGTCATTTATATTCCAAATCATGCGCAAAGATTAAAAAAAAAAACCAATCAGTGTGCCCAATGTAAATGGCCCACAAGAAATGTAGCTGCTAAACAAAACTTTGCTCGGTAGAGTTATTATAGCTTAATCTCTATCTCTATCCTTCTTGAAAAGTATAATATTTTATGTTGCAAGCAATCAGTTTTAAAATACTGTTATGCTGATTCCTCCTGATCATAAAGTAAAGTTGTTAACCTCCACTTGGCAAAATCAATTTAAGATGTACAGTGTCACATGACAGTAATATTAATGCATCTATACACTGAGCTGTAGATGACAAAACTATACAAATAACTTCAGGAGCAATTCTTCTACAGAATTTTACTTTGATCCTTGCTTTTTTGACAGGCAGAACATATCTCTAAGCGATGGATTTTACAAACTTAGACACATACACACGTGATAGACACACCACATTTCCTCAAGGTCCCCTGCGTGCTACAAAATTTGAAGAGGACTAAAGCCAATGTATTAAAATATTATTATTTAGAAAACGTAAGACAAGTTTTTGTAAATAATGTCACTGAATAATAACAACTTACATCAACTTGTGGGTAATGTAGGATTTTCCAATGCCTGGCTTTGATCACTCAACCTTCATTCTTATGATCAGGCTATACTAGCCATTACTCACCTAAGAGCATGAATTACTACTAAACATGCCACTGCAATGAAATGCATTTGTTAAAATAAATACTTTTCTTTAAATAAGTGTCGTGCCTTATTTTATGGCGATATCTAAAATAAAAATATCATAACCATTTTAACAGGTGACAGATAGACAAATACAGTAATTTATATTTGAAGGTTTGTTCAGAACTCAGAGACAGTGTTCATTGAAACACATCTTCCCTTTCTTCTTTTTTTACTTTTATTAGAATAATGAAACAATATCTGTTTTCATTAACTCCATAAATTCATACTATCCTGTTTTAGTAATTAAACTCTATAAGCAGGTGTAGCATATGTAAAATGTATTTTCTGTGGCAGGACAAATTGGTTTTAAAATGTACTGGGATGGACTGAAATAGCACTTTGCAAAAAGAAAGGACTAGTGTTTAATGACATTTTCTTTAGAAACCAAATATAAGGTAACTCATAGGTTGCTTTTAGGCACAGGGCAAATTAAGCCTTTTGAAGTTTATCACTGCAAACTCCACTGGCTTACCTATCTAGGCACTCTTCCTGGACATATGGGACAGAGGATTAAGCCTGGATAAATGTGTTGTTTCCCATTCATTCATTTAAGATTTCAAGATAATAAAGGTTATTTAACGCTAACGACATGGTTCCAGAGGTGGAGAATTCTTTGGGAAACAAGGCAGTCATAATATGTTTTGTTTATGTTGCATTTACCATTAGGTCCCTTGATCTTGAATTTGTATAGCTATTTATTTGGTAGGTCAAGCAAAATGGGTATGTTACAGCTTTGCCGATCAAGCATAGATCATCCATTAGGAGTTTATAAGAGACACAGACATAGATTTTAGACCCTGTATAACACATTAAACTCACACCAAAGTATTTTTATTTTCTTGCTTGGTTTGGAACTGCTGTTTTTTACAGGAACATTATATTCCAGTACAAAACAGATGAGGGACAAGTGGAGAGGCATGAGGAAATCTTTTGACCAAGAGAAGATGCTCTTAGTGACTTGATGAATGAAGTAGAAGGCTTTCTTAATGACACTGGACAATTCATTATCCATGAAAGTGCCCAAGCCTCTTACAATAGTGTCTACTTTGACAGGAGCAGAGTTTTATCCATGAAAGTGCACAAGTCTCTGATGATTTTGTCGACTTTAACAGGGGCGGTGCTTTGTTTATATGTTTGGCTGTTCTCCAATGGACATTTCATAATATATTGTAAGAATCAAATAGGTTTGTGTGCTGACAGCCACAGAGCTTACCATATTTATATGGCATCCTTGTTTCTTTAATGAGTGGTACATTTGTTCAGTTACTAACTTTGACATCTTGAGATGATTAACTTGAAGGGCAGAATGTATTTATATCTGCCTTATGAGTATAATATGACAAAGTGCATGAAATGTCCATTTTAAGTTTGGGAGTTTCATAATTTTTCTTTGACTTTCACTTGGAGATGAAGACCTTACAGGTCAGATGAAAAACAAAACAAAAAATAACGTACCTGAACAAATTGGAAATGTACCTTATCTTGTTAGAATCGGAAATGGAGAGTCTGAGAAGTGCAATTGTTTGCTGACAGACGATTGACGCTTGGAACACCAGAAGTAAAAGATAGCCAGGAACATGTCAATGCAGCTGGACTCCAAGTGTAACAAACTAAAAGTGGCATTTTCATCACCTTCTCTGAGTTTGTATCATCTTAGAATTGGTCTATGTATGGTTTAGGAGAGTGGAGACTGTCCCACTTTAACGGATTCAGGGGAGGTTTGGTCCCTGCAGAAAACACATGTTTTATGACCTTGGGAGTTGCTGTCTTGATTTTAAGAGCTTTGGGTTTAAATTACCATGATGTGATTAAACGAGATATCATTATTTGGAGTGTATCCCTCTCTTTGGTTCATATAAAATCATCATCAAAGGGAAAGACGGAAAGACAGAGGGCTTGTTTTTGTTCTCTTCTTCGCTTCATTCACTTTCTAGATACTTGCATAGCTTTCTGTTTCTACATTCTATGCACAGATAAACATTAGTATGCTGTAGGTACAAAGTAGGTACTTGTTGCCTTGTGGTTTCTTCAACTATATTAATATTTTCTGATAAAGCTTTTATACGAAAACACTGAATAACAAGGAGTAAGGATAGGTTGGCATTATATTTAAACATTGTGTCAGTAGGAATGCAACAGCTAGACTCATCCATTAATATGCATTCAGGCTCCAGCATGATGGAAGAACACCAACACAGTAACACAAAGGTTTGAGTTTCCCTTTACATTAAGGAGTACTGAGGTAGGTGATGATAAATGTGGCAATGCCGGAGAAGACTTTAGAACCATGCATTTTGGAGAAATCACATTGGTGTACTCTCTTTTGCAGTAGTTAAGGCAGTGTTACCTTTCAGGGTACATCATATCATGGTGTTTACTCTGTTGATTACAAACCTTTCTCTTTCACTACAGTATCACTTAAACTTACTTATTTTATGTATGTTTTACTTGCATTTTCTTTCCTCATTAGCTCTGTTGATAACTGTATTTCCATTTTTTCTATGGCATTTGTTCTTCTTCCGTTACATCTGAAATGTGATACGAGCTAGTCTAGAAATATTTAGAAGATTTTTCTGCCAGTCATTTATGCCTTACCCTGCTGTTGTAACAGGACAATGTTGCACATGTCTTTAAGACTCCAGTAATGCCGGGGAACTCTGTTTCTAGCTATGACTTTCAGCCGTATAAAATATATCCTAGGAGAAATCTTCACTCTTTCTGTCAGCTTTGCACTTAAATTTTCATTATTCTATTTCTTGGGCCTGAAAGTAGCTATCCTACTATGTTGTGTGTGTATGTATGCATGAATGTAGTTCACATATTGTAGTACTGTAAATTTTCTCTGCTATTACATGCAACAAGTAAGCAGTTATTCTTCAATATCTTTTATGCGCAGTGCCTTTAATTGTTTTATAATCAGGGACTCTGCATTTCCAAATACTATTTCCTGTGTCAAAGAAAAATTTCTAATCTCATGCTTAAACGTTAAGCTTATTGTTTTGTATCTTATTGTATATTATGCATTTTTTGTGTGTTCACCTCTTGGGTACATTCATTTTAGAGCTGAAATGTTCTCTTGACTGAAATGTCCTTTATACTTCTAAGTTCTATATTGCATTTAGCTGTACTTTCAAACATATGAAATGAGTCTTGGTTTATTGACCAGCTTACACTTATTTATAATGATTAAAATTATTTACATCATTGCCACTTTTTCTACCGTCATATCTATAGACTTTGACATAACATAATTCTCTACAGTGAAGTACAGTAGGCTAAGTATTGCAGACTGGAAGATACCACCAGTGAATATAATAGGGAGTTACAGTCATACATTGAGGTTATGATGCAGACAAATGATTCATTTTGCTGGACAGTAAACAAAAACTACATGAAAAAACAGATTCAGTACAAATTTGTCCACATCAATCGATTAGCAATATTCCTGTACACAGAAACACATCTACTCATCTACCTACTGACATGTTGTTCAACACTGTACAGGCGTAAAATTTCTTCCTGCAATGCACTACTACACCATGGGCATCTAAGCAGAAAAAATGCAACTTCCACAATCTCAACAAATATTTGCAGGTCAGTGGGAGTGCAGAACTGCAGACATGTTCTACCAAGATCAATGACTTTTTTATGCATGTCCTTGACCTCAGAGCATGTATTTCATCACCAAGGAGATATCCCTGAGGGCAGTTTCCCCACACAAATTGCTTATATAAGTTGCAAGTATGCCGGATGTGGAAACTAGTGGCACTGCCAGAATGGTGTATTGATATCGAGTGTGTTGTACACTGTGCATTGCAGACCATTTATACACTGTGCATTGCAGACCATATCTAGTGTATTATACACTGTGCATTGCAGACCATATCTAGTGTGTTATACACTGTGCATTGCAGACCATATCTAATGTGTTATACACTGTGCATTGCAGACCATATTTAATGTGTTATACACTGTGCATTGTAGACCATATCTAGTGTGTTATACACTGTGCATTGCAGATCACCTTGTAATTGATTGAGTGGAATATTTCATGTACCATTGTTTCTATAGCCCATGTGGGGTCTTGATGGCAGTGAAGATGGATTCTATGTCTCCCAGTAGCTCAGGGAAACTGGTTATTTCAAAGAACACCCACAGACTGCTTTTAACTCATCTGGAGTATGTGGAAACTGCACATGAATCTCCATGTGCTATAGCATGGCATCTAGAAAGCTGTGTAGCATCTATGAAGTAAATCTCTGGAACACACCTATTGTGTACCCATTTGGTCACTGGAAGGTCCCTGTATCAAGGTTTAACGATGGTATATATACCCTGGTGTCCAAAGAAATTTGTTTTCCATGCATCCCATTCAACTGCATGTGATAGTGGCACATTCAATAGTAAATGTGTGGTACATCTATCCACATGGTAGCAATCCCCTGTTTCCATCTTGTGTAGGTGATGGTAGGTTTGGCACAGTTAGGAACTTCAGCTATGCAGATGGGGAAGATGCACACTGCTGTAGCTACTAAGTGTGAAGTCACTCTCAAACATGTATACTTCAGTCAAAGCTGCTGTAACTCCAATATTGTGTAGCAGTTTCTGGCACTGTTCAACAAGAATTTATGCTGAATCAGACACTGATGCTCAGCCATCACTGCACATTTTTTATAGATTTCCAAATCTTTGCTCCATTTTGTATATCCTCATTTGCATTCGGTATTGGTCTCATTGTGAGCATATTTTTAATTTCCATCTTATTTATAGTTGTTTGCATAACATGCTGCCAGCAGAATTTTGCATTCTTGCACAACTGCACTACATATGTATTTGAACTGACGCCAAACTGTCTGCAGTCACTTGTTGTGCAGTTTTGCCTTATGCACTCCACAATTTGTTTCTGAATCCTGGCGTTTGTATTGCTACATATTTCTTATATATTTGCCAGAATAGACATACACTTACTGAGAAAAAATATTTTCATACACAAGTTAATGTTTACTTTCATGCATCAAAACTACGGAAGCTAAATGGGTAGAAAACCACAATGTTTCATTCTTCATGTGGAAATAGTAAGTCCACATTCATCCCTTATTAGTCAAGTAGAATGGAACAATCCTGTTGGACCTGTCATTTTTACTGTCATACAGAAATGTAATGCTACATTTTAGATGCTAATTAAATATTTTTGTGAAGGTGTAAACTAGGTATTTTGTTTTAGCTGATTCACACTCTCTCAAATGAGTGGAAGCACAATTAGTGTAAGCTCATCTGACAAAGGGGTTTTTGGAGTTTTCACTTGTCCCCACTATTGTAAGATCTCATAGTTAGCTTATATAAGTAGGAGGATGAGGTGTGGGCAGGTGATCTTTTTGATGAATTTTATTTTATTTTGACTGACTGTGAAATCTATAGAATAAGGACAGCAATTTGAGTATTGGCAATCTTTCTGGTCATAATTTAAAAATATAATTATCTACAAACCAATTTATTTAGACAAGCTGGCTTTCTCTGAAAAAAAAAACACTGCCTCTATCGACTGAAACAGCAAGATTTGTAATAACAATGGGTCTAAAGGATTTTCACCTTACCTCTGGCATTGTATAGAATTAGAATATTTGGAAATGTGTCATGCATGCATATGAAAAATTGCAGCATCTCATGTTTTACTTATGGATGATTGCTTTCATTCACAAAGACGTTCTTCCCAATGAAGTAGGGTAAGACAAAAGTTCACACATATGCACACACTTATCAGTATAACAGCTATGCATTAATCTGGGGTGTGTGTGTGTGTGTGTGTGTGTGTGTGTGTGTGTGTGTGTGTGTGTGTGTGTGTGTGTGTACAGAAGCACATGCACAACTGTATAGAATCTGGAATGTACAAAAACTATTGATTGCACATACAATGTAAATGCTTTCAAATAAATGCATTCTACTGTTATAACATTTGATCTAACAAGAACTGTTAAAACTCATCACAACTGCTATGGCATTTCCTAAAAGTGTAAAATCTATACATTTTTTACTACATTTTTCTACTCTGTAACAGACTTGGTATTATATGGATTTCTCTGTATTACACATTAAACTAAATGTAAGCAACACCGACAAAGTGAATTATCTCATAATACTTTGTCTTGGACCTTAAAGTTTATGCAGCTTTTTTTAACTGTTCTTAATCTAACCTTCTAAAATATGATCAATTTCTTTAAGATAGTGTTATTCTGAAGTCATCAATTACTCAAACTTTGGTATCTTTTCGTTGCCATCTGGACCACATACCTTATTTTAAGGCATGTTCATATGACATCCTTCTTTTCTCAATTAATTTATGTGCCATGGAAACCATTTTTCATTTGTTATCATGGACTTCCATTTGATCCTTCACATCTTTCTTCTGCATCTGCAACCACACTACATAAATCTTCTACTCTACCGTTGTCATTGTGCTCATGATATATAGGTATAACTACACATTAGTTCCACATAACTGACCCTAATTTCTTAAAAAAACATTATACCAAATGCAACAAATGTTTGGTAACATGATTTTGTTTTGATTTACATTGCTGAGCTTATCTTTTAGTTTTGTTTCTTTAATCTAATTTATAAATTTCTACTTTTTTTAAAACCAACATAATGTTTATGATTTTCTTTGTAATATAAAATAGGATTTCTGCACTTTAACTACAAAAATAATAAATTGTTTAGTGTTCATGAGGCCATTGCTGAAAAAGTGTGAGGAACTGTGCAGGGTGCATGCTGCAAACTATACACACACACACACACACACACACACACACACACACACACACACACACACACACACACACACACACATATATATATAATTTGTGTGTGTATGTGTGTGTGTGTGTGTGTGTGTGTGTGTATATATATATATATATATATATATATATATATATATATATATATACACACACACACACATATATATACACACACACACACACACACATACACACATTTTTTTTTCTTTTAAAAGTATGTCAGTGTTATGCAAAACAGAAACTTTTGTTGCATCAGAAGCAGCTTCCTTCTACAATTTGTAATAAGTTGTAAGCATTTGATGTCCATGTACAATTTCCATGAATCAGACATCTCTCAACATTTCTTGCTCAGGAATTCTAGACAATGCAAACTGCAGTAGGGAGAGAAAGGTCCAAAATCAGGGACGATTTTTAAAGTAATAGAAACTGAATATAACAACAGGTTTTGTGTCAGCATATTTTCTGAAAAATAGGAATCATGAAACTCTAATGCTTGTCATTGCAAATTATAATCCTCAGTGATTTACCTGAAAATCAGAACAGCTATGAGTGATACAAAAATGTGAGACAAAATCAGGGATGTTCTACAAAATCAGAACATTGAAGAAAAGGTGACATAAGTATGAAACTAATTCCACCAGAAAAAAGGTTGTAAAAGGCATCGGGCCCATGAGAGGAAGTAGACAGGTGAAGATATATATGGCCGTTCATGAAAGAACAGTTAATCAAAATGTGATTTTTTTGTAAGAAAAAAGGTCAGCTTGCCATTTAGATTCACATTTTTTAATCTGTCATAAGCAAAGGTTATTTTTTCATATTTATATATATTTTTATGCAGGTCCCATGTCTATCATGCAGAGAGCTTCACTCTGTGTCCCTGAATACTATCTCTAAGGACGCTGCTTCTCAGAGTTGAGGGCATATCCTGACCACAGTAACTTCTAATGAACATTCATTTTGGTGAAATCTTACTATCTGAACACTCAGTAAATGGGCTGCTATTTCATACCTTTGACTTTCAGGGTTGAGTGGAACATACCATAGATGTTTTAACAGCAACTTACATGGGGTCATGTACACAGAGAGGCATAGACACATCACAGAAAGATTTGGACTGAGTGAACACACACTAACATTAGGGGAAAAACACAAACCCATCTTCATTCCTGCTGCATTTACAGGAACTAGAAGAACATGGTAGTAGATGCATTATAAATGCTATTCATATAAAGAGCTATTAAGACAGAATGAAAATTAGTGCAACCAAAAACAATTTCAGAGAGAGAGAGAGAGAGAGAGAGAGTTCTGAATACACTGAAGCATACCAATTAAAGAGCAGAGGAATATCTGCAGCTGTAACAGATGAGAGCCATATGTCGGAAAAAAGGAATCCATGAAATCATACAATGTTAAATACAAGAGAAATGTAAAACTATAGTTAGCTTTTGAAGCATTCACATAAACTCATGAGTGGAAATAGATTACTGGATCATTGACTCAAGGAGCTGTGCTATATTGTTAAGAGAAAAAAAGATGCATATAGTTTGGTGATGTCCAGTTCTATATTGTGCCTAATTATTTGTTGTAATATATCCATCTGCAGTTGGTTCCTACTCCATCTTCCTTTTCTTTGCTCCTAGCTCCACTGAGTCTCAAATGACCTACTTAGTGCTACTTTTCTACCAAAATATTAGTCAGAAGCATAAAAAGTAGTAATAGTTTCAGTTCCATAAATGGAGTAACTGTTTATTGCCATGATAAGAAATTATGCATTAAAAAGATTTCCCGGATGCTCAGATTTATTTCAGTTGCAACACGTTATAATAAGTTTAACCCTGGTTTCCTAATATGTACATTGTACATGTTATGTTTAACTTTTTTAAAATTATCACAATCGACAATTCGGTAAAATGAACCATACAACTGTTATATCAAATGTGAATGACCTGTGGCGGACAGATTTTATTTTTTTCTTTAAGATCATCTGAGAAATATCTGTTTATTTTAAAGTTAGTAATGAGTCCCTCTAGGGAAGGAAGAAAAAAACACATTAGGTCAAAATGTTGTAGATAGTAGGAAGATCGTCATCAAAAATTCAGCTAGAATGCCTTTCAGCTTTTTCTTTTAAAACTATGGACAAAACAAAACAAGAATTAGGAAAAAAGGCTGCATATTAGGGATACTTTTTAAATACTGGCACTGTTAGCTTATGACTTCTCAAAAAAATGTCAGTTAACTACAAGAAATAAAATTGCTGAGCTACATGCCTGGATTACCCAACATAAGCATGATATTCTCACTGTAACTGAAACGTGTTATAAACCCAGCATAAACGACTCTGAAGTTTTACTTCCTGGCTATAATATCATCCAAAATTACAGATTAAAGAGGAAAGGTGGTGGTATTGCTTTAATCTTTCCCAACAACTACCACATTTTTCCTTACAACAAACCAATACCGAAATTCAGTTCAGCAGAGGTTCTTATAGCTTTCCTGAAATTAAACAATTATAAACAAATATGTATTACTGTTCTTAACATCCCTCCTGGTGACAATGCAGGTATACTGGAAGATATCCTATATTAGATATCCATAGCAGTTCCACAAGGAAAAATACTTCTAGGTGATGTGAATGTCAATTGGTTGGACATAGACTCAACTCCCCTACATCTGGTGTGAACTTATTTGGTTTCACACAACTAATTAATAGCCCCAGACATTACAGCAAGACATCAAATTCCCTATTAGACTGGATACTAATATCGGACCCTAGCAAATGCACCACCTCAGTTACAATACCCGTGTCAGTGATCATTTTTCAGTCATACAACCAGACATCTTACATATCCACTTAAATATCATATTTATAATACAACACGCAACCTTTCCAAGTTTAACCCAAAAATGTTCATTACTTGCTAACGTATCATCTATTAACTGGAATTTCCTAAAAGTCTTCCCCTTAGATGATGCTTTAAATTACTTCAGTGCAACTCTCTGGAATATCTTAAACAACACTGCACTTCCTAGAAGGAACTGACTAAAAACAAATACTACAATTTGGCTATCCAAAAAAAGTAGAATACTTATACAGATTAGAGAAAAACCATGGAAAGGATGTCAGTAGCAATAAGTACTACAATATCTTGAAAACCTCAGAATGCTTTGTAAATGTAGAAAAAAGCAAATTATTGAAGACAAAAAACTATATTATAATAACTTTCAGAATAATAGTAAACAGAATCTTAAAAACATTCCTGATAGCCATTAAAGAAATCTTGTATGCAAGCAATAAATTCAACACTAACCCCTCTACCCATAACTCATCACTCAAAAGTGCAATACAATTCAACTCTTATTTAATATATGGTATAGCATCTCTAACCAAGGATTCTCCAACATCTAATCCTAACTCTGTCCAGCAACCACGTATTATCACCTCGACTTTCACGTTGAAACATGTGCCCACATTTTATATAAAGCTACTCTTAAACTCAAATCATAATCTACTTTATTCAGCTGATGACATATCCAGTGAATACCTTAAAATAACAGCTGAAAGCATTACCTACCCTGTCTAAATCCTTATAAATATGTCAGTTCAGGAATTCCACATTCCCTCTCTTTGGAAAAAGTCACACACTATTCCTGTGCACAAAGGTAGAAATTCAACAGACATTATTAACTTTAGACATGTAGCAATCTCTCCAAAATACTTGAAAAAATGTATTCAAAAACAATAACTAAACTATCTCTTACAGGAAGAACTCCTACCCTCACACAACATGGCTTCTGTCCTTCCCATAGTACTAATGCTACACTTGTAAACTATATAGATACTGTCAATGAACCTAGAGATAACAGCACACTAGTCTCCTTCTGATTTCTAGACTAATCTAAAGACTTTGACACAGTTGTTAACACCAAACTTCTACTTTAAATGTTTTCAGTAGGCCTCTCTCAGCTCACCCTTTTATCTCTCAAAAGCTACATATCCAATAAGTATGAGTCAGTAAAATAGCACTCCATCCTGTCTCCGTACTCCCCCAGTCACCACCAGTGTACCACAAGGCTCTATCCTTGGTCCCTTCCTCTTTACCATTCTCACCAACACCCTTCAGAAATCAATACAAAAGGCCTTCCTAATGCAGGAACAAAAAAGAAAATTCATGTATAATTTCAAACAGAGGCAGAAAGAAAGACTTTGAAAGGAAATTTTAAAACTTTATGCAAAGAAGTACTGGATATTGCAAAATTTTATGACAAAAGGAGTGCATGGATTGGTGGCTGGGATTATAATATTGTTTGAAAAATAGATAGAGAAAACATTATATGTATACCAAACATTTATTTATTTATTTATTTAATTTATTTATTTACATTTGTTTAGTGGGAAAATCCAACTGGACCAGAAGCCCATTTTCAGCAGAAGCCCTGGGAGAAGAGCTCCACATAAATATAAGCAAAATACAATTATTAAATAGTACAATAGTATACTTATAGTAATATGCAGAATATACGTCATCTAGTTAGTCTATACAAAGGAGTATTCGATACAGTTTTCTAGTAGATACAGATTCAAAAAGAAAAACACACAAGCATTTCAGTGAAGATCACTGTGCGAAAAATAAAATTAGTACTATGTACATATTAAATAATTGTTAATAACAGATGAGATTTCCTATATATATATATATATATATATATATCTATATATATATATCTATATATATAGATATATATATATATATATATATATATATATATATATATATATAATACAGAGGAGAGGAAGAAAATGAGATAAGGAGTGGATAGTGTGATGAGAGAGTTGTCCTGGTCCCCTTCAATAAACACATCACACCGAATGATATTTGATGACCTTTATTAAACTTCCATAAACAGGATTGTTAACCAATATTTAATAATTTCAACAAAACATGATACAGGTGAAGATAACATCCATGTAACATTAACAAAAGACAGTGTGACCCCACTCATCCTGATCAGTAAGCAACGTCCATGCCTCCACTTACTTACTTATGAAGCAGCGTACCACTCACTTCAGTTAGCATTTATTGAATTACACCTCCAAACAAGCAATTTACCTCCACTTGCTTATGTACCACCTCCAATTGCTCATATGAAATTTCCCAATTGAATTGAACATCCACCACTGAACGAAGAGAAGAAGAAACATCCCCCCACTCATAACCCTCCCCCCTCTCTCATAAAAGACTGAAACATAAAAAGAAACTACTACACTGCAAAAAGTTCTCAGCAAGAACCCTTTCTACCAAGAACCCTACCTACACCTCACTTACCAAGAACCCTTCCCCTAATTTTCCCCCCTCCCTATTTAACCCTATCTTCCACCCCTCCCCTATCCTAACTAACCCTACCCTCATAAACTTGCTCTTCTCTATTAAACCTACCCTAAAAGTCTGTTTCAACCTCATTTGTCCCCAACATATTTCTCATAAATGACATTTGATAACCTTACTTCAATAAACATAAAACATACACATATAACATTATATTTAATTTGATTAATAAACCCAAATAACCAATTATTAATATAAATAAAAATTAATTTCAAAACAAACCAAATATAACATCAAATAAACGTCCAACATCCACATCACTAAGACAGCGTGATATCACTCTCCACTTTACTTAAGCAGCCATCACTACTCCCACACATTTACTATCATCCACATATCACCACATACCCCCATTACTTTTTAACCTTTCTGCTTGTTACCTTACTTTGTTTCAAGCTTATGTTCATTTTTTCCTTTCCCAACTTATGAATTGAACACTTATGACCAGAGGGGAGCAGAAGAGAGCAAGGAGCAGAGCACCAGAGCCCCCCCTCCCTGCCCACTCAGATGTTCCCCTCTCCTCCCAGCAATTCCCCCCAACCAAAACCCTATCAAAACATTAACTCCAACCATAATTCTCCATCAGTATCCTGTCACTCCTAACCAAACTATCTCTGAATAAAATCCTTATCAAATAAACATAAAAAATGAAAAATAAAAAAAAAATAAAAAAAAAAAAACAAATCCCAAATCCACTGCTAGGCTAAAATAGCAAGCCACATAAACCAGCATAACCCACTAAATACTAAATAACTATCCCCTACTACTCACTACTACCAACCTACTATGATGCTCATATCATGTACAGCTCAGCCAAACAAACAACTAAAAACAACAAAAAAACCCAATGTGCAGCAATTACATAGCAGCCAGCACAGTACCCCAACCCACCCCCCCCCCCACCAACCACCCAATGAATATAATAACCAAATGAAATTTTTTACAAATAAGCCTGTAATATACCAAATATCACAACATCTATAAATTATAATAAATTTAAATTTTTAATGGCTATCATGGCATTTAGTAGTCCAACCCACCACAAACCTACAAGTTTCATGAAAAAAATGAAAATGAACCACAATATCCCACAAATGAAAACAAAAAAAAAAAAAAATATATATATATATATATATATATATATATTATATATAATCTCCCTCATCCTTTCTTCTTCCCTTCCAGCATAGCACCCATTGACCATCTATCCTCACCTTTCACCTCCCTCAAAACATTTAAAATTACTAACTACTAAACTAACTAACAAATGCCAAAGAATTACCCCTCAAACTCGACGAGCTCGCCAAGACCAATCCCAGCAAAGTCTTGCACATTGGAAGCACTTAGCACTTAGCTCTGCTGCTATGAAAACTGTGCTGAGTGCATACTGCACTGCCCCCACGGCGATACACACTACAGCCTTCTCTCACTCTCTGAGTCGAGATCCGAGATCCCTCTGGTAGCCAGGTGCTGCAACTCTGCACTTCTTCCATCTGTAAAATAAAGAGAACTGTAAGTTCCTACTAATTCCCATTCCCTCGACAGCAACAAAGTCCTGGGCTAATCACTGTCTTAATGTACCTTCCCTACTGAATGTAAAGCTTCCTGTAACTGCCCTACGACCTTGCAAATTGAGGCTGCTAGCAAACCCTTAATATGTACTTCAGCTTTTTGCCCATTTACTCCACATTATGAGATATAGTGCTTCCCTTCTGAAGATTGAAATGCTGTCAGTTACTTTCTGAAATTAACCCTCCTAATCTCCTAATGACTCATCCAAACCAAAATAATAATAGAAATAGACAGAAAACATGAGGCAGAAGACATGCAAAAGGATATGCTGGCTCCACCGCTCCTCTATGCTCCTGCACCATAAAAGGCATGCCCAGGCTGAAACCAACCTGCAGGGAAACATGAATGTTCTGTGGGAGTAAGACTGCCCATCAGGTGTCTGCCCTCATTTCTGCCAAAATTCACCATCTGAACCTTTTGCAGAACTCTGAAAAAATTGAGCCATGCTCGAGATGGAAGACACACCCAACTCCACCTCCCACATGATGACCACCTGCTACTACAGCCAAAGTCCATCATGCCATGGACACACGGCTAGCATTTACCTTCCCAACCACCACATGACTTCAGTCACACCCTCGTTTGAGACTCAGACTTCATTTCCTTGAAAGAAATGAAATCTCAGCCTAAAATGTTATTCTAACACCTTTATAACTGCATAAGAACAATGTTTAAAATTTCACAATTCTCAGGTGATTCCCCCATCAAATGTACACAATAATTGTATACTTAAATTTCATGCCTTTTATCCCTCCCCCCCCCCCACACACACACACACACACACATCATGCCTGGCTTTGTTCAAATCAATTGAGTTGAGGTAAACACTCACTGTCTCTGTAACTTTGGTTAGTCTGAACTCAACAGTCTGCCAATACTCTCTATCTTCCATCTGCACTGCTTTCCAGTAATTTGCTGGACAACACTGGTTCAAGCAATGACAAATATTACCAACATAACTCAGGACCTTCTGCGAAACTCTATACAATTGACAGGTGTACTGACAACTAAATACAGGAGCAACTGGAATCAATCAAAGCCTTATTCGACAGGCTGCAGTAAAAGTACTATTGTACAAAATCCCTTAAACATCTAATTATTCCCAATACATTTAAAAGTGCACTTCATTGATGACCCTTACATACTCCAAAATTATATCACAAATCCTAGCACTGCAGTGGAATAGTTGCTTCAGCCCATTACTTTGCCCTGTCAAAGAAGAAATTGCGCCAACTCCCTCCCCCAACCGTAAGTGCCTGTGTGTAAGAGCGACAACATGACAACTGAGATTCATGACCCACTCCCAATGCATTAGCCCACTCACCATATATTTTCTTCTTTCCCTTCTCCTTTCCCTGAAAGTCTGTTTGTCCTGATCCCGTCACTCCTCACGCATGCCACACCATCACACACAGTTTCTCTCAAGTACTACCTCAGAGTTGTAGTAACTGCTGAAAGCCATGGCACCTGAGAGGAAAAGAACCATTATGTAGAGGCCTCATAGTCCACAAGGCGCCTGAACCAATATCAAAGTCAGAAGAAAAAAAAAAAAAGCAACCATCCAAGAAACAACAGGTATTATCAACCTGGACAGTACGTCCATCTGAAGTATAACAAACTTTTACATAATGAAGCAGAACAGCCAGTCCAGATGAAACTATAATGTGACCAGGTTAACAAGGTCACTGTGTCTAAAATTAAAAATGGCAAATGAAGTGGCTAAATACAAAAAAAGATTTTAATAAAATAAATTAAATTCAACAAGTTATATAAAGCGCTTTTCGTCCAGTACTGTGACTGGATTTCCTCAGATACCAAAATACAATTTGTGATGATGTTAAATACTTGTTTCACTTAGTCACATGACTAATACATCAGTTCACTACAATTAACTAATTAGTTAACCAAAAATACTAGAACTAAGTTAAACTAAGACACATTGAATGTTAATACTACTTATCATATGCCCACGTTAAAACCTTGTAAGGATTATGAATGATAATATTATTCTTTAATGTAATAAACTTTTCAATTTCAAAAAAGGTAAAATGGTACAAGTTTCATTAATACCTGGAAATTGGTTAGCGTGTTAATACCTGGAAATTGGTTAGCGTTCAAACGCAGTTGCCATAGTCACAGTCACAGTCAAGGTCACTGTGTCTAACCAGCACTTCAACACCACCGCAAGAACCTCTGCCTATCCAGCACTGTATTAAGATAAGCAACATCTGCAGCAGTCCTCAACACAAACTCAACTAGCATGCCTCAATAGGTAGTAATTTTTTTTTTTTGCAGTTGCAGTTGCAGTACAGCAAAAGGTCTGCATGATTAACATGCAGCTGAGATGGCAAATGGAATACATAATGGCTGGTTACAGTGTAATTCTTTAACACTCCATCAAAGTTTTTCCCTTTTTTTTTTTTTTTTAATTTTTATTTTAATTGCCGACGCTATACCACACATGCACGGTAGCAATCTCTTCCCCCCACGAAAATTGCAGCCAGCGAAATGGCCATCACAGCTTCCTCTAATCCCCCAAACCCTCACAGAAATATGTTGGGGCAAAGAGAGACACCCAAGACTTGCACGAGCAGATGAAAAAAAGGGGGGGGGCTGGTTACCATTATTGTACAGGAGTGAAGAAACTGGTAGCTTCCATGCCAAGTGCAAAAGCCTTTTTTTTGGAATCCCTCTCTGACAGTCTGCAATTGAAAAGGCACCCTTCCTACCAACCAGGGGCTTGAGCTGCCTCACTGCAAGTCTCTAACAATGACTGCAACAGCAGAGCTGGGAAGGAAAGGACTCCAGCAAGTGGCAGCACATGTGAAATGCAGCAACCTGCTGACCATGTACCCCTGAGGAAAACTGCTACAGGCCAAAAGCTACCCCACCATAAACAAAGGTAAGGAGCTTACAAAAACATGAGGCAAACTCCTGATGGCCTGCCAACTCTGGACATGTGAGCACTATGCACATCTGCTGCCTCCTCCATGGAAAGGACTCCTTTAGCCGTTATTCTCATTATAAGCATGCATGACCCACAGACATTAATAGAAGCCATCTTTGCACACACAAGCATATTAGTATGACCAAGGAGCCCCTTCAGCCATGAAAAGCTTTCCTGCTGTTCTATCTACCCTTAAGCGACCAAAATCTCCTCAGGAAAATGACTGCATCTTATTTATTCATTGTTTATACAGCTCACCACCACAACCTAAAACATGCAGCTGACTGATACTAGTTTTTACTACTTAAAACTCAACAACCACTACGAAGGCAGCCAGGAGACCCAATAAAATTACATAACACCTTCATTCTATCGATTTGCTGAACTAAGTCATTGATAGTAAGTCTGCTATAATAAAAAGCACAATCAAAACTCCTTACTCAAAACCATTATACCCCCAACACACACAAACCTTACAACAACTCAGAATAGGAAAAAAAAATACTCACCAAGTACAAATGTGCCCAAACCTCATCTAGTACCAACATGCTCCAATATTCCCAGAGGACTATCTGTTCCCCAAAATACCTACAAGTCGTCTCGGCTGTAAAACCTCCCACACCAAGTTCACACCAAAAATATGACTCCTACTGCAATTACACTTGCCTAAAACCCTTTAAGCCCCACCCTACCCTTACCTCATTTCCTCCCAATCATCCCTCATCCCTATTTAACCCTCTCCTCCCATTATCCTCTTAACTCCTGCTACTCTGTTAAACTAAACCCACTTGAAGGTGTATCTGGAGAAATCGGTCTGTTCCAAACTTCGTTTATAGATATTTTGTCAGTCAGGTTTGGTGTAGGAGCAATTCCAGTTTTTTGGATAGATGTTCAAATAGTAGTTGTTTGAAACTGGTAGATTCAGGTGCATTTTGGATAATTTGGCTATTTGATTTGAGAAATGGGCTTCACAGTGAGTGTTGGTAGCTTTGTTTACTGTAAGAATGTTTCTGTCTGCAGATCTTAGACTTCTGAGGGATGGGCAATTGTCAGGATGGAAGATGATATTGTGTGTGAATTTAAGTTGGTAGAGATGGAGAAGGTTAGGTAGCTCAAGCCAATTTAACTTATGTAGAGCAATACAGTGGCGGGTTTGGTGGGGAATGTTGGCTGCAAAGTGGGCTATTTTGTTGAAGCAAGTTTCCAATTTGAACAAAACTGTCCCCAACTAGTGATAAAGTCCACAGAAAGCTTTAGAAGAGACAAAAAACAAAAAAAAGTCCATGCTACAGCAAGGCAGGCACAACATTGCTTCAACAGACAAAATTACTAAAACTTTCCTGCTCACTCAAAAGTTAAAACAACAGCACTCAATATTATGTTACATTGTAAAACCTATCATGGGGACAGAATCATTTAATCCATACCGCCAATGTGCCCCAAGTCTCAATATCCACTGTAGCTCGACACTGTCTATCTTATTGATAAAGTCCCCCATTCTGTCACTCTCAACCAAAACGTGCAGAACTTGAAAAAGAAAAACATGACCAGCTCCTGTGTGTAAGGTATGCTTCGCCAAAGCACTGTAATAAAGACCTTTCTTAGTGCAATAATTATGATCGCTGATGCATTCCCTTAAACAGCGATTGGTTTTACTTACATAGAATTTTAAAGCAGACCTTACAATGTGCTACGTATATGACATTCTTGGTATTGCAGTCAGTCAGCTGCTGCCTTTAGCTGCCACAAGAAACCAGTCCCTGGATGCCTAAAAAATTGTGACTCATCAATAAAATCACAAAAGGCACATAAATTACATTTCCTAGTGTCTGTTAACTCCTCAGTGACCACAATTTGCACCCTAGGGTATCATAATTGTTTCAATGTCCTCTTATTCTTGCACATAAATCTGGGTCTCAAACCAACTAACCCAGCTGCCTTTTCATCTATAGATAAGATGTGCCAATTACTGCATATCACTTCCCTTACTTTATTCACATCACTAGTATATGGCAAAATGACCGGGATCTCATTACTATGCCTAGATCTGTCCATCCTTGTGTCACTGGAAAAATATTGCCTTTCTCTAGCTTCCCTCTCCTGAAGAATCTTCTGATATGCATGATCTATCTCCATCTGAGTGTACCCTCTCCCCTTAATCTCAAGCTTCAAACATTCCAGACTATTAATAAAATCTTGTTCCTCATAGGATAGGTGTGAAACTCTCATTGCCTGCCCCTTGATTATATTAGTAAAAATGTGTTGGGGATGCATACTACTTCTGTGCAAATATGCCAGACGATAACAGTCTTTCCTATGCATCCTGGTGGATAAGCCACCAGAACCATCTCTCACTACCTCTACATCCAGGAAATGAATTGTCTCAGTAGAGTACTTCATAGTGAATTTCAAAAAGTCACTAACGTTATTCAAATATTGAAAAAAAATCTCAAAAGGCCTCCTCATTTCTTTTCCATCCCACAAAGAGATCATCAATAAAACATCAATAGAAATATACATGGAGGTCACCTACACTCAGTATATGTTTTTATTCTCACTCCACCATAACCAAGTTTGCATATGAATTAGCACAGCTAGTGCCCATTGCCACATCTGCCATCTGCCAGTAACAGGTGTTATTGAAGAGAAAAATATTGTGCTCCAAAACTAATTCCAACAACAAACACATCAGCTCTATCTGTTGGACCTCTAGCTTGCCATGCCTGATTAAACAATTTTTGACTGTGCTTATACCCTCTTGATTGGGTATACACATAAATAGTGAAACCACATCCAGAGTGACCAAGATATCTATTGCCTCACCCCCTATCCTAGAGGTCTTACTATACAGATCTCGTAAAAAGTGTTCTGTGTCTCTCAAAACAGTGTAGCACTTATTCAGCACTACTCAACTCTTTATCCAAATATATTGAAATGGGCTCGGTGAGCCACCCACCTCCTGCTACAATGGGCCTGAAAGTAGGACATACTGTGTCTTAATGGACCTTTGGGAGACCATGCAATTGTGATAGAACTGGGTCTTCTATTTTAAAATACTCAAACATTATCAATCCCAAACAAACACATTTATGGATACTGTTGAGAATACAATCCTTCATTCCTCCTAAAATACTCAATTCAACAATTTTATATATTTTATCATCTTGTAGCATCAACTGGATTCCATCAAAGTAGTAGTCCTTGTCTAAAACTCCCACAGGTCCCCCCATATTTGCAGGGCGAATAACTACTTCAGTGTTGTTATGCAAACTATGTAAAGCTTGTTGTTCAGCTTCAGATAAATTACTTATCTTAGAGTACTGCCTCTGCCCCAAACAATTATGCAAATCAGATTCATAGGCATATTAAAAAACCTCAATTGCTGACGTTAAACTAGGCATAAAAGTACTTGTTTTTTTTTTAAATAGTCCCAATCGTGGTTTCATTGCTATTAAATGTCATTCTTAAAGAAAGATTGTGTACAAACATTTGTAATTCAATCAATGTATCAGTAATGTTTGCTTTCCTAGTTGGAATAAAACCCAGACCTTTACTTAAAACCTACTGCTCAGCATCAGTTAAAACATACCGAGAGATATTCCACATTAGCCAACCAGTTTGAGGCCTCACCCACATTTTCTTTAATGTTCTCACATTGCTGAACAATGGCAGCTACTTCCTATTTTTGTCCTCATTGCTGCACTTCTTGTTCGCAAGACTGCTTCCTTTGAGGACAAAATGGAAGGGGCAGTACAGGAAAAACCTGTTCCCTCTGAGGCTGAATGATTTTCTGCCTCACTACAGGCGCTGGATTGACCGGAGCTGAAGGCTGACCCAAATCCTCCATGGAAGGAGGTTCAGCTACTGGTGTAGGATACACTGAAACAACAGGTGCTGATGATGTCACCTCCATCTGTATCCACTGATTGGTTGTAGATTCCAAGCCTCTATCGTCTCATTCTCTCTCCTGCCACTCCTGGGCCCTCGGCCAGGTAAAAATATGTTTATTGGTGATATCATACACATCTCTGGCAAGTTTCCTCTCTTTCTGCTGCAGCAACCTCCTCTCATGCCAAGTACCTTCTCAATCAGTTCATTCATAAATAGATCAGTGGGTACATCACCAACAATAGTCACTAGATCTTTTTGTTGTTGAATGATTTTATCATTCAACTCCATCTCTACAGGCAGAAAAAATCAATTAAAAGCTTTAAATAAGCTCGACTAGTTTCCAAATTAATTTTCTGCACTGCTTTTTGGAGCTTCTTTTGCTGTGTGACTGCCTTGCTATAGCATGGATTGTTTTTGTTTATGGTCTTTTCTAAAGTTTCCAGTTTGGTTAAGTCTCATTTTTTAAAGTTGGTAAAGAGAAAGAGACGGAAAACAAAAAGGAGCATAGAGAGGAGGAAGGTTTTGGATATGGCTAGTCTGGTATTAACAGTGAGGCATGGCTTGCTTCTGTACAGTGAGTCAAGTTTGACATGAACTTTCATAATTGTGAGGGCTATGTGTTGGTCAAATCTGAGTTTGTTGTCGACAGTCATGCTGAGGAGTTTTGTATGCTCAACCAGATGGATGACTGTGTTGCTTGATGAGAGAATGGTGAAAGGAAAGGTGGTAGGTGACTGTTTGCTACTGGTAAATAGCATTAACTGTGTCCTTTTGGGGTTGAGAATTAGTTGTGATTTACTTAGGTATGTTTTGATATCATAAAAAGTTTGTTTGGCTACTATTTGGAGGTCTGATAAGATATCTGCTGAGCAGATTAAAGTTAAATCGTCCACATACTGAACTACTTTCATGTGTGTTGTAGATGAGGCTAGACCATTAGAGAAGATGGTGAAAAAAGGGGCCCTAGTATGGATCCTTGGGAGACTGATACAGGCATAAGTGGTAAGAGTTTGGATGAATTTCTGAGTTGGTTGATGGTGTTAGAGAAATTAATTATGGCTGTGGTGGTGCTGTGTTTTGGGTTGAAACTGTGTTGGTTGGGAGAGATAAGGTTGTGAGATAGCAGGTATTGTAGTAATTGAACGTGTATACATTTTTCCAGAATTTTGACAGTGGGGGAAAGGATGGCTATTGGTCTGTAATTGTTCAGTTCTGGTGATGTTCCTCCTTTATGTAGAGGGGTGATATGGGAAATTTCCTATAATTGTGGGACATATTGCTATAGACCTATTCACAAGAATGGAGATAGGCAGGGCTATGGCATCAGCTGAAAGTTTGAAGTACTTATTGGGGAGTTGGTCAGCTGCTAAAGAAGGTTTCAGTTTTTCAGCATCGTTCTTATGGTTAGTTGGTACAGTTTTGAGGTCAAAAAAGTTGTTGTTAGTTTCCACATTCTGTGGAATAGAAAGAGGGGTGAAACTGTTCCCTGCAACTAAGGAGAAGATGGTGTTTATAAAGTAGGTGTTGATTTATGAGGCAATATTCATGCTTTGTTTAATGGTTGTTGGTTTTGTGGTTGTGGCTTTACTCGGCTGGAGGAGCGAGTCAATTGCCTGCAAGAACTTTTTGGGATTATTTTTATATTTGTTTTGCTAAGATGTATAATGTGTTATTTGTCTAGTTTGAGTTGTTTTTTTGTTTGATTGTGAAGCTGCTGGTATGCTAACAGTGTTTTATTGTCTTTTTTTTTTGTATTGAAACCAGGTTTTGTCCCTTAGTTTTTGAAGTCTAATGGTTTCTTTTGATATCCACAGCAATCTCTTATTTTTAACATGACATGTATAAGTTGGTGCTAAGCTATTTAGCTTAGCTAGAAATATGTCAATGAAGTATGTTACGACCTGGTTGAGTTGGAGATGATGGGGTGGTGTCCAGTTACATGTACTGAGCAGGTCTAAGAATGCTTCTTTGGAGAAGTTTTTGGTATTTTGTATGACTTTGTAAACTATGGTTCTGGGTGGGTTGAGCTGATGATGGATTAAATAGGTAGGTCTATGGTCACTTAAATTATTTGGTAGGCATCCAGAGAAATAGCTGTGGGTGGTACTGTTAATAAGTGACCAGTCTAAGATAGATTCCCTTTTGCTATGTTTATCTATTTGAGAGAGAAAGTGGATAGCTTGTTAGAAACCATGTAGATTTATGAAGGTGGATGGGTTATCATCAGTGCAAGTGCTCAAGTCTAAGTTGAAGTCACCTGTGATAATGGTTTTGTGGGTGTAGGTTGAGGCTGTCCAGGCTATGAATTCCTCAGTGGCAGTTTGAGTATTGTTGGGAAGTATGTAAATGGCTATTATGGTAATATTTTTCTTTGGGCTGATTTGGAGCCGTGATACTACTAGGACTTCAATATTATCATATGGGTATTTGATGAGTAGGCAGTCTATGATTAGGTTATCTTTATAGAAGATTGCAAACCCACCTCCATTCTTCCTAATCCTGTCTAACCTGTGTATGCAATAACCTTGTGGGAGTATGACTGGGTCTCTTATATGGGGTTTTAGCCCAGTTGATGTTGTTATAAGAATATCTGGTGAGTATTGTGCAATGACTGCATGGAAGTCTGTGATTTTGTTAACTAGGCTTCTAAGTTAAGAATGAGAAGGTCTGAAGTTTTAATCTGACTTTTTGACCTGTGAAGCTCTGAACTGTGTAATATGTGATTTGTAATTGTTTGACGTGTGCAGAACTGTCTAAAATGTATCTAGAGCTTTTCTCTCCGGACCTCCACTGAAAAAGGACCTGTGTCCAGTCAGACTTTCCTGGTAAACAAATGTAAAATAAATAAATAAAAATAAATGAAGGGTTGAAGGTAGGCATGATGGTATGTTGGGCAGTATGTGGCCCGGGATTGGGGTGTATATCATCACTACAGAGAATCTGTGATAATATACATGCATGTTTGTGTGACAGTTTAGAGAGTATGTGAAGGTGTTTGCTGAAGTGCTTAGTGGTATTGCTGATAACTACATGTTTGAAGTGCAAGTATACAAAAGGTGAGTGATTGTAGTGTTGGGAGGAAATGGAAAGGTAGGAGAGTGAGGAGTGGATGGTATTAGTATAATATCGTGTTGGGCTATGGATATGTTGTATCTGTAGGTGAGTGTAGGATGTTAGATAGCATGCAGATACCAGTAGGAAAGAGCATGGTATGTATTCTTTGTTTTGTAATGTTAGGTTAACTGGATGGTGTGATAAAGGTGATGTAGGGACAGAGGGGTGTTGGTGTAGTGTGGTGGGAGTAAAGTGATTAAGAACAGCTGCAATTAAGTTTTGTAAGGAGAGGGAGGAATGTTACAAATAGTGTATTGGTTAATTGAGATGTGACGGGCAGATGGAGGGTGATTGTTGATTGGGGGAAGTTAGGGGGAGTGGTTAGTGCTTGTATAAGTCTAGGTGATTCAGGGTGGGTGGGAATGGGTGTAGGGTAGAAGATCAGAGTGAGGCTGAGCATAACGAGGGCAAATGTAGCAGACCGGCCCCCTCAGAGAAGAGTGCAAAGAAAAAAAAACTATCAGTATGAAAAGTGGAAACCTTGGAGCTGTAAGGAAAGTGAAAGCATGGAGGAGGGAGAGGCAGAAAGGTAGGATTGTAAACAGATATTTGTAGAAACACTACTTTTATGGCCTTGGTGTGTAAGTAAATCAACAATGGAAGACAAATTTATTTGGGACAAAATACACCAAGTAAATGGTACTACCCTTACTTTACAGGAATTCCAATGGGGAGGCAGATTTATTTGGGACAAGATATAGCAAGTATATTGTTAATTGCATCACCTAGTGGCAAGATGTTAAGCTATAGTTACCTGGGGTGGGGGTGGGGGTGGGGGCCCTTACAGGTGAGCACAATGTTTAAAACATAATTAATAAAACTACCAAACTTGCTATAAAAGGAATTGTATACCTGCAGTCACAATGTTCAAAAAATAACTATTAAAGGAACAAATTTGCTGATAATAAGAATTGTAAACATCCAGTCACCTCTGCAGACTTTTCTGGTGGGTATCCTTATTGAAAAGTGTTATTCTTGGCTTGAAATAACTGTAGGGAGAAACCGGATTATAGCAGCAGTTTTATTTGGCAATGTTGCAGTTCCTGGGGGGGGGGGGGCAAGCTGTGATGATAAAGGCAGACCAAAGTGTGCTGTAAAAAAGAGATAGGAAGTGATGTTATGAATATGGCTAGGTATTGCAAAGAGCATAACACCTCAGTGAGAAGTAAAGTAAGAGGAGTGAGGGTAAGCTGATGGAGTGTGTACGAGTGTTGTTAGAAGAGGTATAAATTAACCCTAGAGAGGCTGTAAGGAGATCTGTGGTGTGTAGGGAGTGAGCATGCAATGACAGAGATGCAGAAGTTCAACAGACCATAACATACAGACTGCTGACCTCAGGGCTTGTAGAAGATTATATATCAGGCATAAATCATATATAATAGTAACAGTAAAACACTTACTTAAGCAGTCATCATTTCTCAAAATAACAGTACAGTAGGCAATAATTGGTTAGAATACATCTGAAGATAACACAGAACACACACTTATGCAGAACTGTACTATTAAGTAATACCGAATAGCACTGATCAATACAGGCTGAAGAAGCTTGCCATTTGCTGAGAGGAGACAAGTGTTTCTATCTCTGGCAACTTAAAACACTGCTTTAGAAAATGGAATATATGCAGTTGTTGCTTCTAAAAAAAATAACTAGTGAAAGGATACTGGAGGCAAGTACAGAAAACAGTCAAAGCCAGTTAAGGAACATTACCTTACATGAGTCACCAGCCAAAATCCATTGCAAGAATAACAGCTTATTTAACAATAAACAGTTTATGTAGTAAAAGCAGTCACTGTTTCAGTTAGTCCCCTGGACCTTTGTAAGTATAACAGTATATGTAACAGGACAACATTTCTGTAGTAAAAGCAGTCACTGCTTCAGTTAGTTCCCTAGACTACATAGAGTTAGCTAAGTACTTTAGTTGGAAAGCATAAAAATGCCTAATGAACCAGGTGCACAACAAATATTTGAGAATAACTTTAATAATTGCAGGCACTTATGGGGAGGTGCACACTGAAAAAGCATGATAAATGTGGAGGGAAAATAGGAGTGTTGTAAAATACTGGGGACAACCCAAAACATTTTTTTGAAAGGGACATTTAATAAGTAACTATGGCAAAAGAAAATGTTATACTTGTGAGGAAATGGGAAATGATGCAAAAAGTGAATCGATGAACTGAAATGTTATAAATGTAACAAAATGTAACAAAATTGGACAACAATGGATGGATTGCAAAAATGAAAACAAGAGTAAGGAAATAAAAAAAGTAAAAAGAAAGAGAAGAAAATGAACAAAGAAAAAATTTAGAAGTAGTAGAAATAGAAGAAAATTAGATTAGAAAAAATAGAGGACATAGGAGAAGATTCTGAAATAAGTAATGAAGGAGATAATGTGGAAGTTATTAAAAGAAAAATACTCTATTGGTAAAAGGGTAAAAGACAGAAAAAAGATTTGAAGAGATATGTACAAAAGAAAAAAGAAAGGAAATGGATGAAAAATAAATTATACAGCTAATGTTGGGACTGTTAAGGTGTTTGACTCAGAGATACAAGGTTCACTGTGTGAGTCTCACGTCTGACAGAGAAATTGGATAGGCTTAGAATAGTCTAGTAAGAAAGCTAGCCTACTAATTAGCTATGAACTTATGAAAGCATGAATCTAAAGAAAAGGGAAAATGAAAATTTTAGAGTGCCTTCTGTAAATCTAAATAGTATTAAAAACATAAAAATAGGGATTTTGGAGTGGTGTAATCCATGTGATATTGATGCAACTATATTAAATAATACAAGATTTTTAACAAATGAAGAAAGATTACAGAAAAATCATGGGGAGAAAAGTTAATCTGGAATTTGGGAAATAAGAGATATTCTGGAATAGCCATATTTCCTAGAAATACAGAAAAGATATTAGATATAGCTTTAAAAATGTGAAGATTAACCATTGTAGATAATAACAACATTACATGCTTATACTACTTTTAAAGAAAGAGAAAGCTTATTTCATCAGATTTTAGACTATGTAGTGATAAATATGAATAACATAATAACAGGAGGTTTTAATTGTGATTTCTGAGGCAAATGTAAAATGAAAGGAAATGGTATAAGAAAAATGTTAGAAATTAAAAGATGTGGTAAGTTAAAACCTTGGAATAAAATTTCATGGCATTACAAAAGGGGTGCATATAGAACTGAAACAGATTATTTTATAATATCAAAAAGCTTAATCATAGGAGAAGGAGAGGTAGTTGAAACATGATTTCCTGATCATCTTGCTATATGGCTGCAGATAAAGGAAAGCAATGACTATATAAAAATAGGCAAAAGAATACAAGGATAAATGAGAAAGCATGGAATGAAGAAGGAAAGAGATTAGTAATACAGTCATGAAGAAATCATATTACTATGTGAACAGTATATAAAAATTGGTCTGAATGGTGGGGGATATCTAAGAAAAAAATTTAAAAAATGTATTTTACAGTGGTAATATGATGCAAGAAAAGTAGAGAAAGAAAATATAAAAGAACATATAGCAAAGCATTAAAAAATTTAGAACATAATGACATAAAATACATTGATAAAGAAAAAGAATTACATGAAAAATCAAGAAAAAATACAATGATTGTTATATAAGTAAAGATATTTTTACAGGAAAAAAACATTAAATTACTTTAGCAGATTAGTAAGGGAAGATGGTATTGTAGTGAGAGAAATAAAAAAAGTAAAAGGAGAAATAGACATTACACAGGAAAGATATGAATAATGTGGTACAATATGTACAAGAAATGTTTAAAGAAAAAAAAGATAGTGGAAAAAACAGAAAGTAAAAAAGTTTGCAGAAATAGAGAATAAGAAGTCAGAAAAGGACATTTCTTTAAATGATTTAAATAAACTATTAGAACAACTAAATATAGATTTGGCTTCAGGGCCAGATGGAATAGGGAATAAAATGTCTGAGCATTTAAGGGACTGACAAAAAAAATATATATATAAATGAAAAATAAAACATAAAAACTTTGAATGAGTGGTTAAATGAAGGTTTTATGAATAAATATTTATGTAGTGGAATACTTACATTCAAATGGAAGAAGGAAGATAGAAGACAATTAAAACATTGGAGACCGAGAGGAGATAATACAAAAGAAATTTGAAACTAAACTGGAAAATGTTATGGAAGATAGTATATATAGAATAAAGGGGAAGAGTTGTCAAGAATTATTAATGATAGAGGTATTGTAGATTATATTATGAATAGACAAGAGCAGCAGAAATCATGACAGACCATAATAAGACTTTTTTTAGAATTAGACATGGAATCTTATAGGTAATAATGAAAGAAAATAATAAAAGTGAGAAAGTTAGGAAATTATGCATGTCAGCATATACTAACAATAAAATAAAAAAAATACTTGTAAATGGCTGGTTATATGAAGAGTGCTGTAAGGAAGGGATGTTCAGTGAGCTGTATACTCCTTGTATTAGTTATGAATGTGATAGTATTTGAAATACATTTCAAAATGAAGGAAGCAGGGTATATAATACCTGAAGGGTTAAGAATTCTAGTTCTGCAAAAATATGCAGGTGACAGCATAATAATTGCAAAAAACAAAATGTGGATAAAAGTAGTAATAATTTGCAAAAAATGAGTGTCTAGAGGTGATAGGCATGACTTTAAATAAAGAAAAAAGTAGAGGTGTAGGTGACGTAATAAGGGCAGTGGGTATATATACTCTATTACAATGAATGAAGTTGCTATGTAAGTTAAAAATCTGGGAATAAGAACATATGTAGAGTTCAATAGGGGAAACAATGGAAGAATAAAACAGACCTGTCTTTTCTGGAGAACATATAAATTATCATTCAGAAAAAAAGGCTTATTTGATAAACTCAGTTCTGATGGAAAACATGCATTCTTAACAATTTTATTTATTTTTCCAAAAGTATTTGAAAAAGAATTATTGCAGATCATTTTCTTTTATATGCAGTTCTAAATTAAACCTACAAAAAAGAGAAGTTTCATATGCTGGTAAAAAACATGCAAATGAGGTGATTTTTCATCCACGAAGGTGGCTGGACTCTGTGCAGGAACAGTGTCAGAGCATAAATGTATTCAGTTAGTAACTGAGGCAGGACAGCTCGTGGAAAGCATGCATTAAAGTCAAACACACATGCCAATGGCCAAATATAAGGCCAGTGGCATTAATAATAGTTTAATCTTTGGCCAATCACAGCCATTTAAGCTTAGGGCAGTGGCACGCAAATGGGATCATGCCGAAAAAAAAAAAAAAAAAAATGAGAAAAGTCAATTTTAAGATAATTCTGCATTTTGGCATTATAGTCATTGGCATGCAGAATGTGAACAATACCAAAGATCACTGGTTGTCAAGGGGAAAGGGTCTGTCTAAGTGCAGTAACTAAGGACTTGCACACTGGGGTATGCAAATGAGGGGAGTTATACTGAATCACAGATTTTCTCAAAGTGTCAGCTTGTACGTAACCATGTAGGTGCAGTAATACAACAGAGGAAGTATAAGAGCTGAATGACTTCATAAGGGGGTGTGTCATGCTTGCTGTAAGCTCATTGGAGCTCTGTGGCCTGTGTTTGCCCTTATCTAAGCACAGTTAAGGAAGGGGGTGTCCCTGAGCAGTGTGTACATAGCCTAAATGGGTGTGCACGCCGTGATTTTAAACAAAAAAAAAAAAAGAAAAAGAAAAAAAAAAGGAAATGAAAGCACTGTTTACATTTGAGCAGTGAAATGGATGGCATGCCTCAGGGCTTAAATAGGGAGGAACTGGGAAGGGGAAACAGCACTAGGAAGGCAATCAAGGAGAACTAGCATAGCTGGCAGGTGGAATGTATCTGAATCAGTCAATTACACATGCAACAGCCCACCACAGTAATATAAACTATGGAAACACCTTACAGACTGTTGTTTCCCACAGACTCTACACCACCAGTGTACACCGATGGGGAATTTTTAACTGGCAAAATTAAGTAAAATTGTTAAAGGCTGCTTCTGCTGTTTACTCCATCATTATGTGCTAGAAACTGAGGGTGGTGAGGAGGAAAAGGCTGACAACTCACCCACAGTGAGGAGGAGAAGAGTGTACAGACCCAGGGTAACCGGCCAAAGACTATATGAGCTGGAGATAGTAGAGTGCTATTGGTTGGATAGGGACATTCTACAGCAAATCATTGAGCTGTGCCAGCCACGCCTTAAACACAGAACTAATAGAGGGGAACCCATACCAGTGGATACCAAGGTATATCTAGGCTTAAGAATATTAGCCACAAGTACTTTCCAAAGACCAACTGGGGAGATCATGGAGGTCTCACAGGCATCAACATCCAGGGTACTCCACCAGTTCCTGGATGCCATGCCAATGAGCACATATATTTTCCCAGTGCCCCTGAGGTGCTGACAACACTTATGCATCTCTTCCACCATATAGTAGAATACCCTGAGGTAGTTAGTGCTATAGACTGCATGCACATCCACATAAAAGGACCACCCAGTGAGTGGGGCAGGATCTACATAAACCGCAAGGGGTTCCCCTCCATCAACTGCCAGGTCATGTGCGATGCACAGGGCATTATCATGAATGTGTGTGCTGGCAGCCCTGGAAGTTATCACAACCCCCACATCTTGCATTGCTCACAGCTGTAATAGGCATTTGGCAGGGGGGACATCCCATATGGCCATCTAGTGGGAGATGCTGGCTATGCACTGGAGCCGTGGCTGATGACACCCATTAGAAATGCACACAGACCTGAACAAGAACACCATAATGAGGCACACACACAAACCAGGATCATTGTAGAGCATGTGTTTGAGATGCTCAAGTCACAGTTCTACTGCCTTGACATATCTGGTGAAGCCTTGCAGTATTCTCCAGCTATATGTACACAAATGTTCATAGTATGTGCCATGCTACACAATATGATCCTGTGGAATAAGCTGCAGCAAGAACAGCATGGAGCAAGGCCACACAGTCCCCCCAACATTGCCAAGGCAAGCACAGGCACAGAGGGACTCGGAGGAGGAACATCCTGAGCCTGCCCCTGTAGGTAGACAGAGGCATGCACAGTATTCCCAGGCCTTGGCAAAGAGGCAATGCATAGTACACACACTGACACTGTAGGGATCCAGGGACTGATACCTCTCTCCGACTTGCTCATAGAGTAAAAGGGATACCAAAAATGACACTACCTGAGCTTTACCATGTACAGGGAGTGCACTATCTGCATCCAACATAGTAAGCCCTCCAGCACTGTCCTCAATACTAGACCAGCAACAAGGTAAATCACTCTTCCTATCAATTACTGAATGGAGTAGTATTCTCATACTTGTATGTATGATATGGATGCAAGCATGCAAGAGAATTGGGTGGCTGAATGGGATAGCAGCAGCCAGGTATATGGGACAGCAGGAAATTCATAACAAATACTGGTGTCAACATACTACGCAGCACTACACAAGGTGACAATCTGCACCGCAGTGCATGTGATGGCCCAGAGAACTGTGGGTATCAATAGGTCACACACATGGATGTCAATGAGGGTCACATATCCAACACCAGCCTCACCCGGCGGGACAGGTGTAGATGACCATGAAGAAAGGCTGGGCTAAAGCCCCCAAATGATGGCAATGGTGAACACCTCCCAACCAAACCTGCACAAACATACTACAACAGGTCTGGCAGCTGCATTCCAGGTCTGAAGGGTAAGAAGTCTGAAACTGAAATATATACGATTAAGATCTAGCATGTGTACTCTACTGAGATGCTTCCTGTCTGCATGATAGTTTACAATACAATATGAAATGGAAGCCAACAGAGTAACTGAAATACCAGTACAATCATTTCAAATGTTAAAGTCTGCAGATGTTCACCCCCCCAACAATCCCATGTAGAAATGCAGCAACAAATGGCCTGCAGCACTCTCAAATGGCCTACAGCCCTCTGGCAAAGACCCATGCCTTACTCATAGTGCCAATTTATGGAATGTCATGGGGTCCCAACTAACAACCTAACAGCAAACAGAAAATAAATGCAAGGCTATGTTGACAAATGTCAGTAGAATGCCTCCTCATGTCCTACTGCAAGGACTGTGGATCAGACCATAAATACTACTGGGATTAAGGCCCAACTATATAGATACTTCTGAGATATTGCTTACATAATGTTAGGTGGAGGAGATAATAACAGGGAGGTGTAAAAGCATGGATGTCATGGAGTGTGTGACGTTTGAAACTCTAATGTCTACCCATACTACTCTCTATTGCAATCCCATAAATGAATTAGCCAGAAAGATGCTTGTAAACCACAATGTGAAGGTAAACTGACCAGATATTTGATTCCTGCCTCTGGATAACCTAGGTGTATTTGTACAGCTGAGAGGTATCGCCCCATCAGAATACGGCCATTCCATGAAGTTGAGAAAAGCACAAGGAGGGGAACCCCAGCCAGCATGCTAACAAGGTGCTGCACCATTTACACAGAACCAGCAGTCTATTTTCTGTAGCTACCCCTCCACAATGGGAGGTGTGTGCCAGAATATGTAGTCTATATGCCTCAGAATATTGGTGTCAGCTTCATTCATCTTGTATTTTTCCAGTAAATAACTGTGAGCAAGAATGATAACTGTCAGTAGTTGATGACATGACACATCACAGTGTAAAACAGTACATATGTCAGAATATCTAAGCTATAACCAAACATGTCACACAAGCAGCATAGACAGCAATAGTTACAGTATCACCTGTATATTAAGCCCATTGTGTCTCCATACTGGCAACCTATCAACAGAGATCCTGCAGAAACAGTTTGCTAGGCACACAAAACCCTGAACTGGAGTCCAACCCTCCCTGGAATGGATGTACACACTCATTATAAAAGGTCATACTGGGCATGCTCCTACAAATGAAGTCCATATCTCTCAACACAATGGACTACAGATATCAGTTATTTGCAGCTGTCTGTACACACACACCAAATTGTACACCATTGATACTTCACACACACACACACACACACACACACACACACACACACACACACACACACACATACACACACACACACACACACACACACATTGGATAGGAATACACACATATCTAAGGCCAACATAATATAATATGTCAAACATACACATACAGAGACGTGGGGAAGAGAAAGACAGACAACAACAGAGAAAATTCCATTATGAGGCCGGTCCCACCCACTACACATCCCATTGGCCTATATCCCATGATGTGCTGATGTCATTCACTGTAGAAATACCTTTGGATAGCCATCAGCTCTATAGTGTCAGTGGTGTTTGTGATAACTGTGTAATACTACAGTACAAATAAGTATCCATGTAGCAGTTGTAATCTCAGTCCTGTCAAATGTTAAAGTTGTATGTGAGTGTGTGTGTGTTTCTAGATGAATGTGGTTGAGGCCATTCACACTTACTAAATCTCCTGGTATCCCACCTTCAGCACTGCTACTGATGTCACTCATCTTCAAAGATACTTTTGGATGGCTCCCCAACATATAATCTCCATGGCGCTTGCGATAACTGAGCGATACTATAGTGTAGCAAACTAGTTAGGTAGGAGTTCCAATCCTGACCTTAGCAACTGTGTAAATGTGAGAGAGTGTGTGTATCCTTATAAAGACCTGACTTTATGATCATTCACACTTAACAACACTTCCCTTACCCCTCCTTTAGCACTGTTGCTGATGTGACTCACCTTCAAAGATACCTTTAGACAGTTCTCCCACATATAAGCTCTGTGGTGCTAGCAATAACTGCATAATACTATAGTGTAGCAAACTAGTTAGGTAGGAGTTCCAATCCTAATCCTGGCAAATGTGAGTGTTCATGTGAGAGAGTGTGTGTATCCTTGTAGAGACCTGACTTTGTGGTCATTCACACTTACAACACTTCCCTTACCCCCCCTTTAGCACTGCTGCTGATGTCACTCACCTTCAAAGATACATTTCCACAGCTCTCCAACTTGTAAGTTCCATGGCACATGTGATAAATGTGGAAAAATGTAGTAGCACTAACTACATAGATATGGGTTTGAGTCTTATTCCTGGCAAGTGTGTGTACATATGTATGTCCGTACCTCAAAGATTTCGGCCCCATTTACACCTAGAACACATCTCAGTGCCTGACTTTAGCATACCTTCAGATATCATCCATCTTAGATGTACCTGTTAGAAACCCTAAACCATGTAAGGTTAGTGGTGCACGTGGTAAATGCGTAACATAATGGTCCAAAAATAAATCTAGATAGAGGTTAGAACCTCACCCCTAGCAAATATAAATGTGTGTGTAGGGTAAAATTTTTTGGAATCTCTCACCCACTACATTACCCAATGCCAGTATTTACAAGGACTGGTGATGTTCCTCACCTTAGAAGTACCTTGGGACAACATCAATCCTATAAGCTCTGTGGCACATGTGATAAATGTGGTACACTGTAGTAGTAATACATAGCTGGAAGGGGTTTGAAACTCAGTACTGGCAAGTGTGTGTGGCTGTCATCAGTATTCTGTGTGGGGTTGGTGTGATCGTGTAATAACAGGATCCATTGGGGGGTGGGTTTTGCTAAATTATTATGTTAAGGACCTAGTATATGTCACAATGTCCACATTACAAGGCCAACAGTTGTCAAACACCATAGAGTTTGGTGTAGACAATCCACAGCCCTAATTGTGACAGCATGGATTAGTGAACAGTATAGGCAACCCTTCTATTACTCAGAGACCACTCTCCACCCACTATTCATACATAAACACACTTGGCTACGCACCAACCACTATATTGGTGGGTCCCCTGCATATTGCTATTGCCTCACAGAGAGTACCCATGGTGTGATTGCAGTGGACTACATGCCTGTTGACCACAACAGTGCCACTGACATCAGCAAGTACTTTGATGTGTTACATCTCCTGACTGAGTGTGTGTTATCCAGCAAGTAAAATGACATGCACCCTGTTCCATCCCCTCAGTGGCCCAATCAATGTGTAAAGTGGCCCTTTTGCCATGTTCCTCACTGGATGACTGCAACAACCATAGTCTGCAAACGTACCCATGAAGTGAATACCATGCCTTATACACATGCCTTGTATGGACAGACACCACTAACTCTGCTGAATACCCATATCATACTGTCAATGTTGGCGGAATCACTACCTCAGTTACATAGCCAGGTCTCACCAAATGAGATCAGGAATGCTACATCAGAAGATACCAATCTGTCCACACAGCATGCCCCAGAGACCTCAAACACACTTCTACACATCAAAGAACATGCATGTGGGACATGTGCACAACCCAGCCACTGTCCATGTTATAGAATATAGATCACATACATGGGAAGCAGTACACATCACTGGCCACCCACAATAGAAAACTGGATGAGTGGATGGAGAATACAATACCCACCCCTGAGGACCACTCCAGTGACTATACAACTGAGCCACACTGTGGACTATTGTCATGTGGTCTGATGGCAAGGTATTCCCTTATGCTAGCCTTGTAGGGCCTACAGGCCCATTCACCTACTACACATCTACGGAGCAATGTACCTATGGATATCAGTACTGGCAAGTGTGTGTGTGTGTGTGTGTGTGTGTGTGTGTGTGTGTGTGTGTGTGTGTGTGAATAGTAATCTCAGTGTGTTTGTTTGATGAATATCCCATATAGCTGTGGTTATTAGCAATCATAGGTGTCTCCAAACCAGAACATGTACCATTCTCCATTCTACAACAGATGTTGTACATCAACATGTACTTATGTACAACCCCCAACCCTATAATCTGTGAGGCATATGCAATCACTGTGTTACAGACCGGGAATTACAGTGCACATACTGTACCCTGCCTAAGACATGGTGGATGTGTCACCACCCTGCCATACCCTGTGGCCTGCTGCAGGGCTACATCCTGGTGACACTGAGATGCCCAGAATGGAAATGGGGTACAGCATTTGAGAACACATTCACTCAGCACTTAAATTGTGGGGGGAGAGAGGGATAAAGCTGGCACTGAATGTGTTGCCAAGTCTGTAGCCAATATCTGTTGTCTCAGCATAGGTATTAGCTTTGTGCAGTAACTCACAGCACTTGTGTTTAATGCTGTGGAAGTTGTTGATGCAACTATTAATGCTGTCGGGACTGTTGTCAATGTCTGCTGCATCTCTGCTGCCATAGATTCTTGTCGGGGACTCCATGAGGGATCCAAAGTTGTGTTTGAGGCTAATAAGGGAGATTAACAATCATGGGATACCACCTTTCCCTGCAACAGTGTCCTCCTTCTGATGTACACTTTAGCAATGGCAGGGGACCATCACATTGTCTCCAAGTGTTTGGAGGACAGTGTCTGGGTTCTGTTGGCTCTATTTCACAGTCATGAAGCTACATCCCATTGCCATGGGTGCAGTGAAGACATCCATCCCTATTTGCATGGCTGCACAGTCAGCTTTGGAGATTTTTTTCCAGGTGGTTATCTTTGTGGGGGGTGTAGCTGACATGTTGAGTTCCATGTTGATTACAGCCTGTGTGAATGTCACCATGCAGGGATTGACATCTAAGGATGAGCAACGGTCCCATATTTAAGTGGTCAACACAGGTCAAAGTTGTTGCATTCTCTACCAGGGGTCAGTATGACCTGGTCTAGGGCAATGGAAATGATGAATTGCAGAAGTGTTGTGCCACTGTACTGGTGCTTGGCTACATTCCCCAGGTGATGGAGGGGTAGTTGAAGACTTGTATTATGTCAGTGTTGCATTGGAGCATCAGAGATGGTGGGGTGTTGAGGAATGTGCATTGATAGTCTAGAGACATAGATGTGGACTCATAGCAGGCTATGGTCTGGATTGCACTATTACCCCAAGTCAGTTGTATCAGAAGTATCTCCAGTGCATTATTATGGGATACTAGTCAGGAGGTGTTCCTATCTATAATGAATATGGAGACAACACCCCCTGTGGAGGTGTGGTATGGTCTATGTTTGGGGGCTGACAGCTGCGGAATGTGTCATAGCCTGATACTGCAAGTCTGCTGTCTGCTGCTGTGAACCACCTCTCTATTACAGCAGACATGTGCCCTCCACCCCAACAACTGATATGAGTGACTGCATACTGACAGTTAGATGTCCACTGTTCAGCAGCATACCCTCAGATTGCATACATGTGTAGCTGTTATGGTGGTAATAACATCAGGATCACTGCCTAATAAGGCACCATAGGGATGGCAAGACACATAGCCAGTACCTGGCAACCCAGCGGTGACAGATGTAGGACATCCATGGCAAGTCATTGGGTTCAGTCAATCATGCCATCCCAAGCAGTGAGGTCCTGGATCCCCTGAGAATGACACATAACAGGTAAGCCAATATTGCAGTCAACCATCTGTTGATAGTACCACAGCATCATTCTGGGTGACAGCAGTACACTGCCCAGGGCTACTGTCACACCTGCCGGGACTGCATAATCAGAGAGTTCAACCATGTCTCCTGCCATGTAGTCCAGGGAGGTGTGACCCAAGTTATTCACACCCACATGGACATGGAGTGATACTCATAGTTGTTGTGGAGTGACATGACTGGCTGTGTCATGTGTTAGATGCTGGCATGTGATTGATATTTGGCTGTTAGCTGCTCCATATGCAACCTAGTGAGTGGGATGCGTGTGCCTCAGTATTGAGTTACCCATGATCACTGTAATGTGCAAGGTGGTTAGCTTTAGAGGCTTAGGTTGGAGGCACACTGTGTAGGTTAAATATGTGTCCCTTGGCATGTGCCATGTCACTGTGTTTGAGTGGGTGTCTGCCTTGCTGGTCTCTGCTATTTCAGTAGATGTCCATTGGGTGCCTCTGGGAAGGTGGGTGAGTGGCTTTTCACTGAATGTTTTGACTGTCAAAGTGGGTGTCATGCTGAGCTACGTGTTCCACATGGTGTGGTGAAGGTGTTGATCTTATCCTCTTGACCTGCTAGTCCAGTCTTTGCTGGAGAGTGCATATGTCCAAATTGGGTGATATATGGGTAACCTTCACAGGTCTGAGTGTTTGGAGTTTAGAATGAGGGTTGTCTGTGTACATTTGACAGTTGCAACAGTGCCCCAGAGCAGACATGTGCACCAGGTTAATGGATGAAAGCACAGATAAACACCCTTCAAACACACCTGGAGAGGTGGACATAACTTGTAAGTATTGGGATGACATCTGTGATGAACAAGTATTGCTGACAGCTCACAGGTGTGCCACACCTCATGATACAATAACCTGGTGAAGTGCCAAGCCATAATGCTAGTTGAAGTGCAAGACAGAAAGAACTAGCATTATATATGGGTGGAACAGAAGGCAGACAGTCTGCCACCTGTAATACTTTACCACAGCTGTGCAGTTGTTAGCAGTTTTGGCTATGTGAAAGTTCAGTAAGCTTTGCAGCATGTGCCATAACTGCATAATACTATAGTAGACATACCTAGATAGGCAGGAGTTCTAATCACAATATTAGCAGATGTGTGTGAATCATGTACTATCTGGCTCATACCATTTTTGACCTGTGTACTACCATTTACACTTCCCTTCACTCCAGTTTAGTAGACTTGTTGATGTCATCCACCTCAGAAGTACCTTTGGTAGAGTTGGCAATGTATAAGCTCTGTGGCATGTCTCAAAACTGTGTAGCACTATAGTAGGAATACCTAGATAAGCAGGAATTTTAATCCCAATACTGGCAAGTGTGAATGTGTGTGTGAATCATGGCTCATACTATTTATGACCTGTGTACTACCCTTTACACTTCCCTTCACTCCAATTTAGTAGACCTGCTGATGTCATCCACCTCAGAAGTACCTTTGGTTGAGTTGGAAATATATAAGCCCTGTGGCACATCTCATAACTGCATAGCAATATAGTAGACATACATAGATAGACAGGAGTTCTACTCCCAATGCTGGAAATGTGTGTGTGAATCATGTACTGTTTGGCTCATTCCATTTTTGATCTGTGTATTACCCTTTACACTTCCCTTAACTCCAATTTAGTAGACCTGTTGATGTCATCCACCTTAGAAGTACCATTGGAAGATGTGGAAATGTATAAGCTCTGTGGTGTGTCTCATTCCTGTGTAGCACTATAATAAAAATATCTCGGTTGGCTGGAGTTCTAATCCTAATGCTGACAACTGTTTGTGTGTGTGAGGATCATATCATGTGTGGCTTATACCATTTTGATGTGTATACCATACAAGGCTAGTGACCACCTCCCACTGCCATTACTTTATATAGTGTGGTGACAGCACCTTCCTCACATGCAGCAGGTTAAACCATTGTACAGTCCTCTGTACAGATGTGTCTGGAGTATCCATATGTTTGAAACCTATACATGGTCAGAAGTGGTCTGAGTGCCTCAACAATGCCCATGTATGTGATATTATAGCCAGATAGGCCACAGTGAGTGTACTGACACATATGGCAGCATGAGGTATCATACCTGACTGAAACATCATGCCGATAGGACATCTGCCTCCCTCACAGGTGGCCTGCCTTCTAGGTGCAATACATGAGTACAGATGCTTGGTTTTACAAGTGAACTGTACCTGTCATGGATATCAGTACTGGCAAGTGTGTGTGTGTGTGTGTGTGTGTGTGTGTGTGTGTGTGTGTGTGTGTGTTTGTGAATAGTAATCTCAGTGTGTTTGTTTGATGAATATTCCATGTGGCTGTGGTTACTAGCAATCAGAGGTGCGTCCAAACCAGAACATGTACCATTCTCCATTCTACAACAGATGTTGTACATCAACATGTACCTATGTACAACCCTCAACCCTATAATCTGTGAGGCATATGCAATCACTGTCTTACAGACCACAAATTACCGTGCACATACTGTACCCTGCCTATGACATGGTGGATGTGTCACCACACTACCATACCCTGTGGCCTGCTGCAGGGCTACATCCTGGTGACACAGAGATGCCCAGAACAGAAATGGGATACAGCATGTGAGAACACATTCACTCAGCACTTAAATTGTGGGGGGAAAGAGGGATAAAGCTGGCACTGAATGTGTTGCCAAGTCTGTGGCCAATATCGGTTGTCTCAGGATAGGTATTAGCTTTGTGCAGTAACTCAAAGCACTTGTGTTTAATGCTGTGGAAGTTGTTGATGTAACTATCAATGCTGTTGGGACTGTTGTCAGTGTCTGCTGCATCTCTGTTGCCATAGATTCTTGTTGGGGACTCCATGAGGGATCCAAAGTTGTGTTTGAGGCTAATAAGGGAGATTAACAATCATGGGGCACCACCTTTCCCTGCAACAGTGTCCTCCTTCTTATGTACACTTTAGTAATGGCAGGGGACCATCACATTGTCTCCAAGTGTTTGGAGGACAGTGTCTGGGTTCTGTTGGCTCTTTCTAGTACCATGCATTCATGTACCTGATTGTACAGTGCCTATGTGTATGATTCCACAGTCATGAAGCTACATCCCATTGCCATGGGAGCAGTGAAGACATCCATCCCTGTTTGCATGGCTGCAAAGTCAGCTTTGGAGATTTTTTGCGAGGTGGTTATCATTGTGGGGGGTGTGGCTGACATGTTGAGTTCCATGTTGGTTACAGCCTGTGTGAATGTCACCATGCAGGGATTGACATGTGGGGATGAGCAACGGTCCCATATTTAAGTGGTCAACACAGGCCAAGGTTGTTGCATCCTCTACCAGGGGTCAGTATGACCTGGTCTAGGGCAATGGAAATGATGAATCGCAGAAGTGTTGGGCCACTGTACTGGTGTTTGGCTACATTCCCCAGGTGATGGAGGGGTAGTTGAACACTTGTATTATGTCAGTGTTGCATTGGACAATCAGAGATGGCAGGGTGTTGAGGAATGTGCATTGATAGCCTAGAGACATAGATGTGGACTCATGGCAGGCTATGGTCTTGGATTGCACTATTACCCCAAGGCAGTTATATCAGAATTATCTCCAGTGCATTATGATGGGATACTAGTCAGGAGGTGTTCCTATCCATAATGTGGAGGTGTGGTATGGTCTATGTTTGGGGGCTGACAGCTGCGGAATGTGTCATAGCCTGATACTTCAGGTCTGCTGTCTGATGCTGTGAACCACCTCTCTATTACAGCAGACATGTGTCCTCCACCCCAACAACTGATATGAGTGACTGCATCCTGACAGTTAGATGTCCACTCTTCAGCAGCATACACTCAGTTTGCATACATGTGTAGCTGTTATGGTGGTAATAACATCAGGATCACTGCCTAATAAGGCACCATAGGGATGGCAAGATACATAGCCAGTACCTGGCAACCCAGCGGTGACAGATGTAGGACATCCATGGCAAGTCATTGGGTTCAGTCAATCATGCTATCCCAAGCAGAGAGGTCCTGGATCCCCTGAGAATGACACATAACAGGTAAGCCAATATTGCAGTCAGCCATCTGTTGATAGTACCACAGCATCATTCTGGGTGACAGCAGTACACTGCCCAGGGCTACTGTCACACCTGCCAGGACCGCATAATTAGAGAGTTCAACCATGTCTCCTGTCATGTAGTCCAGGGAGGTGTGCCCCAAGTCATTCACACCCACATGGACATGGAGTGATACTCATAGTTGTTGTGAAGTGACATGACTGGCTGTGTCATGTGTTAGATGCTGGCATGTGATTGATATTTGGCTGTTAGCTACTCCATATGCAACCTAGTGAGTGGGATGTGTGTGCCTCAGTATTGAGTTACCCATGATCACTGTAATGTGCAAGGTGGTTAGCCTTAGAGGCTTATGTTGGAGGCACACTGTGTAGGTTAAATATGTGTCCCTTGGCATGTGCCATGTCACTGTGTCTGAGTGAGTGTCTGCCTTTCTGGTCTGTGCTATTTTGGTAGATGTCCATTGGGTGCCTCTGGGAAGGTGGGTGAGTGGCTTTTCACTGTATGTCTTGACTGTCAAAGTGGGTGTCATGTTGAGCTACATGTTCCACATGGTGTGGTGAAGGTGTTGATCTTATCCTCTTGACCTGCTAGTCCAGTCTTTGCTGGAGAGTGCATATGTCCACATTGGGTGATATATGGGTAACATTCACAGGTCTGAGTGTTTGGAGTTTAGAATGAGGATTGTTTGTGTACATTCAACAGTTGCAACAGTGCCCCAGAATGGACATGTGCACCAGGTTAATGGATGAAATCACAGATAACCACCCTTCAAGCACGCCAGGAGGGGTGGACATAACTAGTAAGTATTGGAATGACATCTGTGATGAACGAGTATTGCTGACAGCTCACAGGTGTGCCACACCTCATGATACAATAACCTGGTGAAGTGCCAAGCCATAATGCTAGTTGAAGTGCAAGACAGAAAGAACTAGCATGATGTATGGGTGGAACAGAAGGCAGACTGTCTGTCACCTGTAATACTTTACCACAGCTGTGCAGTTGTTAGCAGCTTTGGCTATGTGAAAGTTCAGTAAGCTTTGCAGCATGTGCCATAACTGCATGATACTATAGTAGACATACCTAGATAGGCAGGAGTTCTAATCCCAATATTAGCAGATGTGTGTGAATCATGTACTATCTGACTCATACCATTTTTGACCTGTGTACTACCCTTTACACTTCCCTTCACTCCAGTTTAGTAGACTTATTGATGTCATCCATCTCAGAAGTAACTTTGGTAGAGTTGGCAATGTATAAGCTCTGTGGCGTGTCTCAAAACTGTGTAGCACTATAGGTGGAATACCTAGATAAGCAGGAATTTTAATCCCAATACTGGCAAGTGTGAATCTGTGTGTGAATCATGGCTCATACCATTTATGACCTGTGTACTACCCTTTACACTTCCCTTCACTTCAATTTAGTAGACCTGCTGATGTCATCCACCTCAGAAGTACCTTTGGTTGAGTTGGAAATATATAAGCTCTTTGGCACGTCTCATAACTGCGTAGCAATATAGTAGACATACATAGATAGACAGGAGTTCTACTCCCAATGCTGGAAAATGTTTGTGTGAATCATGTACTGTTTGGCTCATTCCATTTTTGACCTGTGTATTACCCTTTACACTTCCCTTAACTCCAATTTAGTAGACCTGTTGATGTCATCCACCTTAGAAGTACCTTTGGAAGAGGTGGAAATGTATAAGCTCTGTGGTGTGTCTCATTCCTGTGTAGCACTATAATAAAAATATCTCAGTCAGCTGGAGTTCTAATCCTAATGCTGACAACTGTTTGTATGTGAGGATCATATCACGTGTGGCTTATACCATTTTGATGTGTATACCATACAGGGCTAGTGACCAACTCCCACTGCCATTACTTTATATAGTGTGGTGACAGCACCTTCCTCACATGCAGCAGGTTAAACCATTGTGCAGTCCTCTGTACAGATGTGTCTGGAGTATCCATATGTTTGAAACCTATAAGTGGTCAGAAGTGGTCTGTGTGCCTTAACAATGCCCATGTATGTGATATTATAGCCAGATAGGCCACAGTGAGTGTACTGACACATATGGCAGCATGAGGTATCATACCTGACTGAAACATCATGCTGATAGGACATCTGCCTCCCTCACAGGTGGCCTGCCTTCTAGGTGCAATACATGAGTACAGATGCTTGGTTTTACAAGTGAACTGTACCTGTCATGGGTCACTTTAAAGCCTGGAAGAGATGTGGACTGTAATATTGTGGTCCTAATTACTATGTAATAGGAAAACCTTGAATCTTAAGAGGGGTGTGTACACAATTTATATCCACTGTATACCAGTAATGTGTCACGCATGACCTTACCTTAGGCTGTTTGTCCAGCAAAATTTGCTGGCCTCTGTCCAGATGTCTTAGCACTGACAAGTTGTGAGGTATGCTACAGGAATTTTGAATTCACGTCAGATAGGCCTCAGTGGTGACCACTGTGATGCAATACAGTTAACTGTAGCACAAGTGAACATGCACAACAAGCAATATAGCTATTACATAAAGCAATATAGCTATTACTGATGGTTGTGTGGATGGTAAATTGCATGCACTTCATATGCCTGGGGTATTGCCAGGCAACGTCAAAATAATGTAATACTCACCAGCTTCAGGCTGCTGTCCCGTATGCAGCCCAGAAGGTCCTAGGTAGTTGTGAAGGTGTTATTGTTAGCAGACACACATGTGGCCTTGGTATAGGATGGGTGCAACATGTCTGCACATCTACAGTCCTAAATGGAACACTAGACAATGTCCTGCACTTACCATAAATGTGCACATCTGTGCATTAGAAAACCCCATCCACAACTGCAATCGGACCTGACACATGCATGTAGATACAATACAGATACATGTATGTCTGATACATTAGTGTACTAATCCCCACTGGGCCCTTACCTGCACGCTCCTCATCCACTGTGTGTGTGCAACCCACTTCCACTATGCTTCCCTCAGTGTCATGACTTGTGCATTCAGCGTGTGGCCCAAGTGGTGAGGAGCTCCTTGGTGGGTGTCAGTGGGGACTGGATGGCTGGGCCCCCACCTGTGGCTAGCTCCTCCCTCACTACAGCAGCAGCCCATTGATGGGTATGGCATTTGAGGTCAGTGACCCTATGTTGCACATGCACATACTTTCTGCTTTGCAGACCTGCATCATTTACCCTGTGGACCACACTGTTCAACAGGCAGTCCTCTCCCGCACATCTTCTGCTCTCCAGCCACATGACAGGGCATAATGTCCAATCACATACTGGGTGATGATGTCTATTTCCCCAACAGAGAATGCTAGTAGGTGAGCACTCTGCATGTTACCTAGAAGACATAAACAGGAAAAGGTCACAGGACCTCATACGGTTGTCAAAATGCGCATCAACAATGGATATTACTTGCAAATAATCCAGACTACCCCAGAAACCTCCAGGCTATCATGGCTATAGCAGCTTGCATTACATGTCTTTTCCTGAGCTATCTTATTCCCCCCAATGTTAGACACTTGATTGCATAATTGTCTTCTCCATTTATTTCTGTGTAGAGGGTTGACAGTGGTCATCTTCCATGTGGATGGTGTGTGTAGGGTAGCAGGTCTGTGTTTGACTATGGTGTGTGATGGAGCTCTGAGCACATGCCTAAGTTTATGTAGGAGGCCGACACTGATATTAAGCCCCATGGAGATATGCTGCAGTTGCCATCAGTAGGCAATATGTACATGCTCACCATTTCTGAGGGGAGGAGTGTGGTTGATGTGCTTATATCCATGTACAACTGGGGTGGACAGAGTGGCATTGTTCCCACATAACCTGTGTGATGCAGTTTGCCTATATTACACAGCATGTGTGTATGAGGTGTTCTTTACCCCCATTACAGGGGGAATTGTGTTGTTTCATCTGAGACTTACAACATATGTGGAGACACGGTTGCATTTCTCCTCGGTGATGTGGACATGTCTGATTCATAGTCATAGTCTGCTTTACAGGACATCACCTGTGAACTTACCTGCTTGCTCAGATATAGGTGGACTTGCTTCTAAGTTGTTACCTGCACCTATGTGTCCCTGTACAGCCAATGTAGCAACCTATTATGTGGTTTGTGTATTGCTGCTGTCCACCAAAGGGGATTACTCTACCTTGGTGGAGGCTGGGTATACAGGTCAGGTATTGCTGTGTCCATATAGCTGCAGTGGATATAAAGGTTACACACCCCTGATACACTATCTGGCATTTGTGCAATTGGAACACGACACCACAATAACTCATTTCATAACAATTCCCATCTGTAGTGTGACCTATAGCCTGTACAATGCAATTGAAAACATAACAATATGGTGTCTGAAAACATATGGAAATAATACTCAGTACAATAAGTCAGTTGAATGAGTGTGCACACCCTAATACTTGTGTATGCAACTCTTGAGTTGGTTACAGCATTCATCCGTCTTGGTCTGGACTCTAACGTTATGGCACATCTTCACTTGGCAATAGTTGCTCACCTTCCAAGAAACACCTTTGATTGTATTTCAATAAAATTGTACAGGTTATGGGTCCCATTCAAGATGAGAAATGTTATGAAATGATCTTCTGTGGTCTGATTGTCATACAGCACATAAATCTGGCATTCCAACAGGGGTGTGTACACCTGTGATATCCACTGCATAAAGGTGTTGTTATAGCTGGTAGTGGTAGGCATGGACATAACACAGGTGGACACTTCTCTGATTAATACCTGATAATCATGCCTATTCCAGTACCCACATCAGTGTCAGAGCAATGCAACCACTAGTAGCTGTACACATATATGTCTGTTGTATGCACTGACACTGATATTACACACATGTGCAACATGCACAACCTATTTACCTGACTACTTGAAACCCATGTGATTAGTTTTGTGCCTTCCGGCTGAAGATATGCATACATACATGTGCTCAGGGGAAACCTGGTATACATTTCTGTTGAATGTTAATATGGCATATATATATATATTTTGTTTTGCTTTTTGGAGGAACTTTTTCTGTGCCTTTTTATCAGATATTTGATTATTATATATATATATATATATATATATATATATATATATATTATATATATATATATATATATATATATATATATATAATATATATGTTGATGTGTGTATATATTATATATATATATATATATATATATATATATATATATATATATATATAGATATATATACATTTTATATATATATATATATATATATATATATATATATATATATACACCTCAGTATTTATTGGTAATATATCTATATGTTGTTGTACACATACATGGATCTCCTTACATATCTCAATGTATGTTTCTATGCAGATATATATATATATATATATATATATATATATATATATACACACATTTATATTTATAGATACCTGTCCTTCCTAATTGCACACTTGTCTCTTCCCTATTGTAAACTGGCTGTAAAGAAGGGTATGTTTGGGAAAACATCCTCAAACAATACAGATGAGGTGGCTTACTGGTAAATTGCATAGGCTATGGTGTGCAGGGTCCTTTGTTTAAGACCTGCAAGGGCTGTTTATTTTGTTGATAGGCAGAACAAGGACTGTTGGATACAGAGTAGTTAAGGCCGTTTTGAGCAGCTTTGAGCGTGTTTGCACAAGTTTGCATGACAGTAACGGTGCTAATGTATGGTTAAATGATTAGGCACTTATACTGTCTAGAATGTTTCCTTCCAGTGTGCAATCTGCTGCTCAAAATGGCCTTAACCACTCTGTATCCAAAAGTCCTTGTTCTGCCTATCAACAAAATAAACAGCCATTGCAGGTCTTGAACAAAGGATCCTGCACACCATAGCTATGCAATTTACCAGTAAGCCACCCACCTCTCACCACCCACAATCTATGTCTCTCTTCTACCATTAAGCTCCTTTTAGATTTTTAGCTTCTAAGGGCTATAGCCTTCTGCAACTAAACGCAGGACCTCTGTATCTGTAAACCTAACCCTCAAGCCCTGCTTTCTCTTTACTCTGCCTTTCCTCCATATAGCTACTAGGTGGCAACAAACTTCAGAGCATAAGATCGCTCCTTACCTGATTTCCCTATTCTCTGAAGTGTTGCCATTACCAGTAGACTTGTTTTTCCTTCCCTTTCCTCCCCACAATATTTCCCACTACTTACCTACTCTTTCACACATAGCACTACTGCCTTATGGAATAATAAAATTCTTACCCTGTGTCCCAGTGACTGATTGTTTTTTCTAGTTTATTCTTTTCCCTCTTGGTCTGACCCCGCTCCGTTCGCCCTGCAGGCTCACTCTGCTCCCCTATCCTACCCACAATTCCCACACACCCCAGTGCTGTTAAACTTATACTTCTCCAGCCACACCCCTTCCCCTCATCACCCAATCACTGACAACTCCAACTTAACCCCACCCAACCTCATTAAGTCAATAAACTACACATCACCTTTTTTGCCCTTTCTCTAACATTTCCACACTACTTCATCCCGTATACCTAACATTTTACAACTTTCTCTCCTTCTGCTACCTGCACTTTCCATATAATTCAATATCACCTAACATTCTCTACATCTTTCAGCTCATCCCTAATCTCTTCTACCACCACTTTAGCATTTTCTAAAGTCCTTCCCTCTACCTACCCTACCTCTCATGCTATACACCCTAATGGCCTCAACACATAAGTCTATACACACACACACCTACTACTCTTAACTGCTACTCTAGCATCTCTAACTCTACCTTACACATTAACCTTCTTAGAACACCTTTCTCTGTCTGAACATCACCACCCCTACCAGCAAACTTTACCAATTACTCATGGAAACTCCCTTAACCACATTAACATAACCTCCACTTCCATCTATATACTTTCAAAGTACCATAGATCTACCCATAGTACTTACTTACATAACAAGAAAACCCTAATTAACTACTACAAACTCCTAAAAATAATACTAAAACTTCAACAGCATCCCCTATTAGATGGTGATATTCATCCTAACCCTGGCCCCCAAACAGGAATTCCCAGTAACCCACATAACTTAATTTCTCATGAAACTACTATCCCAAAAAGACCTTCTAACTCCCTCCTGATAGCTCACCTTAACATCCATAGCATTATCAACAAAATTACCCAACTTCATGCACTCTTAGAAGTGCACAAATATAATATTCTCTGTATTACAGAAACATGGCTTAAGCCCTCAACTCAGGACCAGGACATTTCTCCTCCTGGATATAACATCCTGAGATGTGACCGCAAAACCAAAAAGGGTGGAAGAGTAGCCATTTTGTATAAATCAGAACTCATAGTTTTAACCTTCAATACCTTCCTACCCTACAGATACGCATGCTGAAACCCTTACTGCCAAACTCCAAATCAACAACGCTAAATCTATCTATCTTATTTGCTCCTATCTTCCCCCTGGAAATAACATCAAAACTCTCGTAAACATACTTAGTTGCCTCTCTACCTATCTACCTTAGGAAACCATTGTGCTAGGTGATTTTAATATAGACTGGACTAAGTGTAGATCCCCAAATCCTATCTATCACCTAAATCTCTATGGCGTCTCACAAATAATAACCACCCCTTCTAGAATCCATAATCCAAGCAGTAAGGAATCCATCCTTGACTTGATCCTTATTAATAGTCATCTTGAAACTTACAAACCAGGAATCCTTCCAGATGATATCAGTGACCATGCCTTAACCTATATAATTAAACAAAAAACTCATAGCCCAAATTGTATTACTTTCAAAACCTCCCGATCAAAAAACAACTTTCAACCAGAGAACTTCCAAAATTAACTGAACGCATGTGACTGGACACCACTGCATCATATTCAACTAGACGAAGCAGTGACCTACTTTAATACTAGATTTCTTCAACTCCTAGATTACCATGCCCCCTGCTGCACTTCCCTAACTAGGACCAAAATAGCCCCATGGCTCACAAAACAAACTAGGCAAAAGATCCTCCTAGGAAATAAAATTTGGGCCAAATGGAGAGCCTCTAAACACCCGTCAGATCACCTTCACTTTAAACAGTTGAGAAATGCCACCAAAAAATACATTCTGCTAGACAAAAAAAACTTTTACCTTCACCTACAACAAACCCACCAACAAAATCCACAAAAGTTCTGATCAGGTCTTAACAAACTACTTCAGCCTGGACGCTCTAAAATACCCACCCCATCAGGTATCATCCATAATAACTCTAAGCAAATTGCTGATGCCTTTATTAACTACTTTACTGAAGCCATTCAAACTCTAGCTAATATGATACCACCTATTACCACTTCCCCACTGAATACCACCAACAATCCAGTTCCTACCTTTTGTATACAACCTGTACCTACATCCCTCATTTACAACCTCCTTCAAAAACTCAGACCTTGTGTCCCTTCTGCTGACTGCCTACCAGTGGAATACCTGCAAATTGCAGCAAAAACCATTGCTTATCCCATTTCCATCCTTATAAGTAGATCTATTACTGAAAGCAGCATCCCCTTCATATGGAAAGTCTCCCACATAATCCCTCTACATAAAGGTGGGACATCTACTGAGCTGTCCAACTTTCGCCCAATCGCCTTACTCTCCCCAATAGCTGAAATAATGGAAAAATGTATCCACCAACAACTACTTCACCACCTTCTACATAATAATCTACTTGCTAACTGCCAACATGGCTTTCAAGCATTCCATAGCACAACTACCACCCTGCTAAACTTTGCTGACTGTATAAACAAAAATCGTAACAATAACTCTCTTTCCTCTGCACTATTTATCAACCTCTCAAAAGCCTTTGACATGGTTTGCCATCACCTGCTTATTAATGTACTAAAAGCCCAGTCACTTAACCCACAAGCATTACTCTGGTTTACATCTTACTTAGAAAACAGACAGCAAGCTGTGCTTTGGGATAATAATCTTTCTACTCCCCTGCCTGTAAACATTGGATTACCTCAAGGTTCTATTTTAGGCCCTCTTCTCTTTTCAATATTTATTAATGATCTAAATGCCAAAATCCCTCTAGCCACATTCATTTAATATGCAGATGACTCAACTCTCATATGTTCAGCCAAGTCCACAACCTTGCTCCATACCCTCACCCAGACAGTATTTAACATTGTTGAAACTTGGTTCATGGAACACTGCCTCCTCCTGAACCCCAAAAAAACAAAACTGTTGCTCTTTGCTCCTACCCAAAAGTCACCACACATTCACTTCTCAGTAACCTCTAATAATGGAGCTAGTATTTCCCCTGACACTACATCCCATCTCCTGGGAATAACAATAGACAACAAACTTAGCTATGATGACCATATAAATACTATCATAAAGACTGTCAACAGAAAACTAGGCTCCCTTTATAGAATCAAACCCTTCCTTACCCCAATAGCCAGAACCACTATTGCCCAGACCCACCTGATCTCTAGCCTATTATATGCTTCTGCCATATATACCAATCTTTCTAAGATAAACCTTAACAAACTGTCAACCAGCTATAATAACATAGCCAGATTTGCCACTGGCTCTCCTTTCAGAGCTCACCACTGTCACAACCTCAAACAACTGGGATGGTTAGAACTCCAGAACCAACTACTTTGTCAACAACTTGTTATCACATGAAAGATCCTCTACCACCCTAATAATACCCCAATCCCCACTAATCTGATAACTCCCTATAAAAATCTTGCAACATTACGCTCAGCTAACAAGTTTCTAGTTTCCAGTATAAAATCTAACAGCAAAGCTGGGGACTCACTTTTCACCAACAGAGTGGGAAAAACCTGGAACCAGCTTCCGAATGAACTCTCAACTCTTGCTTCCTCACTGCTTTTTAAAAAACACCTGAAAGAATATCTTAAAATACATTGGCTTTGTCCTTGCTCTAACCCAGACTGATACCTCTATGCCCCCCGTTGTACTCCCTATACTTCTCTACTCTACTGTTCTATGTTCCCTACCTTATTAACAACTAAGGTAACCTAATGAGATTTTCCTTGTAGCATAAAAAAAAAAAAAATAACTCTTTTTTTGATTTTCTCTCATATGTTGCTTTTTCTCAGATTTTTAACCTCAGCTTAAACCTACTATTAGACTCTGTGCAAATTTATCCTCATGTACAATCTAAACAATGTATAGCATTCTCATGTTACTATTGTATATATTCTATGTTTTCTTACTACTTATGCTTGGAGCTTTTCTCCCTGGGCCTCTACTGAAAATGGACATATATCCAGTTAGACTAGCCCGGTCAACAAATGTAAAATAAAAATAAAAATAAATAAATAAATTTACATTTAAGCAATGCCGAAACCTGCTAAGCATAGCATAGCCCTGGTAACCAGTGATCACATTCCAATCTGATACCACAGCACAGATGCAATCTGATAAAATAGTAGGGTAATGACATCTTTGATAAGTGTACTTAATTCCCTGTACATAACATGCTTCTATGTTCTGTCATTACACTAGCAAGTGTGTGAGTATACTGTATGGGACACCTGGATATACATGGGTAGTACCACAATCTTTTCTCTTTGGATTTGTTTCATACATAGGTAGTACCCTAGGTTATATGCAGTCACACTTGCATGTTACACCGGCTGCAGTGTACTGGTTGACAGAAATAGTTTAACACATATGGTATCATTATGTTATTACTTTTAATAGTGCTTTTTCAAGTAAGAGTAGATTGCAGATTGTAGTACTGGAACCATACACCCCTGCATGCAAAGCTGGACTCTGAGTACTGAGTATCTTGTTCTAGGTGTTTGAGCTGTATGTTTATATGTATCTCCTACTGGATATTGATCTGATATGTTGATATTAACTGTAGACTACTATGTTCTTTGGACATGTCATTGAGGACTGCTGTCATGTAGTAATGGCATACCTTTCAGTTTCAGATGTGTATCTTTCAAAACATTCATTCTAACGCATAACCTGTTGGCTATCTACTTTCTGTTTGTCCTCTGAACAGATGTGCAGATGTCAGGTATTGCTTTGGCTATACCACTATACAGGTGCCCACATTGTATTGTGCTGTGGGCCTGGGCACTGCTGCTAGTTCTGACATATGGGACATTCCTTAATGTGGGCCTTGCCCCATTTACTTGCCTGTGTGAGGGACATTACAGAGGTGGTGGTCTACAGATTCACATACTGTAGATGGAAATACTTCACAGGGCAGGACATGTGGAGGCAGCCAACCAACAAGGGGGACATATACCCAGATTTGTTAACAGATTTTATGTCATCAGTGCTGTAAATACACATCGTGGACTGATAAATTGACAGGGTTTATTTGGACATGCATTTAGTGTGTGATGTCTTGACTCACAGTGATATGTCTCTGACATACCTTTCCACTGGCATGCTGTCCACAGACTGGCCACATGTCTGCCTGTCATGTTTTGTGTGTTCACCAGACAATTGGTGTCCTTGGTAAATCAGTTGTGGACTCTGGGGAATGCAGTCAGTAAATACTTACATATATTGGTATTACCAACATCATATTCCTCATAAAGGATGTTACAACAAACCCAGTGACATCTGCAACTGTCTCAATGTATGACAGCAGTATGTCCAATCTACCCCTGTGTTCTTGCTTCAGTGATATAGGGATTGATGCTGAGCTTAGTGAGTGGGAATGTTATCAAAGGCTTTGGACAGATCAGTGTAGGCTGTATGTGTCACCTTGCCTTCATCCACAACTCAGGTGACTGATGGCAAGAGGTTGACAATGTTGAATGAGCAGGTATGACCTTCCCTTTACAAAGGTAAACTGTGTGGGATCCTGAGTCTGCAGATTCCCATATCCCTGTTTATTAGGTGTACCTGGGTCTGTAGTTGCACCTCATTTGTGGAGAGGGGTGACTGTCGCAGTGCACTATTCAGTAGGGACAAAGCCTGAGGTGAGGCTGTGCTTGAACAGGGCACACAGGAAATGTGCCAGGTCAATCTGTAGTTCATGTAGAACACAGCCAGGGATATTCTCAGGTCCCATAGAAGCTGCATATTTGGCCTTGTACAGTGGTGTTTTAACCTGTGCTGCAGTAATTCTGGGTGCCTGGCAGTGTACTGGTACTGTGATTGGTCCTTTGGGGGTGAGGGTAATGCTTACACTCAAGATGCCAGCCAGTATATTGAGATTATTTGTTGGCTCAGTGTGGGAGGTTCCATTGTCTTGTAGCTCAGAACAATTCTTGTTTTGCCATGGAGATTCTTTAGATAACTGTATGAGGCCTTGTGGTGGCATTTATTTATTTCCTGTCTTGGGACCTCACCTTATTCCATATTGGTTTCCTCCTTCTGTTGTACAGTTTCTTTATGGCAGGGGACCACCAGATCAGCTTCTTTTTTTTTGGAGGTGAGGGTCCTGTTTGTATTGGGTAAGGTGGTATCCAAGCATTTGGTACATGCTCATAGTGCATTGTTGTCTGATTCATCTGTCATGCAACTAGTCTCCATTTGCATGGTTGCCATGAGGTTGGCCACCTCTGATTTTATTAGCCCATAGTTGGCTTTGGAAAGGCTTTTCATGGTGGTTAGTTGTGCAGTGGGGGTAGGACAGCTGCAGATTTCCAAAAGGTGATTACTTTGTGTTCAGATATGACAAGTGAGGTGTTGATTATTGGTGTAGAGCAAAAGTCATCCTTGTTAAGAAGGACCAGGTTGATGTGATGGGCATGTGCATCGATACATGAGTAGCTTTCCCACTTAATGGTGAGGTAGCTGAAGTCAAACAGTATGATAGTGTTAGGTTGGACACTAATATTATCCAGGGCATGTATGGACATGGAGTTTGAGTCTTGGGACATGTATGGGGACCTATAGCAGGCTACAACCTGAACCACTGTCTTACCCAATGTCAGCTATGCCTGCAGGATCTGTAATGCATAATGTTGGTCTAATACTCTGGAGGTGTGTGCGTCGTTTATGAATATGCAAATGCTAACACCTTTGGAGCTTCAGTCCACGTTCTGCAGCCAAACATTTTGGAATTCATTATAGGCTGGTACTGAAGGGGTGCTTCCTGCTGCCTTTATCCAGGTCTCTGCTACAACACAGATGTCATTGTTCTGCAATTTAAGGAATACTTCTAATGAGTGAGTTTTCAGATTTAGAATTCCAGTGTGCTGCAGCATGAACCTCTGATTGCATGTCTTTGTAGCTGTCATATATTTATGTGCATTTATGTATACACATATATATATATATATATATATATATATATATATATATATATATATATATATATGTATTTATTAACCTTTCTATATATATATATGTATGTATGCATATATGTGGATCTGAATGTGGAGGTATCTCTCTCTCTCTCTCTATATATATATATATATATATATATATATATATATATATATATATATATAGATATATATGTATCATGTATATATTTGTCCACATATATGCATCTCCATACATATATACATGTATATATAGACTACCTCATTGATTCTACAGACACCTTTCCCTGCTGTTGGATGACTGCACTAACTGATATGTTTGGGATGTCATCACTATTTTGTAGGGCTCAGATGGTGTAATGGTACATTGCTTTGATCATAGTTTGCAAGGCCCTGGGTCCAGTACTTGGCAGGCCTTATTATTTTGTTGCAAGGCAGAACAGTTCTGTTGTGGAGGAAGTGATAAGGGTAATAATTACAAGAGGTCCCTAGTTTGGGCCCCTTCACCCCCCATTTACACAGCCTTTTTGTCAGATTTGTTGCAGTAAGAGGTTCAGATTGTGGATCCGATGTTCAAATGCACTACATATATATATATATATATATATATATATATATATATATATATATATATATATATATATATATATATATATATATATATATATATATGTATATATATATATATATATATATATATATATATATATATATATATATATATATATATATATAGGTTCATAGGTAGGTTCTAGACTATTGGCCCCAGGGCCTGTAAAAGCTTAGCCAAAAGGTACTCCGGCTTTCGCCACCCAAGAAAATTATTTTCCTGTGCCACTGTCAAGCAGAGCCACAGAAGTGATCCCTGGGGTGAATTTCCTATCTCCTATCCAATCTTCAAGATTTTTCTTGAAGAGTGCTAATGAGGAGCTTTGTTTGATATTTTTTTTTTTTTTTTTTTTTTTTATTTGTAATATAATAATAATATATGTGTTTGATTGTCTAGAAATTTTTTAAATTTATATGTCCTTTGGGTAACAATATTTATTGTCTAAGTCCTACCAGCCTGTAATCTGTTAATTGAGCTCATGATATATCTCTGATCTCTATATGTGCTTTTCTCCCTCTCCCGGGCCTCTACTGAAAATGAATATATCCCTAGACTACTAGCGGGGTTAACAAATGTAAAATAAAAATAAATAAATAAAATAGATAGTTTGTTCCAGAGTATGGAAAGTCTCTGGGACAGGAATCTATCCCTCCAGCATGTTCTGTTTATTGTAGTGACAAGGTTTAGGTCACTAGAGCATGTAGCTCTTAGGGGATTGGGATTTCTTTAAGTGGAGCATGTCTAAAATCTCTGGGTTTGACATAGCTTTGTGTGTTAGGCAGAGATCACCTCTGAGTAGGTGATATGCGACAGGGTAAAGTTGCACTTTTTTGAGACGGTCTCCATAGGGCATCTGTTTGAGGCTGGTGATCCTCTTTGTGAGGTATTTCTGTGGCCTTTCCAGTTGTTGCAGATGTCTTAAGAGGTACATATCAAAGGGGGCATTGTACACTATAATGGGTCTAATGAGTGATGAGCAGAGGGGAACAATTATCTCTTTTTTCCTGGGTGAGAAACCTTTTGTGATGAGGTACACCACGTAGAAG